>NC_042999.1:28421084-28558584 GCF_006345805.1 Octopus sinensis | reverse complement strand
TTTTGCAATTGCTTCAATTTACCTTTCTACGCAAGGACGGGTCTTCCTTAGATATAATAGAAATAATAAAAGAGATAATGATAATAATAATAATAAAAATAATGAATAATTCACTTTTGAAAACATGGATGTTTCGTTCAGCATCCTTAAACAAACCATATTTTGGGACCTTTTGAGCGGGATGGGTTACTCAACCTGAAGAATATTCTTACTGGGCCCCACCTGCAAGGTCATGCAATATTTATTTTGATATGACGGGTAGTTATAGTGAGTATACTGGGCTTCGTATATTTTACCCGTTTCACTTTGAAGGCATACACTGTTCTTTCACTCAATACTACTGCTACTACTACTACTACTACTACTACTACTACACTACTACTACTACTACTACTACTACTACTACTACTACTACTACAATTGCTACTACTACTACTACTATCACTACTACTACTACTAATAATAATGATAATAATGATAATAGTAATAATAGTAGTAATAATAATAATAATAATAATAATAATAATAATAATAATAATAATATTAATAATTACGAAATGTGTGTTTAATGAAGAGATTAGGAGTCACTTTGCAGTCGATGAAGAGTGTAGTGCACTTGCAAGGTCATGCGCTGTTAATATATTTCTTTACTACCCACAAGGGGCCAAACACAGAGGGGACAAACAAGGACAGACAAAGGGATTAAGTCGATTCCATCGACCCCAGTGCGCAACTGGTACTTAATTTATCGACCCCGAAAGGATGAAAGGCAAAGTCGACCTCGGCGGAATATGAACTCAGAACGTAACGGCAGACGAAATACGGCTTCGCATTTCGCACGGCGTGCTACCGTTTCTGCCAGCTCGCCGCCTTAATATGCGCTGTTAATATGGTGTACTCTTATCAGACGGGCTTTGTATATTTTACCCCAGTGTCATTTTGATGGCATGCACTGCTCTCTCACTCAATAATAAACATAGTAGTAGTAGTAGTAGTAGTAGTAGTAGTAGTAGTAGTAGTAGTAGTAGTAGCAGCAGCAACAGCAGTATAAAGCAGATTAGATGGTACCAATTAACACAATGCCGTAAAAAACGACAGTATTAGTATCGTAATGAAAAGCTAAGGCAGGAATATGGCATGATGTGGAATCGGTCATGTGAAATACTAAAGAGTTGTAAGTTTGAGGTGTATTGCTATCCCCGTTTATTTTCCAGGATCGTGTAAGAAACAATAGATTAATGTAAAGTTTCTTAGAAGAGAGGTAGGGTGGACGATTGTCTCAAGTTTTTTCGTGTTCACTAACGCTTGTGTTCAACGTTATATACAGGTGGCCCCGAATGCGATGAAACGGTTTGACTTGACTCAGACCTTTGCTAATAAAAATGATAACACTGATAGAAATAGTAGGACCGATGTTTCACACTACGCCAAAGGCATGAGGTATACATTCCTAAGTTATACAGAAAGAAACTAGGGAAGTAAACGACCTTTATTCAGCTAAAAGAGTGATTCAATCTATTGGAATATTAATTATCAAATGATTAATAACTGAGCTACCTAAAACACGCGTATGAGAGGATATATATGACTCTAAGATTTATTACTTAGGAGTTCATAACTTAAAGTGCAATTAACATTATTCAAAAATATGATGGCGAAAAGCTTCCAGCTCTTCCTGACAGGTGAAGGTTATGTCCCCCAAAAGATTCTGTAAACTACGCAACAAATGGTAGTCTGAAAGAGCAAGGTCGGGAAAATAAGGTGGATGAAGAATGTTTTCCGAACCAAGCTCTTCGATCTTCTGAGATGTGATCTTTGCAGTGTGGAGTTGCACGTTGTCCTGATGAAACATCAATCCTTTTCGATTCACTAAAGGAATTTCTTTTTTTCTTCAAACGCTCTAATTGCTGACTTGAGCATTGATTGTTGCATTAGATGGTAACAATTCAAAGTGAATTACTCCTTTGCAATCTCACCAGATAGAGAGAAGAATTTTTTTTCCCATGAAGTTCCCATCTCGGTTGTGATTCAGTTTTTTCCCTTTTCCCAAGCCATTGTTTACTACATTCAACATTTCGATAGAAGATCCATTTTTCGTCACCAGTCACAAGATTATCAAAAGAGAGTGAAATGAGTTCGCGAGAATAGAGAGATGAGCAGATGTCAACTGGGGATTTGCGGTTGCTTTCGGAGAATTCATGAGGCACCCATTTTCCAAGTTTAGGAACCTTTCCAAGTTGTTCAAGAGGACGATGAACAATTCTATGGTTTGAACTAAGCTTTATTGCCAATTCTTCAACTGATAATACAGGATTTTCTTCAAGTAATGCCTCAAGGAGCTTATCATAAAACTCAACTGTACGTCCTGTTTGATCTTCCGTTTGAAGGTTGATATCTCCACTTCTGAATTTTGCAAACCATCTTCTGCAAGTTCTTTCATTCAAGCATTATTTCCCATAAACTGAGTGTATGTTTCGAGTCGCTACGGCCGCAGAGTTTCCTTTTTGTGCTCATAAGGCATTATGTGCCTCAAATGATATTTGGATACTTCCATGTCAGAAAGGGTTTTAATCAAAGAACTTTTAATTCTATTATTCTGGAAAATAATATTTAATTAGTTGAAATGTACACAAATGCCTAAAAATATTTTAAAATAACATTAGCCATTCTATTAAGGTTCATTTAATTTAAAAAAGGTTAAATCGGAGAGAACGTATGAGATGACCCGATATTTTTAATACTGGAATATATGGTTCCTAATAAAGCTAACAAGAATTTAATGTTTGTATAAATTTTGAGTATAAATTTGACGTTTAATATTTACACTCTAACGAAGATTCTTAGTGTAAAATATTTAAACAAACAATTTGAAAGACTGTATAGAGTTTAAGTTTCAGGTATGGATTATAAATGCTAGATAAACAGGCCATGCGTAAATTATTAACAAAAATGCTATAATAGAAGCGTATTAGTATATAAGACATAAAGATGTAAAATATTTTAAAATGTATAGCCTTAGTACTGTCGATATTTCAGATCGTTTGAAGTTCAAAACCTGAAAAGAAAAATTGAGGATAGATTTAGAAAAAATTGGGTGTTTAATGTTCAAAGTGATTAGTATGAAATGGAAAATTGCTTTGCAATCGTTGGCGATAAAGCATTCATGAGATTGAACTATTCAGATTTTAGATTTCCATTTATAAGCTGTTACGGGTTTTAAATTTCTTCGTGAATTAATGTGAAGTAGTCCCGGTTCATAGTACATATAATAAATTTGAATATTTAAAACTTGCAAAAGAGAATTTCAGACATATCTTAGGATCTTAGCCGAATTGGTAGGAATTTGAGATCAAATAATTCATATGTAGTAAGTAGCCTGTCTACCAACCACATGGTTCCGGGTTCAGTCCCACTGCGTGGCATCTTGGGCAAGTGTCTTCTGCTATAGCCTCGGGCCGACCAAAGCCTTGTGGTAGACGGAAACTGAAAGAAGCCTGTCGTATATATGTATATATGTGTGTATATGTTTGTGTGTCTGTGTTTGTCCCCCCCCCCTAGCATTGCTTGACAACCGATGCTGGCGTGTTTACGTCCCCGTCACTTAGCGGTTCGGCAAAAGAGACCGATAGAATAAGTACTGGGCTTACAAAGAATAAGTCCCGGGGTCGATTTGCTCGACTAAAGGCGGTGCTCCAGCATGGCCGCAGTAAAATTACTGAAACAAGTAAAAGAGTAAAAGAGTAAAGAGAGCCATTCGATCAAGTGAAAATACATTAGATAATCTTTTCATTTCTATACTAAGCACAGGGCGAGGAGTGTAGACGATTACATCGACCCTAGTCCTTGACTGGTACTTTATTTTATCGATTCCAAAAAGATAAAAGACAAAATCCCCTTCCGAGGAATTTGAATTCAGATCGTAAAGCTGTAATTAAAGCCGCTAAGCATTTCGTCCGGCAATCTAACTATTCTGCTGGTTCAATGCTTTAAAGTATATCATATACTATTTCCAAATTTGAAACACTAGTTGTATTGAGAAAGATATTTTGAAAACGTCATAAAAAAAGATAAGGGTAATATAGCGCCCTATTTCATATCCTCCGTAACGAATATAATGCCAGAATACTATTGAAATCGTCAAGTAAAAAACTGTTTCTTGGATTTGGAGAAAATTGTAAGGAAATGTCAAGAAGACATACATTAAATCATTCATTTTTCTGTTGCCTAAAGGAATAGCTTTCATTTTCTTAACTGTTGTAAATAACGTTTATATTTTAAGTGCTTTTATAATGCAATGTAATGTTCGTGATGCGTTCCTGAACAGGTGAATGGCCGCTTTAATTTAAGAGAATGAGGAAAACAATTCATAAGGCATTTAATGTAAAAGCTATGCTCTGCCAAATGTGTTTTCTCCGTTTCTGTATATAACTAAATAACACCAATAATGCAGCAGATAAAACTATTATCGTGTATTGATATGAGTCTAAAAACTTATCATAAGTATTCATTGACCTACAGACAGACAGTGAAATATGTAATATCAATTGTAGCAAAATGTTATTCATTGTAAAATTATTGCGAATATCACTGATGATGTCGCATACCGTTTTATTAAAATTATTACGTTAATTTGTTACATCAACTCCAGCTAATTACACACATCCAGTATAGTGATCTGCTATCAGACTTGGCTAATACTAGAAGCGTCCAAATTTTAGTGTAGTGTTCTTACAATATCGAAATATAACTGGAATTGCTTTTATGTTTGCCGAAGCTCAATTTTGATTTATCGTTTCCAGGTCTGTCATTCTCTTCCAAAACATGTTTTTAATGAACTAAGATATCGTAGCTGCCATCGAATTCGATTAATAACCGTCACTATAACAAAATTTTTCTCTTCTCATTACAGAGCTAATTTTGATGGATTACGATATTTCCTCTAATTACATTAAATGAGCACCCATTGCATACGTAACTTCATTTTAATCCTTTGCAATGTTCAGTCTGTTTTACTTTACATTTCCTTTATATATGACACATCAGAGCTTTAGAAATATACACAAATATAATACACTAATATATATCAAAAATATGGAAAAAAGTGAAAGGGGTACAGTGAATTTGCCGTGAGGTGTGGAATATCCAACTTTTCAGATTCAATCCTTCGTCTGGAGGCAGAGAAAAAGAGAAGAAAAGGAGAAAAATGTCAGAGTTTACGTCCTCTCAGCTTGAAAAACTGCCCGCAACTGATAATGGACGCAGAATAACATAGGCTGCTAACGTGAAACAGAAGTTATAGGGGAAGGCAGAAAAGAGAAGGAAAAGGTTGATGGAGAAAGTGGAGGTAAGTAAATATGGGAGTGTTGCAGAGAGAGTGTGGAAGGAGGATTAAAAAGGATATAAAAGATTAAAAAGGATAAAAAAGAAGCAATATCACATAATACACAACTTCTGGGTCACTGCAGCGAATCTCATAGATTGCATCATATAGCAAACTCTGCGGTGCTCTTTACATTGGAGAAGCAGGGCGACACCTTGGTGATCGCTTTCGCGGAAACATCAGAGGCATAAGGCTTCGTATGCCACTTCAACCTGTCGCCACCCACTTCAACACTGCGAATCATTCTATTGCAGATTTATCACTGTATGGTATGTCCTTGCACCACGGATCCCCCTTCTCTAGGACACGAAAGGAGCAACGACTCATATTTTATCTTGGCACTATATTCCCAACAGGTATGAATGAACGTTTTTCCTTTCATCGTTTCACCTCTTCTTAATTCTTTTTTACCCTTTTTAATCATCCTTCCACACTCTCTCTGCAACACTCCCATATTTACGTACCTCTACTCTCTCAATCACCTTTCTCCTCCTTTCTGCACGCCCTCTCCTATAACTTCTGTTTTACGTTAGTAGCTCGTGTTATTCTGCATCCATTATCAGTTGCAGCCAGTTTTCCAAGCTGAGAGGATGTAAACTCTGACTCTTTTCTCCGTTTCCTCTCTTTTTCTCTGCCCCCGGACAAAGGATTGAATCCAAAACGTTGGATATTCCACACCTCACTTTTTTCTATATTTTCTTCAAGTCTTGCCGACGCAGAGCTATCAGATTATTGCCTGATTGATATATCAAAACCATTTACCAGCATATACCAAAATAATATTGCAATATATACATATCGCAATATTTATATATTGAAATATGTACCAATAAAATACCGGAAAAAATTAATTCATTCTAAATTGTAAGCACAGATGCTAAATGAAAGCCCAGGTTAAAATATAAAACCCAGATTCTAAATGTTAATGCTCAGATTCTAAACAAATATTATGAATGTTATTTACTTATAGGCTCTGACTAAATAGCGTGCAGTGTGTAGTGTACACCGTAGCATATCATGCGACTTTTAAATTCATTATATATAATATATCACTATAGTGAGCAGAAACTGCCATTGTATAGTGGAGGTTGTCCTAGACAAAATAAAATACAATATACTTTTTAACTTTGATAAGTTTGCTCCGGATTATGTGTTAAATATACTACATATAGTCTACATAGCCTTTAAAGTGGATCTTACTCTATCGCTCTCGATTCGTGTGTTCGATTTTCCTGTTAATGTTAGTACTGCAGTTAAAGATCCATAGTTATTAACGCCTTAGGACATGTTCCACTTGACATGGAACCTTATCACTATGGCAACAATAGTGTTAAAAATAACATACGACTGATTATGTAATTGTATAAAGGGTGCTTGCTAAATGTTTCTCTTGTGTAATTTTCACCTACATAAGATCACATGCACACCGAAGGACCTTATACATTATTGTCATGTTTTGAAATGAGAACACGGTTTTGATAATGAGGATTATTTCCTAACATAGGCATTGATAAATATGCTTCCTTCATACCAATCCACATGATCGGAATCAGTTATAGCTATTCTAGCATTCAATGACCCTTGAATCGTTCTGTTTAATAAGAGATAGTGTTTCTAAACAATCTATTGTGAATAATTTTAAAGGAAAAACCACACGCTGATAACTACGGAAGTCTCTATTCCTATTTGCATAAATTTAGTCAGCAGAAGTATAAGACTAACAGATTGCACGGAATTTATTGCAACGTGTCACAACATTCTGAGTAAGCCATATTAGAGAAGGAAATAAAATATGCAGATAGAGTGGAATGTAGGAATTTAAAGTTTAAACTGCATACAATAAGCAAATACATCAATTTGTAGGAACAGCATACAAAACATGTCACAAGTGTAATGGAACACAAGAAGAAGGATATATCATGCTAGTAAAGATATATAATTGCTTGCATTTATTGGCAGAATTGTTAAAATGTTGGAAAAACACTTCACGGCACATATTCTGGCTCATTATATTGACTCCAAATCTCGTTAAGGTCAACATTTTATTGTCTTCCAAAATACGAGAACCATGAATACAGTATCAGGCAAGCACTGTGGTCGTCCATATAATAGGTAACACCCTGCTTCAAAATTATTAGTATTGTACCTAATCTAGAAACCATTGTCATATAATGGCATCAGTACAGCTGGTTGGCTCGGAGAATCAGATAAAATGTTTGCCATATTGTCAGTTCCAATCCCATTACTACAGTCTTATTAGCTTTTTTCTTCCCTTTGAGATCGATTAAAAGAAGCACCAGCCACATTGTGAGATCGATATAATAGATAGGCCACATTCCCTTAATTATTGCTGACTTTGTGTCTAAATAAGAATAAAGAATTTTTATATATACCGCCAAACGGGAGAATCTTAAAATTTCATTAACCTCTACTGTACTCGTTATCCCTCCGTTGTCAAGAGAATGAGATGCCTGTTAAGCATAGAGGTCAATGCTTTCACCCCAGATATCTCTCTATATATAAAACTGAGAACGTGTGTCTGTCTGTCTGTGTGTTTCCCTAAAACTTGAGAACTACACAACCAATTTCATTCAAATTTTACACATGCCTTACTTAGGGTCCATGTAGTGTCATGGGCAAGAAAATGTTCAGCTTCTTGCCTAGGGCGAGCCCATAGCAATATCATATCTTCTCCACTATTTCAGTATTACGTGTTAAAATTGAAACAAAAACATTTCTCTATCTTATGTCAGATACTTTCACTGTAACAATAAAAATTAGAGATAATGTTGTAGTAAGTAATAATTAAAATCCAACTAAAGTATAATATAATCGTAACATAACAAAAGTAAAAATAGCAATTGGTATAAAATTGCATCAATGACTTGAACTTGAATAAGTGGTTTCACATGAATGGGAATAAATTAAATTAAATCAACTGCGTACTGCTTTTTGATTCACCGTAAGGTTTGTTGTTATTATTACTGTTTAACTATTGTTATCACGTTTGTTTGTTCCCCGTAAGGGAAACGTTGTTGTGTTGCATTTTTTAAATAATTGTAAACTGTAACCCTCCCACTTTGAGAGAAGGAGCTTTGGTTATTGTTTAAAAATTGAATTGTGTCCCTGTTTGGGGAAATTGACAATATTTTCACCGTTTATACGGAAGCATTTTTGTTAGAATGCCTTCGATAGAGGAAAGTCCAAAAATGAATTTCGCTGCAGCCGTCGGCGGGTGTGAACTTATTAAAATTAAAATGGAAGAAATACAAACCTATTTCGGATTGATCACCGACAAAGACGGTGAATCTAGGATAACACCACCAAACGAAATAAAAAAATAAATTAAAGAAAAGACTATTGTCTATAAAGTATACAATGTAGAGGAAAAAAAGATTTGAACACCTGGAGGAAAACACCATCAAAAAGTGTCTTGGTGCGACTATGAAAGATATCAAGTATCTAACCAGAGGCGCTAAATTCGCTAGAATAGAAGCAAGGTTCGAGTCAACGGAGCGTGCAAGGGAGTACTCGACTCGAACCTTGCAAAGTGGAAATATTTTATTTTTCTAATATTAGAAATGTCCCCCCAGAAGTAGAGGTAGGCTGGATTGTAGCCACACTTCTATACAAGAGGGAGGACAAGATACAATTGATCGAAATTGCAAAAGACGGGCCTACAATTCCAGTCTGTTATATATTTTGAGTATTGTTATCACTAACGATATCAATATATAACTTTGCATTTTGTATTTTATGTATAAATGTATATATATAGATGTACATGTAATACGTACACACATATATATATATATATACATATATACATGCACTAGCACTATGACCCGGCAATGACGGGTCATAATGCTAGTCTCTTATAAATCTGTGTATGTTAAACACAGTTGCTTTCACATTTGATTTGTCTTTCACATACTCTGGCGTGTTCAAATCTTTTGTTGGATTGTTTCTGCTCCTCTCTTCCACGAATTTGCTGGTCTTGCTGTTATCTTAGAAATAATCGCTATGGAGATTAGTGTGGTGTATCGGCAAAATGTCTACAACGTTAGTGGTAATGCTTTACGGAATAATTTCCGACTTTTACAATATCAACACCGTTTTACATTCCCCCATCGTCTTTCAGTTTAAATTCTTATTTAAGATGGGTTAGTTCAATCGACAAACCCGCTCTACAAAATTGTTAATAGCTGTTATATTTGTACTCTTGTTTCTATTCTGAGTTCAAATGTACATTTACCATCTACACCGCTAGTCTTCACGGAGTCAACAAAAGAATACTAGTCATTTACTAAGATCGATAAAGTAAGATATTACTCACGACTGTCAGTTTAGGTGACTAAATAGTTTCTTTAAAATGTTTGCCTTGGAAACTATTATGGGAAAAATTGCTTTCTAATATTTAATTGTGACTAGATTCGTTTTGTGATCAAATCCCGCTAATGTTGATAAAATAAAGGACTGGCACACTGATGATGTGCCTAACTTTGAAAACCTCATTACCCATATAATTATTATTCTTGGAATATGAATTACATACAAGTACAGACTTTAAAAAAGTGCAATGGGATATAACTCAAATGGATCATTCGAATATCGTTTGATAAAATGAAGGGTGTTGTACTGTTTGATGTACATTTTATGATTTACTTATTGAAAATATTTTGCTAAAATGATTTTTCCGGTTAATTAAGGTACATTTGGAACTGCGTTCCGCGCATCAACTTTATATTCTTTGCTGTTGGTGTGCACCTATTCAACGGTAACTGAACAGGCTTATAATCAAAGGCATTCTGCATGTGATAACACCGTCTATTTAGACAGATGTGGGTTTGCTTTACTTAATGTTGTTCATTTGGATGGTGGTATCTGTACCATGTTATACGGCTATTTCCAGATTTCCACTAGTTTAAACAATTACATAAATGCCCTGTCATTCCTACGCCTTTCGTATGAAAAATATTCCCCCAATGTCATTAGAGAACAAATAATTACAGCACATTTGTTATATACGCGTTTAATCTCATATTCGCAACTGTGACTGGTTCAACATTGTAGCCAAGTAAAAAATTTAATATTGATTTCTGGCTTTGACCTCAGAATGATTAATATCTTAGGTGATTATTCTCTTTAGAAATTAAATTATCCTCACAGGTATCTGCCCAATACACAAATGGATCTGGCTATCCGCTTCCATAAATTTTAATACTGTAATTAATAGTATTTTTCCTAGTGAAACGTGAAAAGGTTTATAGTCGTTAGTCAAAATGGAATATAAAAGTGGTATCTGAATGAACCATATTATTCCTGACTGAATTTCAAGTCTCCCTAGATTTGTTAGAAGACATAGATTCACTAGGATCAGCCATGCTTGATCCAGCTGGAGATATATACACATAGAGGTATATACACAGAGGTATATACACATACACATGTACGTATATATGAATATGTGTTTGTGTGATTGTGTATGTGAGTGAGTAAATGTTCACAGACAAGAATACACTTATTGATATAAACCGATAAACATAGCCATCACTCACAAGCGAGTTTGACATGGATGCGTGTACTATACTTTCACTAAATTTTTAGATACCTACCTTAGTTGAGTGCATTTGGGAGCAGATGCAGGCAATTCGTCGATACTCGCTACTCCACTTCCTTACCTTAGTGGAACGCTGAGAGTGTGGAAGTGAGCTGGAGAGGGAGCTGCATCAGTAATCTAACTGGTACTCATTATCGGGTGAGTGGAACACCGTGAAATTAAATCCATTTTTGAAACACAACGCGCTACAAACTTGCGGAATTGAACCAGCATCATGTAATATAATGCTAAACGACTAGTTTTTCTCAAGAAAATATGAACAAGGGCGTAGGAGTGGGTGTGCGGTAAGTAGCTTGCTTACGAAGCACATGGTTTCGGGTTCAGTCCCACTGCGTGGCACCTTGGACAAGTGTCTTGTACTATAGCCTCGGGCCGACCAAAACCTTGTGAATGGATTTGGTAGACGGAAACTGAAAACGCCCGTCGTATATATATATATATATATATATATGTGCATGTGTGTGTGTGTGTGTATGTGTGTGTGTATGTTTGTGTGTTTGTCCTCCCAACATCGCTTGACAACCGATGCCGGTGTGTTTACGTCCCCGTAACCTAGCAGTTCGGCAAAAGAGACCGATAGAATAAGTACTAGGCTTACAAAGAATAAGTCCTGGGGTCGACTAAAGGCGGTGCTACAGCATGGCCACAGTCAATTGACTGAAACAAGTAAAAGTGTAAAGTGTAAAATACTGTTTTGCAGACCTACAAACAAATACCAAACATTCTACTTTATATGAATTCCTAAAAAAATATGCATGTATGATTTTCTTTTTATTTAGATACGTTTTTTGTTCAGGCATAGTTTAACCAGAGAGAAAAGTTTACTTTACTTAATGTTGTCTATTTGTCTTTTAAAGTAACAAGGAGATCTATTATATTGGTTCTCTGTAAAGCAGCACCAAACTCAATGCTTAAGTCGTATACTAAAATGGGATTCACCTCAAAATTTCAAACTAAGATTTGAAAGAGATCGATTACGTCGACTATGATGATTTGCGGCCAAGTTGTTTAACACCACCTCACCCAAAGTTATCTTCAGTAAGATCTAATTTTGCAAACAACCAGTCTAGATCCCCCAATCGAACTTCACTTTCAACAAATGTTAAACATCCAACTTTACCTTTACTATTATACTTCTCACCTCAGTAAGCCAGAATGGAATACAAGAATTTGAATCTTATCTATTTACCAAATAGTCGACGTAATCGATCTCTTTCATATAATGGAGAAAATGTTATAACGATTTACATATTTATGCATAAGAAAATTAATATAGCATAACGTGGAATTTCCCTAAGTCCCACAAGTTATTATTTCAGATATATATCTTTGGGCATAGATATGCTTGTGCAGTTAAAAAATTTCTTCCTAACCATGGAGTTTCAAATTCTATCATTCTGAATGTTATCTTCAGCAAATGTCAATTACCATATGCTCAAGCAAATCCAATTATTTATGGGTTTCAAAGCTCGTATAAAAAACATCTCGTCATAGGTAATAATGATGATTCGCGGCCAAGTTGTTTAACACCACCTCACCCAAAGTTATCTTCAGTAAGATCTAATTTTGCAAACAACCAGTCTAGATATTGAGTTAAAGAATGATTTCCACACTATATTCCACCACATTCAGAAGATTTGAACAGTTCCTGTGTTGTTTTCCTTCTCGTAACTGATTGATACCAGTAGTTGTAATATTTCTCGAAACATCGAAGCAATAAGATATTGAGTTAATAAGGATTATGATTATTCGTTGAGAACCTAGACAACATTTTTTTATAACACAACTCGTAGAGAAGGTCATCTATGTCTCTCTCCAAGAACGGTAAACTTTTCTAATGATTCATATAAACATCATATTTGGACTGCTTCTGTAAGTGATTAAGAAGATACCGTACTACCTTTGAGAACGTTATCATAAAGGAATCATCTGCGCTGATAAAACGTAAAAGCTAATCACACAAACAGAAGTCTATGGCACTTAATGACTTGTTTGCAAATATGTTGTGCGTGATCTTATATGCACTAGAGCAGAAACAAAATATATAAACATGTGTATTGTTACATTATCATCCAACATTTCTATAAATTAGATTTTTTTTTTTTAATTAAATTAAATTGTATTGACATTATCACGAAAAAATAGGAACGATTTGGAAAGAATTTAAAATGCTAAACGGAAATGTTTTCAAACTTTTTTTCTGACAGTAACTGTTACAAACTCATTAATGTTATGTATTCCTTCAGTAATGAACATGATTGGAACAGAAGGAAAAAACAAAATAAATGAAATAAAAATAATCACGAAAATAAAATTTCTATGTTGCTAATGATTGATGGGTTACTGAAAACTTTCAATTTCATTAGAGTCAGATATATTCTATCGCTGTGATTCCTTATAAAACAGAGGAAGCGGGTAATACTGTTAATAAGAAAATGCTATGGTTGATGTAGGTAGTAGTAGTAGTAGTTGTAATAGTAGTAGTAGTGGTAGTAGTAGTAGTAGTAGTAGTAGTAGTAGTGGTGGTGGTAGTAGTAGTAGTAGTAGTAGTAGCAGCAGCAGCAGTAGTAGTAGTAGTAGCAGTAGTAGTAGTAGCAGCAGCAGCAGCAGTAGTAGTAGTAGTAGTAGCAACACCAGTAGTAGTAATAGTGGTAGTAGTAGTAGTAGTAGCAACACCAGTAGTAGTAATAGTGGTAGTAGTAGAGGTAGTAGTAGTAGTAGTAGCAGCAGCAGCAGTAGCGGTAGTAGTAGTAGTAGTAGTAGTAGTAGTAGTAGTAGTGTGGTGGTGGTGGTGCGATAGATATGGTATGGGTGGGCGTGGAGATGGCGGTGGTGGAGTGGAGTGGTGGGGTGCGGGGGTGAGGGTGATGGTCGTTGCGATGGTAGCAGTGCCCATGATGACAGTGTTGTTGATAGTAGGCATGGTGGTGGCTGGCTGTGGGGGTTGTGGTGGTGATAATGTGGATGGTATTGGGGTGAGGCAGGCTTGGGGGTTGTCGTAGGCGGGGTGTGCCTGCGCTATGTACTGATAACTATGCAAATAATGACATTAATGAATGCAGATATTTTAACGGTGATGATGTTGCTTGTGGTGGTGGTAGAGGTGGTGGCAATTTTAGTGGTGGAAACAAGGATAATGAGGATGATCATGATGATTATTTTGATGTAATTCATTATGACTTCATTCATAGCTATGGTCATGAGAGCAATAATACCAGTAAGGTAGCTTAAATAATTCACAGTGAAAATAGCAATTCAACATCCGAAGACGGAATCAAAATTGTCCGACCCCGGAACAGTCGTCAGGATGTTTCTTATTGTTCTGAGCTCTAGAAATTGTTGGTGTGATTGCTTAGTTCAAGGCTATCCCTGATCAAGCTAATCTTTGAACTATAACGTTCCGTTTGTGACTAAACTGCGTTTTCATGTGTTCATTACCCAATGTTCTTTTCATTTTTTAAATCATATTTGGGTGTGCTGTGATAGAATCTTCGTACATATAGAACGATCGCATACAGGTATTGCTTTTAGCTTGATTGCTCATAGTGCATCATATCTTTATCTAAGATTATTCAAAACAAAGTATCTATGAACTTATATATGGTATCAATTACAACATGAGTGTAATCACATGATGTAGTGTGATTTAAGCACAAATACACACACACACGTATACTAGGCGCGTGGCCTAGTGGTTAGACCGTTGAACTCGCGATCGCTAGATCGCGGGTTCGATTTCCTGATTGGGCGGTGCGTTTTGTTCTTGAGCAAAACACTACATTTCACATTGCTCCAGTCCCCATTTGATCGATGGAGGGGAATATTGGCCTGCTCACCTAGCAAATTGGGTGCCGACAGTAAAATCAGTATTCGCCCCGAAACGGATCTGAAATGTTATACGGCGAGAGACTGCCACTGTCCCCTTATATTTAGACGCATTTACAGGGGACACTTATATCTACGTTTACAGTTTAGAATGAGCTGATATCTTTTAATTGATTTCAATGATGAATAAAACGTATGGTAAATTACAAGATTGTATCATTTTTCAGTGTATCCTAAACTGGCATAAGAGATTATGAAACACGCACACACAAACACACAAACTCCCAAGCACACACACATACAGCGAGTGATGAATACATATGGATATATAGACAGTGACATTTTTATACGTACCTACATATACACACACCTTCGTAACGCCGCTTTGTTTCGATTCGCACATTTGATATCTTAGACTTTTCTTCGAGTTTGGTTGTGTAAGGTCTGTTTTTCAAACTATTAAATATCCTTTACCTTTTGTTAATACCTCTTTCTTCATATAAGATTTCCTTTTTAACCCTTTGTATTTCGTTCAATTGTTTTTTGTTCTGCTTATACGGTGATGACTAAATTTTCCTCTGCAGAGTGGGATTTGGTATGTTTGTTCCTATACTTCATTATTTTCGTTGCTAGATTCTGCTTATGCACGTTTTCGTCATTTCACATGGCCCATGTCTTACCGGACAATACTGTCGTTTTTCAATCATTACTACGTCTACACCAAAATAATAACCTTCTATATAAGTGCACGACTTGCTAGATGCAGCACACAAATATCGCTGAAATGTAATTTACCACCGTAAGTAGGGATAGAAGCCATTAGTTTGTATAATTATAAATAATTTTACCTTATAATCTAAGATCTTATGAAGGTCGCCGTAATTAGCATTGTTTCGAGATCAATAAGTTAATTTGTCTGTCAAGTCCTGGGATTGACTCTACTAAACACATGCATACACGTACACACACCAACCATCACCAAAATATGACACACAGATACAAACGCTCACACATAAACGTGTGCACACACACAAACACACACACACGAACACCTGTCACCGTTTTTATGTAAGTAATCAATTTTAATGTCATTATTGTTGTTCCTAATTGCTAAATTACCCACAGGTTTTACCATGTTACTTTTGTTTCCTTTTGCAACCAAGGCGACCGGTGAGATTTTAAGCATATTTGCACAGCCGAATGAATTTCCGTTGCGATGCCGGAAATATATTAGTTAACCACATAACATTTCTTTCTCATAAACAAGAGTAACAAATTATGAACGTGTTTTCTTTTTTGATAGCTTATTAATAATATAAGAAATATAACAATTCAACAGAACTAAATAAATATATGTTACCTATTAAAAAGATATAATAATTATTAGAGATAAAAGGGATTATAACATTATACGATATACGTAGCAGCTTAACACACATCTAAAAAAATAAGATATACAACATATTCTGCAAAATTAATATTTTAGCGGATAATAAATTAAACCTCAGAACATAATAAGTGTAGCAGAGGTAACGTATGAAACTTATATATGGATACAGAAACGATAAGAAAATAAAACTCACCAGATACAACAGATTACGTGAGATATGGCACTTAATAAGATATGTGACATTAAACAGATATCTCATCTATGATAAAGGCAGCTTATCTCATGCAACAGATACATCGAAGGTAAAACAATATTAGATATATAACTGCCATAATAGCTTATAACATGAAAGTCCATACATCAGCTGCTTGCATGCATAACTTTCCACACAAATGTAATTACATAAAGAAACAGAATACTAATAATAATAACCCTAGGAATGAGGACACTAATAATAATAATGATAATAATAATAATAATAATAATATAATAATAATAATAATAATAATAATAATAATAATAATAATAATGATAATAACAACAACAACAACAACGTCGACGACGATGATGATGCGGATGAGGATGATGATGATAATAATGTTATCATGTACATTGTTTTGTCTTGGTATAAAAGATGGGCTACAGCAAATATTCTGCTCAATACCACAGATTTGCTTGTCAGTTGTTTGACCTTAACCAGTTGAGCATGTCCCTTATTGGCTGACGATATGTGCATCTCTGATCACGAGCAGAAATAGTGGGGGAGCATCATAGCCATGTGTTGAGAGGGATTCTTTGGGGTTTGAATTATTCACCTCTGGATACATGGGTGTTTCTTTCAACATCCTTAAACAACCCTTATTCAGGGACCTTTTGAGCGGGATGGGCTACTCAACCTGAAGAAAATTCTAACTGGGCCCCACCTGCAAGGTCATGTGCTGTTTATCTTGATATGAGATCACCATATCGCGCACATATGGTTGTGATGCATGTGCCTGGTGTACCCTTATCAGACGGGTAGTCATGATGGGTATATTGGGCTTCGTATATTTTACCCCAGTGTCACTTTGATGGCATGCACTGCTCTCTCACTCAATAATAATAATAATAATAATAATAATAATAATAATAATAATAACTGTGATGATGATGTTGAAGATAATGGTGGTGGTGGTGGTGATGATGATGGTCATGATGATGATGATGATGATGATGATGATGGTCATTATGATGATGATGATGATGATGATGGTCATGATGATGATAATGATGATGATGATGATGATGGTGGTGGTGGTGGTGATGATGATGGTGGTGGTGGTGATGATGATGGTAGTGGTGATGATGATGATGATGATAGATGATGGTCATGATGATGATGATGATGGTCATGATGATGATGATGGTGATGAAGATGATGGTGGTGGTGATGATGATGATGATGATGATGGTCATGAGGATGATGATGATGATGATGATGAAGATAAGGAGGAGGAGGATCATGATGAAGACGACGATGATGATGATGATGATGATGATGATGATGATGATGGTCATGATGATGATGATGGTGATGAAGATGATGATGGTGGTGGTGATGATGATGATGATGAGGATGATGGTCATGAGGATGATGATGATGGTGATGGTCATGAGGATGATGATGATGATGATGATGAAGATAAGGAGGAGGAGGATCATGATGAAGACGACGATGATGACGATGACGATGACGATGACAATGACAACGATGAGGATGATGATGACGAGGAGGAGGACGAGGAGGAAGATTACATTAATAATGCTTCATTTTAATTTTTTTTTTTTCTGTAGCTGACACTAACGTTATCAATACCGGAATGAAACTAAAAAAAAAAAAAATAAAACATGTATAAATATGTATAAAAAGTTAACAACCAGCCAATCAAGTTTTAGTTTCAAGATGATTTGTTACAATCAGTTTCAATGAATGACAAGTAATGAGCAACAACTGAAAGAAGCAAAAAAAAAAAACTAAGAAATAAATAATTTTTCTTTGTTATTTTCTTTTGTTACAGTTGAAAAATAAACGTTGCATTTAGTGAACACGGCCTTAAAAAGAGAGCACGAATGCCAACATTAGTGTGCATGCCTCCTGAACAAGAGAAAATGAATGAAACTCAATAATAAAGAGAATAAATGTATGACAGTTTCACCATCACAACATATATCTATTGATGTGGAAATTATTAGTAATTAATCAATGCCTTACAGAATCTACTAAACAAAGTTGTAAATATTACCTAATGCTCTATGAAAGGTTTCCAACGTTGCATTGTTGAACAACACAACTAATTGCCTTTTCGAAGACAGTTCCGTTTATGTTATTACGTTATTTTCTTTTTGAAAGAATATAATAGAGATCAAATGGAAACGATGTTATAGAATGAATCTAAATATAAAGCAAATAATATTTCGTAAATAATGATGTAAAGAAAATAATATCTGGTTAATAACAAATGGAAAATAATGTACAGTAAATAAAATCATACTTGCAATAAAACACTTAATGAATTAATTAATCTATCAAAGAGCCAATCTATTACTGCAGATAGCTACCTGTTAATCCTTCTGTTTCTAGATCTGCTACTCTCGATGTTTACTTTTCCTCTATCTCACACATCTATCTCAATACATTCAATTATTTTCAGGTTTCAGCTATCTAATACACACGCTCATACATACATATCCAATATATTTAATTACATACACCCACATACACACACACACACACACACACACACACACACCACACACACACACACACACATATATATATATATATATATATATATGTCTACATTTCTTTCTATGTGCTATCTAATTATCTCTATCTCCCTCCTCTCTCTCTCGCTCTCTTTCTCCGTATATACACACATTCTGACCCGCATACACACACATATAAATTAAGAACGGAAAATATAGATAGATAAATACAGATGGATACAGATATATAGTCAGGTATTTGTACACACATATACGCATATGTCAACTCCACGGTTATTTTAAATGAAATTTAAGGAAAACATGTAGAGGCATTTGATCCGTTTGATATAATGAAATATAATATAAAATTACTTTTGCCTGGGACTTAGAATTTTCTCTATCGACTTATTCTAAAAATAGTGGTACCTTACTTTCGTAACAATGCTTAAAGGTTATGAAAAGAGGAAAACTTTAAGTAACGGGTGTGAAGATAGTCACAGTTAATGGGAGAAATCTATAACGAAGAGAAACATGTATTTTACTTTTGTAGAAAGGACGTTTAAGTTTCCTAAAAGGATAGTGAATGTGTAAGGAAAACTAGCTGAGGAGAAAGATTTCATCGGAGTGGTGAAGAGCTGTGTGGAAAAGTTTATTGAATATTGTTATATAAATTATTTTGCTCAAATGGAAACAATTTGTGTACTTCTACTTATTCTTCTGGGATATAATTCAACGGACAGTCACGTAAAATTGTTTTCGTCAAAATTTCCTTTTTGTAATTAATTGCAGATATTCAGAAATGTGTGTCATCGAATATACTTAATAACGCTTTATATGAAATAGACGTATGAGTTGCCATATCTTTAGATTTGCAATAACAAACGTGATACATAGGAATTGCACACCTTCGTAGAATAAGACTTCCCGTATCTTAATTCATCTTCATGTACGTCATTGTAGGGGAGTAATGTGTCAATGGGTTCCTCTCAAAATAAGACTGCACATTTTCTGAAATACGCAAATATTCCAGGGCCAGCGATTGGAAGAAAAATTTACGGTGAATGTTTTAGATCTGAAGGGCAGTCTTCCTTCATTTACTAGAACGTGGTGGAGGCGCAATGGCCTAGTGGTTAGGGCAGCGGACTCGCGGTCGTAGGATCGCGGTTTCGATTCCCAGACCGGGCGTTGTGAGTGTTTATTGAGCGAAAACACCTAAAGCTCCACGAACCTCCGGCAGGGATGGTAGTGATCCCTGCTGTATTCTTTCACCACAACTTTCTCTCACTCTTACTTCCTGTTTCTGTTGTACCTGTATTTCAAAGGGCCGGCCTTGTCACTCCCTGTGTCACGCTGAATATCCCCGAGAACTACGTTAAGGGTACACGTGTCTGTGGAGTGCTCAGCCACTTACACGTTAATTTCACGAGCAGGCTGTTCCGTTGATCGGATCAACCGGAACCCTCATCGTCGTAACCGAGGGAGTGCTTCCTTTACTAGAACGTGGTTGTCCGATAAACAGGGATAAATTGAAACACCAATTGAAGCTTATAGAAACTTTCAGGAGGAAGAGACTGAAAAGATAATTTGAAAACAATTCATATTTAACTTGAAATAATTGCCTATGCTTATCATTGACAACGAATGGGACAATCAGCACTTGGGGATGATAAGTAGTAGCCAATCCATTGAACAGCAGCGATGTCGCATCTTCAGACTTCCATTTTATCCTTATAGAGAAGGAGAGCTTTCAGAGTTAAAGATTTGATGATGACGATGAAATGAGATGGCTTTAAATTGGTGGGTACAACAGCGCACATCTGAACTTTTCCAAGCATCCGTGAGTTAGGTCGTGAGTTAGATACATCGCTCTGGATATACACCGCGCTGAAGAGAATATTTGCATAGACCATGAGTTATTTTATACGCGTGTAACTTCAATCTATATATATAAAAGTGAAGTTGTGTGAGTGTCTGTCCCCTTCGATTTAGATTCCTAACTACTCCCACATTTTGCGGTGCAGTTTAACCAAAACCGGGTATCATATAGTCGTGATTCATATCGAGCACTTCTGGGTATTAGCACGCGTCTACGATGAGTCTACGGTTTTAAAAATAATTTACCATAATTTTTTTCCATTTTAAGGCATATTTTTTTAAAGGGAAGTAACTCTCTAAAAATGTCTACGATGAGTCAGCGATTTAAAAAAAAATTGCCATCATATTTTTTTCCATTTTTAATGCATTTTTTTGCTATATTTTGGCTATAACTCTCTAAAAATGGTTTATAGATATTTCCCTTACAAACCCGAGCAACGCCGGGCGATACTGCTAGTCACTTATAAAATAACAATGTTTTACCTTCTCCCCCTTACATTCAGGACAAGCTTAAATTAAAATCTATAAATATCAATGCTCTGAAACGTCATACACTCAGCTTAATACAACTTAACTAGACATATACACTGACACACATATGTATGTACAAACACATGTACACATATACACGCGCGCACACAACACACACACGCACACACACACACCGAGATACACTCACATACAACACACAAGCACGCACACGCAACGAAATACACTTACACAAACACACACATACACCGAAATACACACACACACACAAACTACATGTAGAAGTTAATTCACAGCAAAGTTTTTATAATATATAATGGTAAACATTTAATGGAATTATATCGAACATTAAATAAATAAGCAGAAAAATATTGAAATGCCATCTTCACTTGAGTATTTATTTAATCACTACACAAACACCCCACTTATAATAATTCTTTGCACAAATAGAAATTTAGGAATAAAAGCTCGATTACCTCTCCCACTTTCCCACGCACAAACATTTGCAAAAGATCATACGCATATATACGTGCAAGAACTTTCAAAAACGTACATGCATAGACAATTAAGTTTACCCTTGCTTAACTTCAACTTCGTGACCTCTTCACTTTTATTCTGTATCCTCGTAATTTAGATGAATTCAATAGGCACCAACTTAGCAATTGTACTTCTTAATTAATCATTACTCAGCTAAACTTTCTTTCATTACACTCTCATTCTGCTTCACAATTACGTTTCAGAATTTTACTCCAAAATTGTAAGTGATTACCGTAACAACCTTTTCTTCAGTACAAGATTTCTATCAAAAGAAAATGAATTCTGTTGACGGATAAACCGCTCGTATGACTTGAATTCCTATTTGAAAATAATCTATATGTGTTACGCGTAATAAATTCACACGCAAATATACATAGACGCATATATATATATATATATATATATATATATATATATATATATATATATATATATATATATATATATATATATATATATATATATACATACATACATACAAAGATGGAAACATACATACTCGCACATACAATTATATATATATATATATATATATATATATATATATATATACAGTGTGGCAGATCAACAACAGAACTGAGTTACAAGAAGGTTGCTGGATGCTATTGCAACACCTTTCCGCGTATGTCAATTCCACACACGTTCACACACACATGCACACACATTGGCAACATTCGTTAATTTCTTGAAAATAGGAAGAGAGCCTCGAAATTTTAAATACAAAGTAAGTTTACATCAATTCATATATTTGTTTTCTTGCGATTTGCCTTGCATTTACTTCGCATCGTTCTGGCCTTACCCACGATCCTTTATACAATATATTCTACACAATGCTTCATAGTAATAATTCCTTTATAATCTCATCCCGCCTGGGCAAAGCAGAACTGAATGTAACGCTAAAAATCAAACTAACAGGGAAAAGAGCGAGACGTTGTTGCCTGATCAATTTCCTAACTAACTGTCTAAAAGAATATTTTCCCCAACACAATAAGGGATACTCACATACCAGAATGCTTCAAAAACTCTCGCTTATTCATACATAAATACAATACAAAGAAAATACTAAAACACATGCACGGAAGGCTCTCTCAACACATTCTTAATATCACTAATCTAAAAACCAAGCTAGCACAACAAACTGACAAGCCAGGCACGTTCTCTACCACGCTTACACGACATGATAAACCAATATTTTCACAAGTGATTATATCACGAGATGGAACGCCTTACAAGAAAATTCCAATGGTTTAAGGAGAAACACCACGCGGACTCCGTTGAGTTACATCAACACCAACAACAACAACAACAATTACTACCACCATCCCGCTCCTTCTAACAATACTGGTAACAATATTCCTCACATCGGCCAACAGAAACATAACAGATTAAATTCTACTGCTAACTCGACCAACAGCAATTACTACCGCCACCTTGGCACCTCCACTAGCACCAACAACAATATATAATTCTTTACTGCCCACAAAGAGCTAAACATAGAGGGGACAAACAAGGACAGACAAAGGGATTAAGTCGATTACATCGACCCTAGTGCGTAACTGGTGCTTTATTTATCGACCCCGAAAGGATGAAAGGCAAAGTCGACCTCGGCGGAATTTGAACTCAGAACGTAACGGCGGACGAAATACGGCTACGCATTTCGCCCGACGTGCTAACGTTTCTGCCAGCTCACCGCCTTAAATTTCACACTGACCAACAAAAATATAACAACCACCACTAACACGACAGCCATAGCAATGACTGATCAGACACCGAACTCTATGCGCGCTACTACCACCATCACAGGGCCCCACTACCACATAATATAGCCACACCTACGACGGCCACTGCCGCTGCTGCTAACGACGATACCCTGGTTACAGACCTTTCTGGTTCCCTCACTCGCTCAGGCAGAGAAACAACTGCTCAGCTACGCACCCAAATTCATTCTAACACAACTCAATGACAAATTGAAAGTGGAGCCAGAGACCAACTTCTGTCGGAGAGCTTACCAACTAAAATGGATTACGGCCCTTAAACTCCCCTCTCACCGTCTTTGTCTTCATCGTCATCGCTGCCACTATCTTCACTGTTGACATCATCTACACCTTGTTCTACATCTTCTCCATCACCTTCTTTGCCGTCTTCTTAAGCCTCATCGTCATCATCTACCATTTACATCCTACCTCCTCCTCCTCCTCCACAACCCCTACAGCTTCCTCGTCGTCATATTCACCGTCTTCATTATCATCGTCATCTCCTTCTACTATTTCCTCTTCTTCCTTCTACTCCGCTACACTTATTTTTCCTATTTACCAACTCCATAACCCACTCTCCCTCCCCCTCACAACCCTGAACTCAACACCAAACTAATTAGACTCATACAATCCATACTTCACATATTAGATAAATGCTGTTTCCCATCACGCAACCTTACTAAATTCCAATTCCTGACCTTGCCAAGCTTAAGAAGCAAATCCTCATTTACCTGCTTTCAGTTAAACATAAAGATGTTTGCATTATAGACAAAACCCACCTACAACACACTAGCTATCGAACACCTTTGTCACACCACACTATACGAAAAGGTTCATAACATCACACCTCATCAACTAGAGTACACCATCAACACCAGCTTGACGAGTATCTGTCAACAAAGAAATCTCTCTCTCTTAGAAGATTAGACTGAACTACACATATAAAAGCACCACCCTTCCATCCTTCTAAAATTTAATAAAAACCCACAAACTCGGACCTAAGCTTAAAATCAAACCCAGAGTGTCAGGAATTAATGGTACTTTCTATACGACTTCTTGATTCCTCTCTAAACTCCTCAAGCCCTTACTACACGCATTCCCCGGACACGTCAGCAGCTCCGACGAAATCTTCACAACACTCAAATATATCGACCCCTCCATAATTAAAACTAACAAATACCCTTTTAGTTTAAACGCAGTTTCCCTCTATATTGCTGTACCCGCTCTCTCGGCCGTCGATATCCTTATAGTCCACATCACGTCCTTATCAAATCCCACATCTCCTTACCCCACCTTCCAACTCGCCTCTCCCTCTCTACCCTACAACCGCCTCTTCTCTATATTTCCCTTCATCTTCTCTCACTTCCTCATCCATCAACCTCCAGCTCTTCGACCTCGCTCCCTCGGACATACGAGAGTTACTAAGCATTATAGTTGGTAACAACTATTTCCAATATAACGGTGTGATTTGCAAACAGACTTCTGGCCTACATGTGGGATCTAGCCTTTCAGGCCTGCTGGCAATCACGTACTAGTATACGCTAGAACGCACAGCTCTCAACATCTGCTGCTCATGCATCTTCTTCTCCTGGTAAGTTGATTAAATCCTTATCATCACGTCATCCAGGGATGAGGCGATTAACATATACTGGACCTTCCATGACACCAACAGAAACATCAAATTCGAAATTGAACATCCAGATGAATCCGGAATCTTTTCCCTACTCGACTTTCACCTCAGGAGCACAGAAGAAAGCTCTACATTTACCAACTTCTATAGAAAATCCGCTAGTAAAAAACTTTTCGTCCACTACCATTCAGCCTTACCCACCAGAGCCAAAGCCGCTTACGTGAGAAACGAGATTGTTCATATAACGAAAGCGAAATTTGGCTTTGTAATTAATTGTTCTTGTCTAGTAAGTAAATATCTCACTAATTAGCGTTATGAACTTTCTGTTGGGTTTATGTCACTCTATGTGCAAGTTTATGAAAATCCCTTTCCCTATGAAGGAACTTGAAATTTATCAAAAGTGGAGACATAGCTATGTATTGAAGACGTTCACTTCTGAAATTCATTATTTCATGAACCATCTCACTGCTTTACAT
This sequence comes from Octopus sinensis, assembly GCF_006345805.1. Classification (NCBI taxonomy): domain Eukaryota; kingdom Metazoa; phylum Mollusca; class Cephalopoda; order Octopoda; family Octopodidae; genus Octopus; species Octopus sinensis. The sequence continues at coordinate 28,532,863 of NC_042999.1, read as the reverse complement.
CTCAGGTAAGTACCTTCTATCACATTCTCAATGTTCTTCATTCAGTGGACGAAAAATCTCTGGGTTTCTCTTGGAAAGATAGGTGCCTATTTTAGTGATTCTCACTATTCAGTCGGAAATCACCAACTGCTGTCTAGGAGTATCTAATAGATTTGATTCTATTGCACATGTTCAAATACTTATCCAGCCTAAGAATGAATTTACTCCGCATACCACCTCGGTATGCGTCCCTAAAACAAGGGTTATTAGTACTTCTCCTTCCTTTCATGGAGTCAGATAAAAATATTAATTGACAAGTAATTTCTTAATTTACCAGCAGTGTTTCTTTGACACTTTAAACATATTCTGTGGTCAGACATTTACAGTTCAGAGTTTTATGCATCACGTTGTAATTGCTATTATTCATGTTACGTAGCGCCATACCAGCGTCGGTCGCAGAAAAGTATGAGCAAACTCAATCCAGATATGACCCTCTCATCTGTTTACGAAAATGACGAGCTAGTTTCTTTGTACCATTCTTTGTTTTCGATGACTAGGTCCTACTATTTTTAGTCGCAGGACGCTTACCACATAAAACTTGCTGTAACAGTTTTTCCCTGTTCATTTTCTTGCTTAGCCACATATCAAATTTGATATAACAGACGTATTGTAAAAAGGCATTACAACCGTATTAATTTAACTGCTTTCAGTTTTAAAACCCGTAGGACAGTAGAGTCTCATTATTATATTGTTAAGATCTTAATATGTTATATGAATCATGTATACCTTTATTTATTTATTTTTTGCATTCCAAACACACATATATATATATATTTCTTTACTACCCACAAGGGGATAAACACAGACGGGACAAACAAGGACAGACAAGCGGACTAAGTCGATTACATCGACCCCAGTGCGTAACTGGTACTTAATTTATCGACCCCGAAAGGATGAAAGGCAAAGTCGACCTCGGTGGAATTTGAACTCAGAACGTAACGACAGACGAAATACAGCTACGCATTTCGCCCGGCGTGCTAACGATTCTGCCAGCTCGCCGCCTTTCCAAACACACATATATAAGCTCTCTCGTTGTTGGACGTTGACATTGTGTAGTTAACTATTGCAAAAGTAACTAACAGAGATCGTTTAAATTCCGAGGTATGAGCCAGGCAATTATACTAATGACAAGTCGAACCTTCTTCATCCTCAATTGTGTTATAGCGCCTCAGTAAAGTTCTATTCATTAAGACGTGTTAAACAGTTCATGAATGGAAGGCAACGGAAAATAAGTTTATGCATAACAGTTTGTCCAACTGCCTAATTATCATTAGTTAATCTTGTAATTGTAGTTTTCACACGTTTGCATTAATGGTGACAACACTGCAATTATTTATATTTTCGTAATTAAGAAACCGACAGCAACAAACGGTTTAATTGAAATATGTTGGACAACGAGTCAATAGCATTAATTTGGTATTCTGTCTATATGACATAGAAAATATTTCATTTTCTCAGCTGCTAAACTGTCTCGCTGTACAGGTAGCAGAAAGTAGGTAGCATAAGGCCGTAGTTTATTAGTTGTTAAAGAAGGAATGTATTCAAATCATTCCTTTGAAATCATTGTTGTAGTTCTTTGTGTTGTTGATGTTGTTTTTATTCTTTACAACTAGAACAGCTTTTGTCGAAAAAGCCTCTAATGAAAGAAATTTTGCCTCAGATCATCGCGCATTTTCCTGTATGTGCTATGAATTATGTAATCCATTTTTACTTTCTTTTTTAAGCAAGAAGACACTTCCTAAAAAGAGGCGGCAGGTATATTGAATTATATAATGTTATGTACACTAGTTAAGAAATAGGTGTTAAAGTGCCACGCTACACACATTCTTTGGATCTTTTCAGTTGGAACGGCAGTTTTTTCTAGCGGTGTCATATGAAATTGTCACCCTTAATTATTAAATAGTATCGATCTATTGCATTTCAATCTGTTTTAGGGTTAGGGTTAGTTAGGGTTATTTAGGGTTAGTTAGGGTTAGGGTTAGGGTTAGGGGTGGGAGGAAGGGTATTTTTTTCTTCACAAATGTAAATAAACCCAATCTGTTTCTTAAACGAGGGACTTATTCATACGGCACAGAATGTTGTTTACCTCAATGGACGCCAGTGATTGGTTGAAATTGCTGAAGTTGAAGAATAAAAACAACAAATATATTACAAACTATAGAATTTTCTCAATAAAGCCAAGAGAAAAAGATGTTTTATAAACACATTCTACCAGTATACGGAGTTTAAAACTTTTTAGTTACCTAGAAATTATGTTAAAAACTGCCGTTCAAACCGAAATGATCCACACATTCTTTTGTTTTCCAGTTTTCATTGAAGTTTTTAGATGCTCTTTTGTGCATATTATAAGGGAGAAGTTATTATCGCTCTCAGGGAAGAAAAGATCAAATTGAAACCTCTAGAATGTTTGACTGGGGTGAGGTCAAAACTCCAAGCAATCATTTGCCATTTCTTATTCTATTTTTATTACCTATTATTTAGCCTATAACAAGAGCCTATACAGCAGGGTAAAAATTTAAGTGCGGACATAACGCATATTACCGTCATCAGTAAGATGTTTATAGATATATAACTTTTACACACATATGCATGTACCTGTGTGTGTGTGTGTACGTGTGCCCATGTGTCCTTGCTTATATGTATGTGTACCTGTGTGTGTGTGTGTTTGTGAGAGTGTGTATCTGAGTGTGTGTTTTTAGAGCATTCAGATTACTGTTAAAGTAAACATTGTATGAATTGTTATATCAATTTAGCAGTAATTACAACCCATCTGATGAAAGTGCCTTATCACAGGTTCAACGTTTTGTTCAAGTTTTCCAGATTGCTGCAACTGTGAAATAAATAAAAGTCAATGCCACATCAAACAAATTTAATAGTAAGTTCAGTTAGAGAGATATTAGAGTTATATAACACCAGGCCAAATTGATCATACAAACCTGTGCCCAAACGCATTCTAACCATGAGCAGTTTTATTTTTTGTTTAATGCAGTACACCCGAATTTCTATTCTTAAATGCATTTTTTTAACAGAGTAGGGAAGGATTTAAGGGATATTTGGCAGCAATTCTAAAGCATTGTGCGAATGTATAATACAATTACTAGCTTCTGATTTCTGTTTATTCAGCTTGATTTCTAAAAGCCCATAAACATTGCCATAGCATGTCTCTATTCTATTCTAGTGACTCAGTTGTTTATCATTACATAATAGGATAATAAAGAAACAAAAAAAAATCCTTTTCTTATCATTCGGCTGCTGATAATAAAGCATTGTCTTGTTTGCCTAATAGAGGTAAAATAAACTCTCCATATATATTCTAACGCTACATGCTTCACAATTTCTTTGTTATATGGGATATTGTTTGGCTTTCACAGATCCATAAATACGCACACAGATATGCACATGTATACACACACACACACACATATATATATATATATTAAATTCATCTTACGGTGAAAGTCAACAAAGTTTGCTTTAGAAGCGTTGGAATTTATAGAAAGATACGTTTAAGGAAATAAGTTTATTCTCAACCGCACGATAATGCTAATAACATTGCATGAACAAAATAAAACTATCCATATTTTGCAGAAAAATCGGTCATCAGCCAGCCGTGAGCCACAATCTCACATTCCTGTGGTTACACGTGAAGTGCTTTGCCATTGAGCTAAACTGCCCCAACTACAAACTCTGCAAATTTAGGATATATAAATCTACCTTTATAAGACGCTATCGTTCGTTAAATTCAACTTAAGTTGAAAGTCAACAAACAATTTTGCTTTAGAAACATTGAGATGTATTGAAAGATACAGAAATAATTTATTCTCAAACGCAGGATAATGCTAATGCAATAGCATGAACAGTATAAACTATCCATATTTTGCAGAAAAATCTGTCGGAGGCCATCCATGAGACTCGAACTCACATCGCTGTGATTCTACGTCAAGTGCTTTACCATGAAGATATACTGCCGCAATGACAAATTCTACAAATTTAACGGACAATAGCGTCTTATGAAGCTAGATTTATATAAACTAAACCAATTCTGATGCGATGTGAGATGAGAATAGAGTGGTACCTGGATGTTTTGAGAAGGTTCCCTTCGATGGCTTCACAAAACAGGCAAGGAAAGTTACTTTTAATTTGTTTTCCGTGTGGAATAACAACCTAAATAGTTTTAATAAGGCCATGTGATTTATAGAGAGATTTCTCATTGAAAAACCTGGAAGTCTTTTAGTTTTCACAAAAAAGGAGTAACTATTCCTCTGGATCGTTCCTTGGAAATTGAACATATATATATATATATATATATATATATATAAAGAGAAAGAGAGAGAGAGAGAGAGAGAGAGAGAGAGAGAGATACATTCTTGTGTATGTTTATATGAATGTATGGAAGTGTCTTTGTGCATATATATTTCTATGTTAGTAACAAAATAAGAAAAATATAGCACTGAAAAGATTTTGGTAATGTGTGTATTTAACAGCATTTCATGTCCTTATCCAAATTCTCACCAATGCACACATAGACTGCGTCGTCAGATGTATTGGTCAGAGAAAGGAGAATTTATAGATAGCACTGAATAGAGTGTATTTGGTGGTCTTTCATTTAATAGTTCATTTTACCTGAACGCTTTGATAAAAACATTAAGTTTGGTATAGAAGACAGCCTTATGGTCTTAAATGGTCGTTGGCCCACTTTCTAATATCAGCTTTTTCATCGTTATTATATACACACTCTATTAGTATTTCATATCACTTTCTGTATCAGGCATAACTTATTAGTGTATCTGTAGCTGAGTGCTGGTAGACCACAATGATGATATGCAGAAAAGAATATATTAAAGAACGGATTGTTTACTCTGAAAGTACTGGCTGAACAGGGTTTAGGTTCTCTTTTGTGGTATGAACGTCGAAGGATTATAAATACATTGGTGAGGCATATGTTTAAGGCCAACAAAACGGTTGACCAGTTTTCTGGTAAATTGCTGAATGCATTATGGAAGATTCCACTAGTAATACGGATGACAATGTAAATAGATGGATAGTCGGAAGCATACCAATTGAATTAGACATTAAAACTGTTATGAACTGGTTGTGTTCCTTGCTTCGTATATTGTCTAACGCTCAAATATCTGTCCATCAAGGAGAACGTTGAAAACACTATGATATTACACATTTTTACAAACATACAGTCTACATGTACATACACAAACTCATAGACACACACGCCCACACATACCTACCTACCTACATACATACATACATACATACATACATACATACATACATGCATGCATACATGCATGCATGCATGCATACATACATACATACTACATACATACATACATACATACATACATACATATATATATATATATATATATATATATATATATATATATAATATATATATATATATATATATATATATATATATATATATATATACTTACTTATATATATATACAGAAGTTCATGGTTTATTGGTTAGAGTCTTGCAAACATGATCTAAGATTGTGGTTTCGAACTCTGGATCAAACAGTGCGTTGTCTTGTCGAGCAAAACACTTTCTTTCAGTTGCTCTAGTCCACATAGCTTGTAAAAATGAGAAACCCTGAGATGGACAAGTACCCGTTCACTAGTTTCCTTTTAATCTGTTCTTCCCAGGAACTGCTCCCCGATAAAGTGTACTCAGTAGCGTTTATTTAAAAAAAAAGGCTTTCAAAAAAATGAAAAACGAAACCCCTTGCCAACTACTTCAAATTAATATCTGTAGCATGGTGGTTTAATGCCCATTTCTTAAATAGTGTACCTAACATCATATAACAGTGCTCTTAGTCTTTCCAGGGGCTCTGTTAATAGGTTTTTTAAAAGTCGGCAGATTCCACAATAGGCGTAGGAATGGCTGTATGGTAAGTAGCTTGTTTACCAACCACATGGTTCCGGGTTCAGTCCCACTGCGTGGCACCTTGGGCAAGTGTATTCTAATATAGCCTCGGGCTGACCAAAGCCTTGTGAGTGGATTTAGTAGACGGAAACTGAAAGAAGCCCGTCGTATATATGTATATATATGTATGTGCGTGTATGTTTGTATGTCTGTGTTTGTCCCCCTAGCATTGCTTGACAACCGATGCTGGTGTGTTTATGTACCCGTCACTTAGCGGTTCGGCAAAATAGACCGATAGAATAAGTACTGGGCTTACAAAGAATAAGTCCTGTGGTCGAGATGCTCGATAAAAGGCGGTGCTCCAGCATGGCCGCAGTCAAAATGACTGAAACAAGTAAAAAGAGTAAAAAAAAAAGAGAACTAGTTGCTGAATCCCCTTCCGTGAGCAATAAAGGAATACGTTAGACTCTTTGGATTGTTACCATATGCCAAGTGATAGAGTTGACCAGTAAATAAAATACCAAATAAACTTATAATAGCTGGAAGTATATCTGAATTACTTAAGCATATCTAAATCCATGATATTGCTGTGTGGAAAACCAGGAAACCATATATAATTTCTTTACAAATCTAACGCCTATTGAAGAGATGATGTATTTGACTGAAGCATCAGGGACTTTGTGGCGGAACATCCTCAATATTTATTAAACCTGAGCCAATGTAATCTTGCTGATCACTTTGTGCAACAATAAGGATCAAGGTATCCAGGTATTTAGTTGTCAATAGGCGGCGAGCTGGCAGAAACGTTAGCACGCCGGGCGAAATACGTAGCCGTATTTCGTCTGCCGCTACGTTCTGAGTTCAAATTCCGCCGAGGTCGACTTTACCTTTCATCCTTTCAGGGTCGATTAAATAAGTACCACTTATGCACTGGGATCCATGTAGTCGACTTAATCCGTTTGTCTGTCCTTGTTTGTCCCCTCTGTGTTTAGACCCTTGTGAGTAGTAAAGAAATAGGTACTTAGTTGTGAATAATTGTGATTTCCTAGGAGGCAGGTTTCTCTAAATGGTTTCCGTAGAGGAAGCATGTAAGATTCAGATGTGGTATTTCATAGCGGAATTAAAACTGTTGACAGTAACATTATTTCCACATTCGTTCACTACTAGAATGTAAGCAAAGCAAAATTTCTCTGAATGTGAATTCAAAATTGATCGCTAGTTGATAACCGCCATCCTATTTCAATTATGGATATCACACGGGTTGCTATTATAAATTATACATTATAACTGCCAAATGATTGCATAATGTTTACTACTGTAAGTATTGTGGAAATTCCACTATTACCTTTCAAAAACGGGGAGAGAATTAAGCGCAAATTTTATGGGAAAAATTTATCTATCTATCTATCTATCTATCTATCTATCTATCTATCTATCTATCTATCTATCTATCTATCTATCTATCCCTCTCTCTCTCTTTCTCTCTCTCTCTCTCTCTCTCTCTCTCTCTCTCTATATATATATATATATATATATATATATATATATATATATATATATATATATATATATCAATTAGAAATGTCAGAAGTGAAACAAATATTCTTTAATTCCAACAAAATATAATTTCGATTCTTTAGGTTAAGATGAGCATAACTATACATAGTACTTCAATTAATCTATTCCATTGTTAAGACTATTCGAAAATTCGAAAATATAGTTAACAATTTATGAATTATCTTGTGATTCTTACAGTTTACTAGGTAAAAAAACGACCTTCTTCTAACGACTCTCAAGGATCTGTGTATGTGTGTATCTATGTATGCATGTAGGTGCGAACGCACACATGTATCTATATAGTCATGCATGCCCGCGTATTGGTGATCGTATATGAGCATGTGAGTGAGTGCGCGTGGTTGAGTGGTTAGGATATTTGGCTCTCGATCGTAAAGTCGTGAGTTCCTTCCCGGCGATAGCTTGTGTTCTTGAGCAACGCGCTTTATTTTATGTTGCACCAGTTCACTAAGCATACGAAAATGGGTAGTACCAGTATTTCCAAGGGCCAGGCTTTTCAAATTCTATGTCAAGTCGAATCTACTTCAGAACTGCAGTAAAAGGTGCACGTGTCTGTGGAGCGCTCAGCCACTTGCATGTTAATTTCACGAGTCGGCTATTCCATAGATCTAGTAACTGGAACCTTCGCCGTCGTAACCAGCGAAGTGCCAGATTTTTCTTAATTAGTGCCTGAGTATCTATGTGTGTGTACGCACGCGAGTAATTGTGTGTGTTGGCGCGTGCCTGTGTATGTGTGATATTATACAAGCATTGATGTATAGATGTATGTATGTATGTATGTATGTATGTACGTATGCAAATTATTAAAAAGTCACAAATTACTCAGTCAGAATGAACCACTAAATGGTTGATGTTAAAAACTTTCAGGAAAAGCGAAACACATATCGAATGACGAAATAATGTCGGGAACAAAATTGGAATGACATCGAAGAACTACATGTAATTTTCCCGGTGAAGGGTTAACCTAGTAATTTCAAGGCTAGCAACAAAACAATTCTCATTCACTGCCTTATATTTTCACACTTAAATAAGGACAATTTCTTTCATATCTTGTATCAAAACTTGATGAAACTATTTAGTGTACATAAGCATTAAAATTATGTAGACACATAGGTGGATTCAAAAATTCCCATGTTTATTCAAAATTTTCGAAGGAAATAATTAAATTTATCACGCACATGTTAATGAATGTGTACGCGCACGTGTGTGCGTGTATACACATCTGGTGGAATGTTTCAATAAACCTAATAAACTGTTTCAAATATGAGGCCAATTGTTGTTAGAGCAGCCCTTGCAGTTATATTTATAATTGGCTTCGTTATCAGTTGCTGTCCCATTTGTAGCTTGACACAAGATGAGCTATCAACAAATAGGCTTTTGAGAAAGTGCATTCCGGCGTATATAATGTAATCTTAATTTTGTATCCAAGCGTAGTGCATCTATGACTGCATTATCCAATGCATTTTTCTCGTTCATATAGGGTCATGTTGGAATATGAGGAAGATGTACCTGTTATTACTTGTGACGGATATTTTTCGGTTTGAACTGCGGTTTTTAACATAATTTCTAGGTAACTAAAAAATGTTAAACTTCGATTACTGGTAGAATGTGTTTATAAAACATCTTTTTCTCTTGGCTTTATTGGGAAAATTCTATAGTTTGTAAAATATTTGTTGTTTTTTTTTTCTTCAATTTCTTCAATTTCAACCAATCACTGACACTATTGAGGTAAAAATGCATTTTGTACCGTATGAATATGTTTATTTACATTTGTGAAGAAAAAAAGGTACCCTTTCCCCCTGACCCTAATCCTAACTAACCCTAACCCCAAAATAGATCGAAATGCAATAGATCGAGACTAGCGTCATAATTATGGGTGACAATTTCATATGACACCGCTAGAAAAAACTGCCGTTCAAACCGAAAAGATCCGATGTCCCTGTTATTACTTGTGACATATGCAGGATACATCTTTTGGTACTGCACTAAAAGTTGCGCAATACCACAGCAATGCTGGTGAAAGTCCTTGGCCCTATTTTACTCAAGTTTGCTAAATATATATGTGATTGTACATTGTAACAATGGAATATCTGTGAATTATTAAACAACAATCTCGATTACAAGAGAAGTATCGAGTTAATTGTAGAAAAATGAATTTACAAATACAAATGTAAAATTTTAATTTTCTTCTACTTGGGAAATAAATTTTTGGAATAAAATAAAGCAAGAATAAATCATACAACATTCTTTATAATGAAAATAAATTTTGAGTACTTGACTTGTTGACTGTTAATATATTTGTCATCGACTCCCAACAGCATTCTATTACAATTCTTCCCTCGAGTGTGTTCTTCAATTTCCAAGCCAAAGATCATAACCGAAGCACTTGTTCAGCAAATTAGAATAGAATAATAAAAGAATTAATTGTTTTTATTCCGTTTTTGTCATAGACACCATGTCAGGGCAATCATTTTTCTTTCCGTCAATCGAGTGGAATCAATTTTCATTATTAAAAAATTCAAGAAATCATTATTAGATCTCACTGTTTTGTTTACAACGCTTTGTAATTTTTTTCTTATTTAATATGGCAAATTGATATTTTATTGACAAAAATACAACTAAATGAAATTTAATAGACAATAAAAGTAATGCAACTTCAAGAGGAATATGCACGTTTTATGCATGTATTCCAACTTACATATACAATATACAAGTAATTGAACAAGAAAAATCGATATGAATAATAAATTAAATATAAGGCCTAAATATATTTCTTAAGCATATAGACGATAACAAATTCATTCACATGCATGCAGACATCGATACCCTAACACCGCGGCGCGCGCACACATACACATATCTACCTGTGTGTCCGTGTGTATGTGTGTGTGTAATTGTTTATGTGGCCCATATGTGAGTACTAATTAAAGTTAAACGGGTAGGACAGGGAAGGCAGCGAGCTGGTAGAAACGTTAGCACGCCGGGCGAAATGCGTAGCCGTATTTCGTCTGCCGTTACGTTCTGAGTTCAAATTCCGCCGAGGTCGACTTTGCCTTTCATCCTTTCGAGGTCGATTAAATAAGTACCAGTTACGCACTGGGATCGATGTAATCGACTTAATCCCTTTGTCTGTCCTTGTTTGTCCTCTCTGTGTTTAGCCCCTCGTGGGTAATAAAGTAATAGGTATTTCGTCTGCCGTTACGTTCTGAGTTCAAATTCCGCCGAAGTCGACTTTGCCTTTCATCCTTTCGAGGTCGATTAAATAAGTACCAGTTACGCACTGGGATCGATGTAATCGACTTAATCCCTTTGTCTGTCCTTGTTTGTCCACTCTGTGTTTAGCCCCTTGTTGGTAGTAAAGAAATATATATATCTCAACAAGTTAGACTAGATACCTGAACACACTACACACATACTATGTCACTACTACTTCCTGTAAGAAAAATAATCTTGCATGTTATATTTTCTCTCTTATCTTTTGCTGGTTCCACTCATTCGACTTCGGGCTCGAAGAATTATAGTTAACGATCGATACTACTATATTCTACAGCCTGGCAGTTACATTATTTACATGTTATTAACTCAACGATTCGACTGATATACACTCCTGTCTGGGATCGAATTCGGAATCTTGGGATTAGTAGAACGCGCTCTTAACGACTACACCATATGCCCGTGGGCAATTATGGAGTGAATTTTAGGGCTTATAAATCTATTTTTCCTGTCCTCTTTTAATACCGGTTCCCATATGCTATTCATATCTGCACCCTGGTTCGAAATTTCACGAAGACACCTGATGAAAACTTGGGGGTATATCAGTCGAAACGTTGTGTTAACAACAAACAATATAATGACAAATATCCGTCAAGAGTCAATAATAAAAATAATGTACATAATTTCTTGTTTCTTACACAGAGAACTGTATGTTTGGTATGTATTACATCTCTTTTATTACATCTGACGAATTTCTAGGTTATGGAGACAAACTCTCTCTAGCACCGGTTGTCAAGTGTTGATGGGCGTCAAACACAGAGTCAAACAGGCACACAAAGACAGATACATACGTTCACACACATGTATATATATATATATATATATATATATATATATATATATATATATATATATATAATAATAATAATAATAATAATAAATATTAGGGAATAAATCCAAATTTACAGGGAAAAATCAGATTTAGGATTGAATCCAATTTTATAGTAAAATATAATATAATATTAATTAGAGACAAAACCACTATTATGCAAATCAAACAAAGAAAAACTTAATCCAATACATATAAATTTTTTATTTATTGGATTAAGTCTTTCTTTGTTTGATTTGCATAATAGTGGTTTTGTCTCTAATTAATATTATATATATATACCGGATGCATCCACCCTAGTATTGTAAGTTCTATACATATTCTATGATACATATTTTGTCGGGCTTTCTTGTTGAACCACTAGTTTACAGTGGTGTAAAAACATCACTACTGATTGTCAAGCGTGTGGGTGGGTAAAACACTAACATAACGACACACACACATGCACACAAACATACACACACATATATGTATATGTATGTCGGGCCTCTTTCGATTTCGTCTACCAGATCCACTCATAGGTCTTTAGTCGGCCCGAGGCTATAGTTGATGAAACTTACCCAAGGTGTCACGGAACGGGACTAAACCTGAAACTACGTTTTAGGAAGCAAATTCTTTACCACACAGCCACACCAGCGATTGTATGTACGTATAATATACTCGCGTGTGCGCGTATTATGTATTATATATAAATGCGTTGAACGTATGTATGTATACATACATACATACATACATACATATATATACATATGTATTTGTACATACATACATATATACATATATGTATATGTATATATATATATATATATATATATGTTTGTATGTATGTATGTATGTATGTATGTATATATGTTTATGTTAGGTCACTTTCGAGTACTACAGGTAACATGTAACCCAGTACAACCTGTTGCATGGTCGGGTCGTCGTCGACTAAACCGGCAACCCCACCAAGCTTGGTTCGTGAGGAGGGTGTTTATTGGACACCCTGCGGGAGGAAAAACAAAACCCGTCAAAGGGCGGAGGAACTCTTGAGAGTCAACGGCCATCCAATAAATGTCTTAAGGCTGTATCATGGGCGTGGACATAGAAATATTCGGACTGAATACCCGATCGCGCGGTTAAACCATTGGGAGTGAAGGACTCCTAGCCCTTGTTAGGGCATCCTTCTAGGAGAAGGTAACTCAGGTAACTGGGATAACTCCGACATAAAACCTGCGGCTCAGTGGTCACCGATGATGTTGACTTGTTCTTCTTTTCGGATTATGGCTGCTGTTGCTTAGTGAGTGGGATTGGCTCAGTGCACAGCCTTTCCTCACTTTAAAAAAAATCTTCTTGCACAGGTATTGCACGATAACAACATTGATTAGGCTTCGTGCAATGGCCATACTCGATAACGAGGGGGCAGCCCCCATGTATATATGTATATGTGTATGTGTATTTGTGTACATGTTTGTCCAAAGCCACTGCTTCACAAACGGTGTCGGTGTATATTTACATCCGCGTAACTTAGCGGTTAGACCAAAGAACTGCTATAATAAGTACTGGGGTTGATTCGTTCAACTCAAATTATTCTAAGCGGTACCCCGGTATGGTCACAGTGTAATGAGTGAAACAAAAAAAGAAAGAAAATGATAAGATGTTAAAATAACTAAATCAATCTTACCGGTATTTGAACTGAGAAAGTAAATGTTCATAATGCTATCCCTGTATTGTACATATTAATATCGTATTAATGCCAAATATCCCACAGTGCATATCTCTGTTTCAAAATATCATTATAGTAAAGAAAACATTTTTTCTAAGGGCAGAGAATTGACATATAGAATGCTTCGGCGTACATTTACTTTGATTCATATGTGAAATATATAAGTTTTAGACTATTCATTAACATTCCTTGAAATAAGTTACAAAAACCATCAGACACATTTTCCTATGGATATAATCTCCTCCAACGCGAATATTTGAGAATATATGACCCACTGGTACTATATCTATTCATCATCATTATTAATATTCGGCTAATTGCAATTTCAGTTGAAGATCACGTTTTCCTTTTTGTGTTTTTTTTTTTTTTTTCGTTTGTTTGTTTTTTTCGTGCGCTGAATCAATATTGACGGGAAATATTACAGCCGCATAATACTACTTCTTTCTTACTTTAGTACAAGGCCGGCAGTTATAGGAGTGGGAGTTAGTCGACTACTTGGACTCCAGTGCTCAGCGGGTACTCATTTTATGGACTTCATCAGGATAAAAGTTTAAGTTGGCCTCGGTGGAGTATAAACTAAAAACTTACAGAGCCCTAAGAAGTGGCACTCAGCATTTTGTTCGACACGCTATCGATTCCGAAAGTTCTCCGGCTAATAATAATAACAATGCTTTCTTCGACAGACAAAAGGTAGCGGAGGTTAAGCAATTACATCGAACCCCAGTGCTCAACAGTTAGTTATTTTATTGACCCGAAACGAATAAAGGCAACGCCGACTGCGGCGGTGTTTGAACTAAGAATGTAAAGACATGTGAATTGCATCTAAGTGTTTAGTCCGAGTACTCACTATTTTATGAATGAGCACAAACGATTCTTATCTCTGTCCCCTTTTGGTCACAACAATATATAATTTAGGCAAGATTTATCTCTTTCAGTCATCGTAATTTTTGTATATTTTTTAGAGGCCTTTGACTATTCTTAACTGGTTGGTTTTATGAGGGAGCAGTAGAGCGAAAGTGTAGGCAGTGATCCCTGTCGCTCATGGCCATGATCGTGATGCTGTTCTATTAACTTGCAGCCTTGTTGTATACATGATTACGACTGCTGGTTCTTTGTATACGGATAACATCTATGAGTCTCGTATTTGCTTTTAAGGCATCAACATCTGCTTTTGTCTACTGCACTCTTTTTTTTATTTTTTTCTACTCATCTCTTCATATGAGAAAATTCTCGAGTGGCATTTCCTACCTCATGCATAACACAAGGACATTTTGTTTACCGCTACTGGAATAACTCCTATCATCGCCACTCACAAATTAAAGCGCAGTTTCTGAACCACCTCCGCTAGTTTAACGGCGTCAGAACCACCTCTGTAAGTTTAATATCATCAGAACCACCGGTGCAAGAGAGCCAGTTGATAGCAGGGGAAAGAGATATATTAGATTGTTGATCATCGATGCATGTTGGCGAGTTCGAGAAAATCATTTATATAATCCTCATAGATGTGATAATAATATGTGGAACTTGGCATTGCTGCTGTTGTTGATGTCCCTGCTGCTTTCCTGTCTGTTTTCTAGTTCTCGCGTGTCGTTCGTATTTCGATATAGGATCTTTTCGGTTTCAACGGCAGTTTTTTTCTAGCGGTGTCATATGAAGTTGTCACCCATAATTATGACCCTAGAATCGATCTATTGCATTCCAATCTCTTTTAGGGTTAGGGTTATGAGGATGGGTATCTTTTTTCTTCGCAGATATGAATAAACCCAATCTCTTTCTTAAACGAGAGACATATTCATATGGCACAGAATGTTTTTACCTCAATAGACGTCATTGATTGGTTGAAATTGCAGAAATTTAAAAAAAAACAAATATCTTACAAACTATAGAATTTTCTCAATAAAGCCAAGAGAAAAAGATGTTTTATAAACACATTCTACCAGTATACGAAGTTTAAAAGTGTTTAGTTACGTGGAAATTATTTTAAAAAACTGCCGTTCAAACCGAAAGTATCCTTGGTATGTATTGCAACAAAGCTTTTTGCTATGTTCCACCAGTCAAAATATTCTCCTTTCTTCGTCTCTGTTGAGGACTTCAAGAGAATCTTCCTGATTACACATTGTTCAGTATTATGTCTGCACAAATCATTAATCCATAGCTTGCTGTAAACATAATAATGAAGGTAGTCTAAGCATAACCACAGATGTCCCTAGTTTTACGACCAGTATACTACATCACTTGCATGAATCTAGATACGTTGTATACTGCACAAAATTGTTGTTTTGCCTCGCCCTCGATTTCAAAGTCGAGTTCCACTTTTCCCCGTTCATATATTGGTCTAATGACTACAGATCATGCAACAAATCGACTTTGCTTTCTTCCAACTGTTTTTTTTTTCTCGATTGCTCGCTACGTTACATGAAGATGCGGGTATGTGCCTCTATGTGTTCCTCGACCATCATCGTTTCTGCAGTGCAAGGAAGCACACTCCCTTATGATAAATTTAGCAGACATTTTCTTTTAGGAGATGGCTTATATGGACACAACTTTCTTGTCAGCAATTCTAGCAAATCTACTGTTAATGCTCTTATCCATAATTTTATGAGAAATATTATTCTTTCAGCTCAAGTGTTTTTTTTTTCCTTTTGCTTGTTTGATATTTTAAATATTGTCCTATTACTTAAATGCCTTAATCGAAATTCATTCCGGAATAATCGGTGCTACCACAGTTGTGGGTCGTGCCACTCTTCACTTCCTCAGAAGAAGAAAAGTAGAAAGGGGAAGAAGGATGAAGGAGAGATGAAGGAGGATGAAGGAGAAGAGAAGGAGAATAATAGGGAGAAGTTTGAATAACCAATAAACAAATATTTGTATAAATATAAAATATAAATTTCCAAGTACAAAGCTTCTTTTTCCTCTCCAAGCTAATGTAGGCGGACATTCAAATGCTCTAAACCCTTGTATTGTCGACATAATGGTAAAGAAAAAAAATGAATTCTCCTGCAAGTTGTTCAACGTCATAAAAGCCGAATTTTCACGGAATCATTCCAATCTTGCACAGCAAGAACAGTGGCAACAACGCCACAACCACCCCTTCTAACAAAACCAACAACAACAATAACAATGGTGATGAAGATGATGATGATGAGGAGGAGGAGGAGGATGAGAAGGAGGAGGAGGAGGAAGAGGAGGCGGAAGAGGTGGGACATTATTCGTTCTTAAAATGCGAACAGTGTAGTGAAGCAGAATAATAGAGAAGAAAAAAAAATTGAATGTGTGACATGAAAATAAAAAAAAAAAAAACACGACTGTTTGTTTCTTTTTCATTTCTTTAAAGTATTTTATTTGATAATTAAGTCTTCTTTTACATTGCGCGATACACTGCTAGAATTAAAATTAATAAAATAAAAACAGAAACATAAAATATATTTTTGTATTGATTAATATGATGTGTGAAAAACGCAGTATCAATTTCCAACATCATGCTCGGATAATTATCACAGTATAAAACAATTAGAAGCAATCCTTAAAACCATAGATCATGCTGTCAACATCATAATTTTAAATTCTATGGGGAAGTATTATATCATCTCAGCAAATTGTTATTTGACAAAGGATAACTAACTACTAATAAGTGACGTTTCATAAATTCAGTCTTTCATTTATTTTTAACTGAACACGCATAAAATGATTATAATATATTTGTTTGTCAATGGCGATCATCTCACAGGAACAAAAGGGAAGAAAAGGAACATATATTATGAGGTGTTTTCAATCCACATCCGGATAATACATGCTCTGTTCCTGCTTGAAATAGCAGGCGAATGGCTTCCAACTGTCCAAGCGGACATAACCAAGCTTCACAGTTTTCCTGGATATGAAGGAGGGAATCATTAATAACTGGACTTCAGTAGACATCTTGAGAGTTTGTGACTAAAACCCTAACTCGAAGATGCGGAGAAACTGTTAAAGAACTAGAAATTCGAATATGGAATTGTAAGTAGTACTAATAACAAGTGGATCACTAGATATGATTAAAATATTATCAACATATATATATATATATATATACATTTATTTTTTTTTATTTTATCTTATCTAGTTTCAGCTCACGAGCTGTGGCCATGCTGGGGCACCGCCATTCGGAAAAATTATGGAACGCTTCACGAATTTTGCGCGTCATCCTTGCGCAGGGGCCATGCTAATCTTCTCTGTATCGTTCCAATTTTAGTATATGTATTGCCGAAGCAATATATATATATATATATATATATATGTATTATACCATTGTTCACCATGCCCCATAATACATCATAAAGAAGGCAATTCTCCAGCCTACACCATAGATAATTAATAGTAAAAGAATACTACGCAAACAATGCATACTCGAACACCACAGCACAACACAATATATAATAAGCACAATGATCACTTACTCAAAACAAGAATACATTTCATACATCGCCTACAGCTCATGATAAGTATACTCCAGACAGATGACAACTGTACTCCAGATGGATGACTCCAGGCAGATGACACCTATTATTCATTTATATAAAAACACACACAAAACAGATGAAACACAGACAACGCACAACAGAAGAAAATCACTTTATACTACACATATTCCACACAGCAAATATACGATATATTGAAACAACAGCAGCAACAACAACACAACTAATGGAAACATGTAGCACATCATCGCGATTCTACATTACGAAAATACAATCCTCGACATCCATTAGAAAGATTGAGCTAGAGCTGGTAGTCTTAAGAACTTACATGAATCTGTTGGAACTTGTTATTGAAAATACAAATAAGTTCTATATATATAAGATGGCAATTTTTAACGAAATAGGGTTAAATCGATGGTGATATCTGGTCTATGACTGGTATTATGAAAGGCTGAAATGCAAGTTTATTGAATGTAAAGAGCTGGATGAAACACATAAATATAAGTTGGGAGAGTGGGAGGGATGATGAGAGAATCAGCAAAATTATCCCTGAGTGGAAACGAGGGTAAGAGAGAGATGTTACCATACAGTAATGTTAACGTTTCAAAAACCAGGTCTGTTTTATCGAGGAAACACAAACATTCAAATGTTCACCTTTGTCTGTCTCTCTCCCTTTCCCTTCCTCTCTCTCTCCATCTCGCTCCCCTCTCTCTCTTAGTGATATTTTGTTGTTGATTTTTCCTCCTACCAAACAGCAACCCATATTACCCATTCTTGTTTACCTCCAACACTCGCTAAAAGCTCATTTCCCGCTATCATCCCAAAATTGCTACCTTTGAATTATCATGCTGACCGAAACTCTATGATGGTAAAATATGACACAACTTTCGTCTTCTCCATGTAAACTGAGTTTTTGGGGGGAAGGGACCTTCTCCGTAGCAACAGTCCTGATTTTCGAAATGTTAACATTCCTATATAGTAACCTCTGACCCTTGCCTCGCTCGCTCTCTCTCTCTCTCTCTCTCTCTCTCTCTCTCTCTCTCTCTCTCTCTCTCTCTCTCTCTCTCTCTCTTAGTGATGATTCTGTTGTTTTGCGCTCTCTCTTCCCCCCTCTCCCTCACATACACACATACACGCATACACACTTTCACTTTCACTCTTTCACTCTCAGTGATATTTTTGTTGCTTGTTTTGCTTTTCTTCACACACACAAACATACTTACCAATCTTCTCTCGCGGGGAATGAAACCATGCAACCTAACCACCACCACAATATCTTTGAACAATCGATCAGTGAGAAGCACATTTTTTTTCTATCCAACCTCCCTTACTCTCTAATGATAGACTCTCCCGGCGAAGACGACCTATGAGTGTTCAGTGCTTACCGAACAACCTGTACAAATGATTTGTTTGTACTGATCATCTGTATGTGCTGTACATTAGGTCACTCTATCCATCAAATTAACATTGCCTGTACAGGCGCACAAGTGAGCCACACGTCAGATATCGAAATGATTGCATAGCAACGTGAAAGGGAGTGTTTTGCTCAAGAACACAGCATGTCAGGGATCTAGCGATCATGAGTGCAAAACCCAAACCTGTTGGCTAGCAGTGATAAAAATTAAGGTATTTTTAATATGTTCCACTCCCCATTACATGTATAAGAAATAATCCCTATCACAGTGACCTGATACCCATCCCTGGCTAATTACTCAAGTACACAAGGCAATAAAGAGAAAAATCAACCAAACAAGACACTGTGACAAATATTTTTCAAATTGGTTTCAAATTTTAGCACACGGCCAGCAACATCGGAAGGAGGGGGTAACTCTATTACATGGATCCCAGTTTTCACATAGCACTCACTTTATCGATCTCGTTAGTTTGTAAGGCAATGTCGAGGTCGGCAGCATTTTAAATCACATCGTAAAAGCCGGAAGAAATGCTGCTAGGCATTTTTTCCTCGCGGTAAATATTCTGCCAACTCGTCAGTAATAGCATGGTGGTGTTGGTGGTAATGACAGTAATAGTGATAATAATTATAAGGGTGGTCGTGATAGCAGTGGTAATAGTGATAATAAAAGTGCTGATAGTAATAATGAGATTTATAACAGCAACAACAATAATAGTAGTAATAATAATAATAATAGGAAGAGGAAGGAGAGGAGTAATTAAAGGAAGAGGAAGAGGAGGAAGGGAACAATTAGAAGAAGAAGAAGAAGAAGAAGAAGAAGGAGGAGGAGGAGATGAAGAAGAGAAAGAAGAAGAAGAAGAAGAAGAAGAAGGAGATGAAGAAGAAGAAGAAGAAGAAAAAGAAGAAGAAGAAGAAGAAGAAGAAGAAGGAGATGAAGAAGAAGAAGAAGAAGAGGAAAAAGAAGAAGAAGGAGATGAAGAAGAAGGAGAAGAAGAAGAAGAAGAGAAGAAGAAGAAGAAGAAGAAGAAGAAGAAAAGAAGAAGAGAAGAAGAAGAAGAATCCTGTGACTATGAAATCCAACTAGCAGGAGTGTGGAGTAGGAACGCGGATGCCTAGAACCTTCACTTAACCAGTGCTCCGGATAGGCTCTGCTGGTTAGCTTTCGACGGTTAATCAGCCTAGCAAAAGTTCGCTGATTTCGAAACCAGGGGAGGAAGGCCTCTCCGGCCTTGGTGGGGAATCTTACCAAAGATGTTGTCAAGAGAAATAATCTGTTTGGTGGTAACCTAAAAATGCACCTCATTTGCGAATGAAAATGTCAAACAAACAGTTAATGATATCGGTGTGAAAGGGTCTGCAGCTAATTGTGAAGGTATCTTACTACATCAGTGTCTCTTTGTGTAGCAGAGTAGAGACAGTCGCAATCGAACAATGCTAACCATGCTGCGAGACAAAAGTGGAGTAAGCAAGAAAATATGATGATCACGGAGCGTTATTATCGGAGTATTCTAGTAGAGAATATACGGCGCACCGTACAGAGGATTCAGGCAACAAATGCACAAATAAAGGAAGGTGGATAGAACTGTTTGAAACCACAGAAGAGAAATTATGTGATTAAACAAGAGAAATATAAAAGCATAGGTGAATATTAGGTATGGAGTTAGAAAATATCAAAAGAAGGATATCTGTGGATTCTGAGCATATGCGAAACATAAGTGGCAAAATGAAAGAAATGGTCAATTGCTCACAGGAATATACTGGTGAAAGATTGCGATCAGAGAAAAGTTAAACGGTGAAGATCATATGATAATGAACAGGATTTAGATCTATTAAATGCAGAGGCGATAGAATTTCTGTGTGACTTCAATGGAGACTAAATCAAGAAACAAGTAAAGTCAATAATATATTAAATCACGTAGAAACAAAGAAGATCTGACAAACAAATAATCGCATCATGGCTGCAAGTAGGACTGTTGACTGTTGCAGAATGGATGAGGCTGGAGATCAATCAGAAAAGAACCTTAACGGAAAGAAATGAAATAAACCTTGGTGGAAAAGGAGAATATCAGAAGATATAAACTCTCTGAACAGTGTACTGTCAATACTTGACAAGCAAGGAAAAGAATACTTGAAGGATGGTCGTAAATTTGAAAAATTGAAGAACAATGTTGTTGATACAAAAGGACTGAATGCTGCGATTGGAAACCTGAAGCAATGAATGCTTGCCGAGAAAGCTAAACTAACTAGGTTTGAACTACAGATTAAAGAATACCGACAAAACTACTGATTGTGAGAATCAACTAAAAGACGATTTTATAAAGAAACTAATGACGTTTTAGCATGCGAAGTATTACTTCCTGCTGCTGATGAAAGTCGAAGGTTTTGGGGTGAGATATGGAGTGAGCAAGAACAACGTAATACTGGACCGGTATGAACGTGTACAAGAGAGATTCGTCACACTGAATGCATTTCAAGCAAGCGCAGCAGATAAAATTACCACGGCTATAGGATTTGTCCCGAACATGAAATGCCCCTTGGTAGCACTGATGACCATGAAGGAAGCCCTAAAAGTATCATAGACTCAGTGAATCTTTGCGCAACGGATGTTTGCAGCAAATTAATTATCCGATTAGAGTAACCTGCTCTTACTACAAAAATCGTAAGAACAAGCTTTCCGTTCTGGTTAGCTATGAAACGGGACAGGATACGAGATTATATCTCTTCCATTCAAATTAACACAGAAAAAAAAAACAGTTTTCCAACCCTAATAGAATTTTGTCTTAATGTAACAGATCTTTCTCCCTATCAGGTTGTGTAGTGGCTGAGTTCCCTATTACATATGGGGAGTATGGAGTTCTACTTTGCAAGAATTTCGCTAGTGATGACGAACACCACTCTCTCGTACTGCCTGATCTATTTTCGCTCACATTCCTTTGAAGGCTCTTTCTAGTGCTTTTAGGCGCTGGGTTTTAGCAACATGCACCGCAACTACACTGTCTACCGAATAGAGGAAGCCAAAGCTTCGGCTGGTATGGTAATTCCCCTTTTCCCTTACATTTATCTTCACAAGCTGTTTGAACAGCGTCAGACATGTATCCTTGTCGTTTAACGAAAACCTGACCTACTTCGATATTTTCTATATCTCTCAATAAACAACAACAGATACAGAGTCAATTCTTGACAATTTTCTAATAAATAAGATGTGTGACTTAAGGTTTTCAACTACCAGTGTTTTTAGCGTACCATCATCACTAGTGAAGTTGCCATACGAATCATCTAAAACTCTGACAGGCCTGCCTGCTTCCATTTAAGCTCGTTTCTTCCCTATGCTGATCGCCACATCCGATGCTTACACAACTAGCAAGCAAATAAATATAGGGGAAATAAGGATAGATGTTAGAGGTGTTTTTCTAACGAGAGACTACCTCAGTGCAGACAGAGGGACCCGTCTCTTCAAATCGAGGTCATCTATTCTGCACCAGACACAAACCTAATACTTATTGGCATATGGGGAATATGTCCATGTGTCACATTCTTGTGGATGATAATGATGATGATGATGATGATGACTACGACGACGATGATGATGATGAGGAGGGTAGGAGAAAAATTGTGTTGGTAATAGTGCCGCTCGTTTCGGTCGCAGCCGCAGCTGGGAGTGGTGGTTGTTTTCGTGATGGTTTGCGGCATGGTAGTGGTGGTAACGTTCATAGGTCGTGTTGCTGATGGTCGGTGGAAACGTTGATAATGATGATGATGGTGGTGGTAGTGGTGGTGTCATCAGCGGCAGCAGTGGTGGTGGTGTGGTGGTGGTGGTGGTAGCTTTTGTGGTGGATAGTGATAATGGTCTGCAGTGGTGATACTGGAGTTTCTGTTTCTGATTGCAGCTTATATGTCGATGATGATTCGAATATAAAAATTATTATGTATTTCCATGCACCACATTCTTTTTGAAATACGCCAAATTGGTGAAAATGTTAAGCATTTTCAATCATACGAATATACTATTTTTTTTTATTTTATTAACAAACAAAAAGAAGAAAACACCTTTGGATATTACAAGCTCCGATTTTTCTTGTATTCGACATATGCTGCTGTAAATGAAATAAAACACTTTGAAGTTGATATAGACTCTCCATATGTAATGTGATGCTTTACACATTTAGAATCAGAAATATCATTAAACGACACAATATTCCGTAGGCACCATAAAGTATTACTTCAGAAATTGCAATACGAGAAGACAATATTATAGATATTCAAATATAGCAAATAACAGATTTTCAAATATCGTAACACAAAGCCAAGAATACATGCTACCTCATGTGAATTTTTGATTTTAGGCATATTCATCCGGTATCTCACGAACAGGGAAATCTCTCTATCTCTTTCTCATTTTCACTCTCGTTCTTACTCTAGGGATTACTATAAATATACAAGTTGATTGCGGTGGCTATTAGAATACGAATTATGATACGATTGTATACCTTCAGCGAAAAAGGGACTTTACTAATAAGAGCTGATATCATGGTTCCCGAATAATTCTATTGATCTCTTTCTATGTCAAATTATATATTTCCGAGTTGGAAATATATGAATTACCTGTCCAGAACATGCAAATAACTATGCGAATAATAATATGAAAAGGCATGATTTTTCTAATGTACCTTTTTAAAGCGAAATATCTATACATATATACACAATGCATTGACTCACATAGACACGCCCGCCTACATACATACATACACATATATATATATAATTATATAAACGTGTGCGTATATATATATATATATACATATATATATATATACATATATATATATATATATATATATATATATATATATATATATATATATTATATATATATATATATATATACATATATATATATACATACAGCTAGAATTTACAGAAAAACAAAAGACGAAGACATGTGTATGAACCTCAGCCAAGTGTTTTAGTGTGACGCTCAGGAAATGTTTCGAGCCTACTCTCTTCAACAGAAAGGAATAACAGGAAGTAAATAGAGAGAGAATGAAAAAAAAGCGTGTAGTGTTTACCGGTCCAGTATGGTGACTTATTGGGAAAAAAAGAGGTTGAAAAACAAAGGAAGATAATAATAAAAAATGGGTTGAATGAAAGGGAGATAATAATAGTGCTAGTGATCCCAATAAGAGAAGGTGAACGTGCGTGTGTGTGCGTATGTGGAAATGGTGCGTGTGAGTGTGTGTGTATGTGTGTGTTTGTGCGTACGTAACATGTGTATGCGTTTTGTGTATCATTTAATGTGTGCTTTTCTACATGGTGTGTGCATATGTGTGTGTGAGCCAAGAGTGTTCATGTGTATGGTGTATGTATGTGGGCCAAAGTTATCTTTGTCTATGTATGTTGCATGTATATATATTTTTTTTTTCTGTGTTCATATATTATTGCATGTGTGGGTGTGAGAGAGTGCATGATGGAGTGTGACGTGTGTACTGAGTTAAACAGTGTGAGTGTTTGCTCATATAGCTGTATGTGTGGTGACGCTATAGAAGCTAGTGAATGGGGGGTGTGGATGATGGTGCTGAGGGTGTGGGTGCTGAGAAGTGGTCAGTGCTAGTGTCTGTGGAATTTATGTGGGGTTGGTGTTGAATGAGGAGAAGGGGTGAGGTTGGTGTCATATGAAGAGAGGAGGTGAGTTGAGCCCTTGTGGCGCAAAGGAGCGAAGAGCGATTAATTACTGTTCACGGAGAAGGTGGGAGTTTGGGTGTCCCCTAGGCAAAGATAATCCGATCACAGAGAGAGATGTTGTGGCGAATGACCAGTAGAGCGGAAATGGAGAGAGACCGTCGTGGTGTCATTATCTGCTGTTTCCGAGTCTGATGTCCCGGAGGTGCTCCGTGAACCATTCAGTAAAGCGACGTCCCGCTTGACCGATGTACAAGGAAGGACAGAGTGAGCAGGAGATGCAGTACATTACATTACTCCAAATGCGGGTAAAGAAGATGTGATACGGATGATGATGGATAATTTTGAGGATGGTGATGTTGTAGACGTAGGGGTAGGTGCGACAGTGTTGGCGGGATCAGAGTAACGAATCAGGCTGGGAGGTGGGTTTAGGGAAGATACTGTGGGCCAGGAAGTCACAGCGGTTATGAGCTCGTTTGAAGGAGGGAAAGGGGAGGTTGGGAAAGATGTGTGAGGTGGAGAGGTCGGAGTGGAATCGGATGAAGGCTCACCGAATGGTGCGTTAGAGAGGCAGTGTGGAGAGATTGCAGGTGAGAGGAAACCGGAGAGGGTTAACGGTGAGGCAAGAGCCAGGAGAAGGAAGGGAGACAGTCCACAGATCATGCCCTAGCAAGAGCAGTGAGGTAAGGGATGAGGAGATAAACACGTAGGAGGAAGTAGTGAGCCATGAATTGAGACTGAGTCTCAAAGTCAAAAGTTGTCACTGCAGAGCCTGCGCAGACGGAGAAATTGGGAGTAGGGGTGGAGAGCTTGATCTGTATAGGGTGAGAGGAGAAGTTAAGGTAGGAGTGTGGGTCTGTTTGTTTGTAGTGGATGGACAGAGGTAATATATATCTATATATATATATATGTATATATATATACATATTATATATATATATATATATATAGATATATATACACACACAACAATTACATGTACATGCCGATATATATATGTACATATATATACTGAAATACAAACATATATCTATGTATGTTCTGTAGAAGTGTAAAGGCAGTGTACTAGTGTAGTAGGGAGTACTGACTCTGAGAAATATCGGACTCAATAATTTGTATATTTTGATAATAATTTATTTCAGTATAACCTCTGTGTATGTGTATGTGTTTTTTTTTGTGTGTGTGTGTGTGTGTGTGTGTGTGTGCATGTATTATATATGTATGTAAGCCTACGTGCTTGCTTTACAAACATGGCATATTGAACTTCTTCCTCATAGATTGAAAAAATTGAGAAATGCCTTAAATTTTGTTATGTATTGGGGCCTCATCGTATAAACAAACAGAGAAAGGGGAAGACATGTATGTGCATGTATGCGTGTATGTATGTCTACTGGATATAATTGTGGTGTGCCCAATTCTGTGTAAATTATGTGTTCATAAGTTTATGCATGAATGTATGTACATTTTTGGCTAGCGTTTGTTCATTTTTGTGAGTGTGATTCTGCTCTTTTCCTGTGATGAAATGAATGGGATATTGCGTTGCTATGGGGAGTAGCTGTGACAAATGCATATCATTGCTGTGTGTGTATGTGTTTGTGGCTGTTGCTTTTTGGCGTGTGTTATCGGAAATGTGTGTTGTGTGTGTGAGAAACGGAAAATTCATTTTAAAAAATAAATCCTGAACCACGACAATATCATTGAATGATGAGAATAAATTCATATAAAATTGAGAATCTTCATTAGGATATTTCACATTTTGCCCATTTGCGTTGCTGCTCTGCGATTCGAAATACAGCTCACACCTGTTTTATTTGACCTTTTTCCCGTGGTTTTGACAGGGGATACTTCGTGTTAAATCTAATCTCTAATACAACACTAATTTTGATATGCTACTTTCAGCAAACTCTTGACTTAATAATAAAGCTTTACCATAAAAATCCCTAGATTTAGTACATGATAATAAATTTCACGAGTGTTGGTATTTCATTTTCTCATAAGGCGGCGAGCTAGCAGAAACGTTAGCACGCCGGCGAAATGCTTAGCGGTATTTCGTCTGTCGTTACGTTTTGAGTTCAAATTCCGCCAAGGTCGACTTTGCCTTTCATCCTTTCGGGATCGATTAAATAAGTACCAGCTACGCATTGGGGTCGATATAATCGACTTAAATCCGTTTGTCTGTCCTTGTTTGTCCTCTCTGTGTTTAGCCCCTTGTGGGTAGTAAAGAAATAGGTATTTCATTTTCTCTTTTTTTGTATTCTCTATGAAAACGTATAAATTAACTTTGACTAGCACGAACTAAACTTCTTAGCTTAAATTCAGAAAGCTAACTTATAACAGAAAAATATCTTTGAAAGTAAACCTCATTCACTGTCAAAGGACAAAGGACACACATGTATATCTACTCTCCTTTTTCATTGTAATCAGGATAGCTGCACCATGTTTGAGGTTTTCATGCTGTAAAAGTACTTAAACGACTGTAATTGCTACGTGAAAACTTCAACGTATCATATGATGCGTTGAATCATTGGAGGGTATCGGCTAGATACCTAGTCTCTCACGTTCAATAAGCATTAATAAAGTGAATCAGAAGTGTCAGCAAACTGAAATAACGTTTCCTTTACATTTCACCACAACGTTCAGATTTGGATGACAATTATATGAAATCTTATTCGAAAGAATCTTCCTTAAAGTTTTCTATTTTGTCTATGATTTTCAACATAATTTTAAGGTTTTTGATACTTTGCTTTATAATCTGCGAACATATCTGTTAATTTTGGCACAAAGTCAATCAATATGAATTAAACTCATAACAGCTATGGCCATTGCATCTATTTAGGGTGGAACAAATATGCATAATTTAAAAGGATGGGTGCTAATTGAAGAGACGTTTGGCCGCTACATCGTATGCTTCTCTCATACGTTTTAAGTGGAAATTAACTTGTATTTTACAAGTTAAAGCAATCAAATGGTAGGTTTGTTATTTCGTCTCAGGTGGAGGCGTAATGGTCCAGTGGTTAGGGCAGCGGACTCGCGGTCGTAGGATCGCGGTTTTCGTTTCCCCAGCCGCGGGCGTTGTGAGTGTTTATTGAGCGAAACACACTTAAAGCTCCACGAGGCTCCGGCAGGGGATGGTGGTGATCCCTGCTGTACACTCTTTCACCACAATTTTCTCTCACTCTTACTTCCTGTTTCTGTTGTACCTGTATTTCAAAGGGCCGGCCTTGTCACTCTCTGTGTCACGCTGAATATCCTCGAGAACTACGTTAAGGGTACACGTGTCTGTGGAGTGCTCAGCCACTTACACGTTAATTTCACGAGCAGGCTGTTCCGTTAGTCGGATCAACCGGAACCCTCGTCGTCGGAACCGACAGAGTGCTTCCATCCATTTCGTCTCAGGCAAGTAATGTCGAGCAGATGTTTTGTGAAAGGCATTCAGCCATGACCATCAGGCTATTTCTTGTTTAACAAGAAATCTAAGACGATTTTATCCAATGAGACTTTCATTGGTTTCAAATAGAGTGGAAGAATTTGATGGGAATCTAGGATTTAGAATAACGACTAAAGCATCAGTAGACAGTCGAACGTCAGTGCGTAAGACCGTTCTTCCCGTTGATATTCAACTAAAATCTGTTTAAATCTTAAGAGCAATGCAACAATTTAATGCATTACACACCTACGAATTTCTAAAATTAAACATTTTTCAGCACATAATTGTCCCAACTGGCAGGTTTTTTTTATTTGCAATGCATCTTGATACAGAAAATTCACTAAAAGGATCTCTCAGCCTCGTATTCAAACATATCTATATAATACAACGACGTTCGTTACGATTTTGAGACAGTATATGCCATGTTTTTTATACAGACTGCAGAACGCTCTTAGTATGTTCTCTACAGCAGAGTACGTTCAATATCTATGTTATTATTGAGATGTCAACAATTAAAAACATGATATTATCTAAGTATTTACTCCTCAGAAAGAAAAAAAACATACTCTTTTACTCTTTTACTCTTTTATTTGTTTCAGTCATTTGACTGCAGCCATGCTGGAGCATCGCCTTTAATCGAGCAACTCGACCCCTGGACTTATTCTTTTGTAAGTCCAATACTTATTCTATCGGTCTCTTTTGTCGAACTGCTAAGTAACGGGACATAAACAAACCAGCATCGGTTGTCAAGCAATGCTAGGGGGACAAACACAGACACACAAACACACACACACACACATATATATATATATATATATACATATATACGACGGGCCTCTTTCAGTTTCCGTCTACCAAATCCACTCACAAGGCTTTGGTCGGCCCGAGGCTATAGTAGAAGACACTTGCCCAAGGTGCCACACAGTTGGACTGAACCCGGAACCATGTTGTTCGTAAAAAAGCTACTTACCACACAGCCACTCCTGCCCCTAACATAGTTCGGTAATATATATATTCTTTGTCATTGTAATAAAATGTAACAGTGCTTATCTTGTGTTTGCGGCAGATTGGTTTGAAGCAGTTCCATTATTAAACGAAACGCTTGTTGAACTAAATTCTCAAGTTTTTTTTCCAAAATGTTTATTTTTATGGAAGTTGGTGGATTTACAGAATCATCAGACTAATGAAAAACTGTCGAAAGCATTTTCTTATGAACATTTACCTTTTGAGTTCAAATCACACCAAGAGTAAATCTGAAATAAATGCTCCCATTAATACAAGAAATAACAAAATAAAAATTAATCAATCCGTCCTACCTTAATGTACAACATTGGCTTATATCAATATTCATGGATAAGGCGGCTAGCTGGCAGAAACGTTAACGCGCCGGGTGAAATGCTTTCCGGTATTTCGTCTGCCGTTACGTTTGAGTTCAAATTCCGCCGAGGTCGACTTTGAATTTCATCCTTTCGGAGTCGATAAATGAAGTACCAGTTACGCACTAGGGGTCGATGTAATTGACTTAATCCCTTTGTCTGTCTTTGTTTGTCTCCTCTATATTTAGCCCCTTGTGGGCAATAAAGAAATAAGAAACGTTAGCGCGACGGGTGAAATGCTTTCCGGTATTTCGTCTGCCGTTATGTCTGAGTTCAAATTCCGCCGAAGTCGATTTTGTATTTCATCCTTTCGGGGTCGATAAATAAAGCACCAGTTACGCACTGGGGTCAATGTAATTGACTTAATCCCTTTGTCTGTCTTTGTTTGTCTCCTCTGTGTTTAGCCCCTTGTGGGCAATAAAGGAATATATACCAATATTCAAGGATCTTGAGAAGCTTTGCATTAAAAATGTTTATTATGGTGGATTTTCCGTCAGCACTGGCGAATATTATTCAGTTGATGAACCAACTGAATTTCTTTTCGTGTAAATCATATGTTACTGAGTGTCACACAGATCTGTACGGTTGTCTATAAAAACCTCTGATTACAAACTATTCTTTCGTGGAATAAGCGATACATGACAAGTTTGGAACATCGATACATAAGTACAGTGTGGAAATACAGAGAGAGGAAAACAAACAGAGAATTCCTGACATTGATATGGTACATTGTTTACAAACACAGAAAAAATTAAAGACAGAGCTAACTTCGATGGCATTTGAACTCAAAGAGCAAAGAGCCAAACTGTCTGTACGCGATGTTTTATCTAAATCTCTCGTGATCCTGCCAATTTGTAAATGTGTAAATATATGGCATGTTCTGCCAAAATCTGGTAAATAACATTTCAATATAAGCAGATTTGTCAAAACTAATTACGATGAATCGGATGTCTGGCATAAGTTACCCTGCTAACAAATATAATTTTAGACATAAATTTAGTGACGAAAGCATATATAGGTGTGGATGTGTGGAAAGAAGATTGCATACCAATCACATGGTTCCGGGTTCAGTTCTGCTGCGCAGCATCTTGGTACCTTGGACAGGTGTCTCCTACTATTGCATCAAGCCAACCAGAGCATTGTGAGCAGATTACTTAGGTGGAAGATGTAAGATGCCCGTCGGTATATAATTAATATATATATATATGTATGTGTTTTTGTGCCAGTGTTTTGTATATATATATATATATATATAAAGAGAGAGAGACACTCACACACATATACGCATATATATATATATATATATATATACAAACACACGCACACACACACACACACACGCAAACATATATATATATATACGACGGACACTTTCAGTATTTACATGTGTGTGTGTGTGTGTGTGAATTCTGCACATTCTTTTCTCTCTCCATTTTATTCGTTAATCCTTTTCTCTCTTCAGTCGCAGAGCGTAGGCTTGAAACGTAAAAGAATTTTCCGTTTTTCACTAGCCTTAAACTAATACATCTGCTTGTTATATCTACACTTAACTTCCTCTTTCCGATATTTGTCCTCATCTTGATTGTTGTTAACAAAACATTTCGGCTGATATACCCTTCAGCCTTCATCAGGTTTCTTGGGGGATTTTTCGAACCTGGGTTCTCATTCCTAAGGTATTTTTCGATGTTGTTGTTGTTGTTGTTCTTGTTGTTATTATTATTATGATTATTATTATTATCATTACTATTATTATTATTATTATTCAGGTCACGGCCTGAAACCAAACTCGGAATATTGGGGTTAGTAGCCCACGCTCTTAACCACTACGCCATATGACCGTGGGCAATTATAGAGTGAATTTTAGGGCTTAAAAATCTAATATTCTCCTATCTTTTCTTAAGACCGGTTACTATATGCTGTTCGTATCTGCACTAGGTCTGCTTAGGAGGTTGTTGTGCCCTAGCATATGTGCTGCTTCATTTAGTTTTCGTGTTTTTCAGTGGTGTTCTCTGTCTATTATTTTAACTTCATCCCACAAGGGGAGGTGGTCTCCATTTTTCCATACTTGATCAGCTATAACCGATTCATCAATATCACCTCGTGTCACAGCATTGCGATGTTCCTCTACCCTTATTTTGAGGGGGCGGCATGTTTCACTGTGTATAACCTACCACAGCTGTATTGGATGCAGTACGCGCAGTTCTTGGTCATATTCTATTCTATTGGTGGTTTTACTCGGAGATATTTGCCAAGTGTTGTATTATTTTGAATATTTTCCTGATGTCATATGGACCGCATATCTTTCGTATCTTTTCGGAAAGGCTTTTCACATAGGGTAGACAGACTATGGACAAATTTTCAGTTTCATCCTCTCTTTTATTTTATAATTGGAATGGAGAGTATTCATTGGGGTAGTTGTTACTTAATAGAATTGTTACTGAGCTTGGTCATTTCTTCGTGGTGGTATCACGATCACTACTTATATTCATTGTTCGATGTTTTAGGCACTGAGTAATCCCTCTCTTTACACTGTATGGACGGTAGGAGTTGAAGTTGAGGTATCTTCCAGTGATGGTCGGTTTGCGGTATACGGATGTCCTGAATCCATACTTGGTGCGTGTTATTAATACGTCCAGGAATGCCAGCTGATTGTCTTTTTTTGTTTTTCTATTATAAACTGTATGGATGGCTTTATTGAGTTCACATGATCTAAGAGCACTTGGACATCTCCCTGGTGGGGCTAGAGTATGAAGGTGCCATCAACATATCGCAGCCATAATGGTTTTAATGGTGTTGATCCTGAAGCCAAATTCTCAAAGTATTCCACGTATATATTGGCTATTATCGGTGATAATGGCGAACCCATAGCTAAACCCTCTACTTTTCGATATATATTAGTGTCCATACTGAAGTAGATAGATTCTACACAGGAGGTCAACATTTCCATCAAGTTTTTTATTGGGAATTCCGTGTCCTGCCCTTTCCAATACACTTCTAGGTTTATATGAACCCACTGGTGTCGTAACATTCAAGCCAGGTGGTATCAGATTTGACAGTGAGATACAATCACTGAGCTTGAACAGTTTGATACAATCACTGTTAAATTAATTCTGCACGATATCTATAGTTCTAAGAACCACTAAAGAAAGTTACGACTTATGGTGTACGCATACGTCTATGTAGACAATACGGTCGAAGAGAGAAAAATAGGTAATTGGTAATATAGTGGATATTTAAGCAATATATTCGTAGATAGTCAACGTGCTGGCTGTGCTACTGAATAAGGAACTCTTGAAATATGTAAATACACCATTACCTATTTTACACCATCGATCATATTGTTCATGTGTTCGTATAAAAAATAACGTAATTTAAAATGTTAGCTCTAAATTCTATAGAAGAATGTAGATAAAATAAAATGGTATACATACGTTCATACATACCTACATATATATATATATATATAGAGAGAGAGAGAGAGAGAGAGAGATGGAGAGAAACGGAGAGAGAGACAGAGAAGTGAGAGTCATTCTCTCTTAGTGCTTTATTATTTGACACTCTCACTGGTTTCCACTCATTTACTTATTTATTTTGTTGTGTCTCCGCAGACACAACAGAATACATATATCTATTTAAGTGTGAATGTGTGTATGTATATGTATATGTACGTTCATATGTTTATGGAAATATGTTTGAGTGAGTATATCTATGTGTATATATATATGCGCATGCATTCGCGTGTAGGCATACTTTTACGGATGCGCTTGAGCATGCACGTGTATATATGTATATATGTATGTGTATGTATGTGCCTATGTATATGTATATAATATATATATATATGTGTGTGTGTGTATGTATGTAATCATATGCTCACAGGTATACGTACGTGTGTGCGAGCATGTGTATGCCGTAACATTCTTTCTTTCTTCCTCTTTCTTCCTCTCTATTAACCTAACCTATCATATAGTCTATCTATAGAAGTTTGACATCTTTGCATTCTCCCCTCCACTTTAAATTTTAATACTAAAACTACAATTCACTATAGTATCACCCCACCCATACCTTTTCTCTACACATCTCTTAATGCAGCCCTATCATAACACTCCTATTCACATATCTCACAATTATTCACTTCTTACCTTCTGATCCCCTCTTATCCACCCTCACCTACTCCTCTCCCATCCTCTCCTCACATTATCTTGACCAGCAACTGCCACTCCTTTTCTCACTTCAATCACTCTTTCTTCACTTTTTCACTCCCTTCACTCATTTTTTCCTCTCTCATTTTTTTCTATTTTTCTCTTTATTTTATTGTTTATTATTTTATTATTTCTTTTTTTATTCTTCTTTTCTCTCTTTCTTTCTCTCATTCTCTCTTCATGTCTTCATTTTGACCTATCTCCTTATTTTGATCATACACATCTCTCCACATATACTACCAATATATTCTCAAATTTTCATCCACAGCACAAAACTTTGAGCATTGTAAAGCATTTAGAAAACTATTTTATTCCCAGTGATTTGTCTTCTACTTAATTTGTTGATTTACAACAACTGTTTACTATAAGGAGCATCTTCTATGATGATATAAGCAATAACAACGCATTAATTCTTTGTCAAGACATCTTACACGTATGTTAAGAGCATGAAACTTACGTCAATGAAGAAAATGAATTACCTTGGCAAATCAAGTTACTTGTTGAAGGTTAAGTATAAGTATGAGTAATAGGATAACGCTACTGTACATAACTGTCATCACCCCAAAACAAAAATTAGAAATATTAAGGTGGTTGCGCTCACAGGCGAACTGCTTCTCTTTAGCACATTTGTTTTAGAATCAACAAAACCTGTAAAAGTATACTTATATTAAGAATTGAAAGAGGCGGATGTGGATACAAACCCAGTTTTGCACTCTTTGTGTATACGCTTTGTTTAGCATAACACATGCTATACACTGTTCCTAATTATCTATCAACTGTATTGCAGTAACATCGTAACCGCTTAGTCATCACACCCAGCAGACAATATTCGGTAACATCATATATCGTTTATCGAATGAGAAACACAAATGACTACCCATGCGTTATATACACGACAGACATCACACAATCTGCAATATATCTTAAAATATATCAACAGAAAAATATTCTCATTTAAGTAGAGCAAATAAAACTGTAATGGAAACAACGAATACTATATTACTTGAAGGACGATTACACCATTTCATATATATTACTTTTCTTTGCTACCACTTCAAACTTAAATCTCTAACTCCCGAGGAAATTATGATAACGGACACTGGTTTATATTTATACTAATATATGATATAATATAATATAATATAACATATTTTCTGTTATTATGTTACTTGTTTCAGTAATTAGACAGCAACCATGCTGGAGCATCGCCTTAAAGGTTTTCAGTCGAACAAATCAAACGTAAACACAACATCGGTTGTCAAGACTCAAACACACACATATACGCACGTATATATGCACCCATATATACACACAGACACACAGAGACGCGCGCGCGCACACACAAATATATATATTTAGACTCAGATGAATATGGTACTTAAGTTGAGGCACCAGAATTTAATACAGTATTATCAATACAATTTCAAAAGAAGGTGATTATGATCAAAATAAGCAAGAAGGATATCCAGAGGTAATGCAGTACGATCGTTTCAAGAAACTTCATTTAATTGAACAATGAAATCATTACATCAATTTAAGTGCAGAGCAATCCTCAGTTGCAAAAAGACATATATTTAATTAAATTAAAAGAGATTGACACATTTGTATAATTTTACTTAAAATCCCAAGAAAGTAATGAGATAGAGAAATAACATACTGCCTTCACTTCAGTTTAGATACTAAGACATCAGGAAGAAAGACTTGTTACAGAGTTTGCTTGTCCCTATTTTACGGGGTCAGTTTTAATTTATAGACTAGTTTATCAAATCTTTGTATTTCTAAGGCCAAAAGATCAAAGAGCAGTGTCTTTTAGGAAAGAAGCTGAGGGAGTCGACAAAACTCATATTGGGCATAGTCATAAAAAAAACTATCAAGATTTATTTGAAGCAATATCAATAGATTTGGTAAAGGTAATCTTAAATCAAGATGTTAGCTGACAATTAAAAGGGCAGGTCACTAGTAGACAACTGATAATGAAACAGGGGAAATCTTATCATGTGGTACTATAGTTATATATTTTAAATAATACTGCCATATTGTATAAAGTTAAAATATTGGTTTATTCTGAAGATTATGAAGATGTATATTATAAGAAAGGGATAAGATTTTTTTTTTTAATACTTTTTAGTATGTACCTAACTTTGAGTATGTACCTAACTTTTACCAGAAAAAAAGGGAGGAAAAGAAATGATCTAGAAATAGTTTAATATTTATACATATTATATACTTAAATACTAACTCATCAGATGATGTCTGTGAAGATTGATAAATTGGTATATACTGGTATTTAATAAAGGAGTACTGAGGTAAAAGAACCTGCTAAATATATATTAATTAAATTATAATCTAAGCAATGAGTTATAAGTAGTGAATATACCAGTATTGTTTTATATAAGCTAAGTATGAATTTACAGAGGTACAAATATTAGATATATTTTATAAATAAAGGCTATAATGAAATAATAAAATAATAAAATAATCAGGTAGGGCAGAACACTATAGAAAATGAATAAAATAGATTAATCACTGAAAACAGGATAAAGTATATATACCTTATTAACATCAATAGAGAAAATGTATAGAAAATGTATAATAATTTAAGTATACTAAACAAAAAATGATATATCTACTTATTTAGCTAGTATCAATATGACTGATACCTGGTATTAGCTAAAGGGATATTGATATTATAGGACATTCTAAATTTGTACTAATTTTAAAACTAAGAGGTATATTATAGGTTTTAGAAGTTATTATTGTTACTCCATAAATGATATTTATAGTTTCTTAGGGGTACTTAATTAGAAGGGCTACTAATATAAAGGCTCAAATAAATACTATGATCAGGAGGGTAGAGCACTTTAAGAAAGGGATAAATCAAGTAATTTCTAATAATAATTTAAATCAATAATGCCATATTGTATGAAGTTAAAAGTTAGGGTTTTCAAGAAGATTATTAAGAATGATAATAGAACAAAACGATAAAATTTATTTGAATGCTTTTGAGTATATACCAAATTTTACCACAATAGAGGGAGGAAAAGAAATTACATAGAAATAGTTTAATATTTATACATATTGTTTATCTAAATATTAACTTATTAGATGGTATCTATGGAGATTGATCAACTAGATTTTACTGGTATTTAATAAAGAGCACTGAGGCTAAAGAAAATGTTAACTATATATTAATTCAGTTAAATTAGATTATTTAAGTTATGGAGATACCGGTATTGTTTTATAGAAGCTAAGTATGAATTTATAGAGGTACAAAACATAGATTTATTAAAGGCTATTATAAAATAATAAGATGCACAGTTAGGAAAGTGCACCATAGAAAATGAATAAAGATAGCCTAATCACTAAAACCATAATAAAGTATATGTACCTTATTAACATCAATAGAGAAGATTTATAGAACATGTATAATATTTACGTATTATGAACTGAAATTTGTTTATTGACTTATTTAGCTTATTTCAATCAAGACTGATACCCAGTATTAGTTAAAAAGAATATTTTCTTTTTAAAGAGTGATACTATGTACACATGATACTCTATGGTCTAATCGATTATTAATCAGGTTGCCGTTATCTTTATGCTTAAAAATTTCGTATGCTTCCATAGAGCTCAGCTCACACCCATATCTGCTATTTCTATAAAGCTGTGATATGTTTTATTGCTAGTGGCCTCTCCACCATCTCACTGGTCCAATCCTTTCTCCGCTTGATGTTGGCTGGTCGAAGAAGTGGCTTCCTTCTTGCTGCTCTGCCATAGTAACCATGTTTGTGGAGTTACCTGACACCTGTTCTGGGACCGATATCAACATGTTCTGCTATGTCAGAGGCCTTGGAACGAGGATTATATTCCACACTTCGCTTAGCCAAAAGAAGGTCCAGTCAGAGAGCCATGGTTGACCTGCGCGAGGTGGTGTGAACTCTTTTCACTCTCTGGTGAATTGCACAACGACCCGCTTTGAAATTTGGACAGTTCCAAGGCTTCTTTTGTTCATTGAATGATTAAACAGTCACAAATAGAACTTGAAACATAAAGATGTCAATTAGTATAAAGCATTACAAGTTAAAATAAACATAAGACTATGATTTATAGGGTGTCTATTTACTTTCCTTTTGTCTCTGTGCGTGTATGTGTGCCTGTATGTATGTTTTGTAAAATAGTGGTTTTGTCTCTAATAATATTTTATAATATTTTACTATAAAATTGGATTAATCCTAAATCTGATTTTTTCCCTGTAAATTTGGATTTATTCCCTAATATTTATTATTTATTATATATATATATATATAGATATATATATATATATGTGTGTGTTGTGTGTGTGTGTGTGTGTGTATAGGTATATATAAATATATGTATAAGTCTATATATACATATATATATATATATATATATATATATATACATACATATATATATATATGTATGTATGTGTATATATATATATATGTATGTATTATGGATTTATGGATGTGTGCATAATTTATAGCAAAAGGTACGTGTGACAGTGACAATATTTAGAGAGAGTGTTTCTTAAGTTATTAAGTATTTGTTCAATTATATATTAGTTTATTTATTCTCACATAGAATGCCACGGATCATTTGGAAAGAGCCTTTTGAATTGTATGAATTGTGTTTAACCGCTTGCAGGTAGTAATTTTATCTTGAACTTATTTATAGTGCAAGTTTTGAAGGGTGTTGTTCGATTTTAGGAGTTATTTTTTCAAAGCTATAATGGAAGCAACAATGAGCATATTCGGCATATTTTGCTTTATGGGTTCAATAAAGCAACAACGCAACAACACTCTATGGGGATCGAACAATAAACGTAAGTTAGTGTCAATGGTGGTTGCAGAAATTTCAGAAATTCCGAGCCGGAAACTACAGCCTAAAAGACGATCCTAGTCCTAGAGATTTGTAGAATTTGACGAGGACGCCCAGCAAACCCTGGTGGAACAAAATATCATCGTAACTGCTGAGGAACTAGCAGAGGAGCTTCGATTTGGTCATTCAACCATTCATTGACACTTACATTCCATCGGAAAAGTCAGCAAATTCGGTCAATGGGTTCCTCACAAACCTTTCGAGTCTAGTCGCACGCAGAGAGTGAATGTATGCTCTTCTTAGCTGTCACACCTCACGAATGAACAGAGAGTGGGTAGGGAGAGGAAAAGCACCGCCACCCCAAGCTAAAAGTCTTCACCCACGTAAGGTGCTGCTATCTGTTTGGTAGGATATGAAAGGTTCAGTTCACTTTGAACTTTTAAACCCAAACGAAACTTTAGCAAAGGAGATCTACTGCGAGCTTCTTGAGCGATAGAAAAAAAACAACCATCTATGGTTTCAAGACGAAAGTTTTTCCTTCTTCAGGATAAAGTTCGGTCACATACAGCGAGGACGACATTCCAAAGCAGGAGCAGTTTAAATGGGAAACGATCCCGCATCCACCACATTCGCCGGACACTGCCCCATCAGATAATCATATATTCCGCAGTCTTCAAAAGTATTTGGACGGAAAAAATATGAATCCTGTAGACGTGATGAGAACAGAACTGGAGGAGTATTATTCGTCACGGACGAGTGAATTTTAGAAAAGGAGTCTTGAAGACTACCAAATAGATGGAAGAGCATTGTAGAAGATGAAGGAGAGTATATTTTAGATAAAAAAAAACTTAATTTTGAAAATAAAAAAAAGTTTTTAAAAATCCGCTTTATTTATGGGATGACCCAATATCTATAATAATAAATGCGAAAGCGAATGACAGTGTCACAGAGTGTCACACTTTTTCAATTTTACTCCTCCGACCCCCTCTCTCACTATCCAATGACATTTCTACTATTTCCCAAGCTTTACCTGTCTCTCACTATTCAATGATTCTACTATTATTCTTCATTCTTGTTTTTTTTTTTTTATCAATCCTAACATTTTGAAAAAATATTTCTCTAAATATTAAAAAAAAATTCCAAAAGAAATTTCCAAAATAAACATTTTGAAAAAAACCTTACTGTAAATATTATAATTCTTTCCAAACGTAATTTCCTGAATAAACATTTTGGAAAAACGTTTCTCTAAATATTATAACTGTATCAAATAATTTAACCATAACACGTGTCTCATAACGTTCGGAACTAAAATACATATTGAACTCACTCTCACATGAAATATTATTTCTCATAATTGCCTACCATAAGTATTATTTACATTAGACGGATATTTGTCCTCATGTTGTTTGTTGTTAACACCACGTTTCGGCTGTTTTACCCTCCACCTTTCATCAGGTGTCTTGGGGAAATTTTGAACCTGTGTTCTCATTCCTAAGGTATTTTTGGATGAAGTACACACAGTCTTTGGTCATATTCTCTTCTATTGGTGGTTTTACTCGGAGGAGATATATGCGAAGTGTTGTATTACTCTTGAATACTGCCCTGATGTTATATGGACCGCATATCATTTGTATCTTTTCGAAGAGGACTTTCACATAGGGTAGACAGACAGTAACCAGTTTATTGGTTCCATCCTCTCTTTTCTTCACAATTCCAGTGTGTTGTACGCTTTGAGAATAGCTGTTGCTTAATAGATTGCTACTTAGTTTGATCATTTCTTTGTGGTAGAAGAAGAAGAAGAAGAAGAAGAAGAAGAAGAAGAAGAAGAAGAAGAAGAAGAAGAAGAAGAAGAAGAAGAAGAAGAAGAAGAAGAAGAAGAAGAAGAAGAAGAAGAAGAAGAAGAAGAAGAAGAAGAAGAAGAAGATCGTAATATACCATAGGAATGAGAATCCAGGTTCGAAATTTCACCAAGCCATCTGGTGAAGGCTGGAGGGTATATCAGCCGAAACGTTGTGCTAACAACAAACATGATGAGGACAGATATCCGTCAAATGTAAAGAATGTACATAATTCCTCATCTCTTAAATATAGAACTACCATAAAAATGCTGGAAGCTTAGTATTCTTTCAGATACTATTAAAATCTGTCGTCCTATTTTCATGCCGT
This sequence comes from Octopus sinensis, assembly GCF_006345805.1. Taxonomy (NCBI): domain Eukaryota; kingdom Metazoa; phylum Mollusca; class Cephalopoda; order Octopoda; family Octopodidae; genus Octopus; species Octopus sinensis. Next base: position 28,491,998 of record NC_042999.1, on the reverse strand, counting down.
CGGCCGTCGTATCTATGGAAACTTAATGCACTCCGACTGCATAAAAATAGATTCGCCTAAGTTTATTATTACCTTAAGAAAATATTAAATGATGCTAAATTTCAAACATCTTAATGGTCAGATATATTTAGAACCATGATCATCGCTCTTTATTATAGTGTTTCATAACAGTGGTGTAATTTTCCTTCAAACTACGAACAGGAGTTTAGAAAGGTACTTGTTTGTACGTAAAGTACGAACATGAGTTTAGGCACGTACTTGTTTGTACATCAAATTGTCTTTAAATTAAATGGCGGCAGATGAATTATCGTTGAACTTGTTACCTACGTCCTGTTATATGTTGGTTGTCCAAGGGTAGGAAAGGGAAACAAATTATTTGTACTGACTCCGAACGAGAAGGGAAAAATCTTTATCATGCAGCTTTGCAATAATTCCAAGTCGACAAATTATATCATTGTTTTGAAGAAGATTGTTCATTGCTTGAAAAATATTGTTCAAGTTGAATAAAATTTAATATATGAAGTGTCATTGTTGGGCCCAAGGCTCAGTGAAGAGACCTCTAGAGTAGCCATCTCAAAAGCCGCCCAGTCCGGCGGCTTTTAAGGTAGTATAGAATAAGGGTAATTGTCAGCACCAGTATTGCTTAAAATAAATGTCAACACAACTCAAAAGCCACGAAAAGCATTATCTTAATGATTGACATGAGAGGAAAGCTCACTACAGCAGCAGGAATAGCAAGATCATCGGTGATTTCGCATTTACTTTAACTCTCATTAGTAGCTCTCACTGCGCCTATGGTTAAACTCAACCCACCTAGTCAGTGCATAACACTTCCGTTGAAATAACGCTGCAGTTGGGTTGTATATTTGTGAATTAGTCACCCATACTTGTAATTTTCACTTTTATCATTTATGAATTCACATTGTGATTTCAAAGGAAATTTTATAAATTAACAAGGTGAGTTGCGTTTAACCCTAGGCCCGGTAAGAACCACTTATGAGCCTTAAAGGTAATGTGAAATAATCGGTGATTTGGCTATGCTCGCTGCTGTAGGTAGTTCGCCTCCTTTGTCATTCAGAAAGCTAGTGCTATTCGTGGCTATTGTGTGGTTTTGACTCTTATTTGTAGCAATACTGGTGCTGATTAGTCCCTTAATGAAGTCCATATGTGTGTGTGTGTGTGCCTGTGCGTGAATCTATGAATTTCTAGTGCAATATAGGGATTCATAGAATCGTAAGGTTATCACATAAATCTCTTCTAGTAGACTCGGATACTAGACCAGATAATAATCCAACACAGAGGAATAAAATGCCGCGTACCGTGCGGTTCAAATCCCGGAGATACGAACAATGAATTTATTCTATACGAGAATATGATGTGTAAAGACCCAGGATGTATGAGAAGTGAATAAATTCATTTAACCACTTCTTACCTTTACCATCACATCATTTTCACAGCCTTTTTAGTATCCTAATAATTTCAGTGCATAATAAATTACGTTTACGCGTCTACATTAATATTCATGCGTCGCGTTATACAACACAATTGTATATTCGCAAATCAATGCAAATAAAGAAAGCTAGCTCATCAGATCACCAGAGCAACACGGTTACAATAATGATTTAACGTTACGTATACATACAAAATTTCGTGTTTATACGTACGATTTATGGAATATCGAGTCTAGAAAAAATTAGCTTGTGCTCAGTAAAATTGAAAATAAAGATACGTTTTTTCATATCAATTAATATGATGGGTTTAAGGTCAGGAAATCGACCATTTTTGATGTTAACAAAAAAGACAGGAACAAATACATAAATATATTCAGCCACCATACCTCCTGACGTTTTATGATATATATATATATATATATATATATATGTGTGTGTGTGTGGTGTGTGTGTGTGTGTGTGTGTATGCACTCACACACACACACATATTATATATAATGCGTTTATAATTTTGAAGGATCACAAGCCGAATTTTACCTCTAACTCCAAATGCCACCTGATTAACCAGGCCAAGTGCGAGATTGGCCAGGCGAGTATATGTATACTGAGAAAGATTAATGATAACGTAAGAAGACACACAAGCCTATCTCTATGGCGCAGCATCAGTTATGTAATCTCAAGGTTTATTGCCAACAGGGATAGAAGCATGGCTAGATTTACACAGTTCGACATTGTCGACTTTTATCCATCTATTTTTGAAGAGTTATAGTTGAAGGCATTTTTCTTTGCCAAGGGCTTCACAGATATTAGTAACAGTGATGTTAGAGTTATCATGCATGCCAGGAAGACTGTGCGTTTCAGCAAATATTCGACTTGGATTAAGCAATCTGACCCCGAGGGATTCATTGATGTAGCTATGGAAGCATATGACAGCACCGATGCCTGTGATCTTATCAGACTGCACATCCTGGACAGCTTAGGGAAGATGTGTCCTTCGGTCTTCTTTGGCCTCTACAAAGATGACACCCTAGCGATCACCAGAGGAACCAATTGCCACACATTAGATACACTTAGAAAGAACCTAATTAGCACCTTACGCTCAATGGGACTCAAGAGATTAATCTCACCACTTTAAAGTTCTTAGACATTGCTTTAGATCTGGGCTCTGGTGCATACGGGGCCTATCACAAGCCAAACGAGAGACTGTCTTCTATTAGCGCAGCCTCCTGCCACACCCTTCGGTTTTCAAGAACCTAGTGAGAGGTGTAAGCGAGTGGATCTCAAATCTACCCTCGGACCATGATATCTTCGATGCCCCTGTCCCCTACTACAATGAGGCACTGGCATCGAGTAGGCTTACAGACAGCATCTCCTACGTACCTAGTCCATAGAACCCGAAAAATGGAGCGCCACAGAAATGCCGTTTGATTTGCTCCATCCTTTTCGATCAACGCCAAGACTTGTGTGGTAAAGATTTTCCTTAGATTGAGAGGCAAACATTTCTCAAACACATACACAAACAGGCATTTATTTGACAAACAACCTAAGAGTCTCCTTTTGTTGTGCACCTAACATAAAAAAAAATATTCTAACAAGTACTCACAATACAAGTGAGGAGACAGTTTGCTCTTGCAGGATATATAATAACTGTCCAGTAGGAGGCGGATACGAGGCTGAAGGGGTCATCTATGGAGCTACGGTGACACCTAGATCTGCTACCGCAATAAGATTATTGTACTATCCAGCAGTAGATTAACCAATACAATTGCCACGCCCAGATATAATAACCGGTCCGGGACCAGCATCACCGAAGACCACAGTACCACCGCCACTTATATTGAATAAAACATAGACACAGATCGAGTGACCAGGCCTGCAACGTATTTTACAACTAGTAAAATCGCCGCGCCAAGAAATGACCAATCCAGAAACAACGACATGGAGGAGGTATCCGTTGTTCCCAGTAACATCACCACGTACAATTATCGAATACTTACCTTCGACGCCGATGGGATCACCGGCCCCACACCATATGCTACCAGGAGTGCTAGCGAGTCACAAGTTTGTATATTCCGTTAACATAAAAATCTGGAGTTCTGGAGTTGATGAACACTTTGAACGCACTTTCAGAATCGGTTTGATTTATATTGTAAAAACGACTTCTTCGTTAATATTTTATTCTTAGTAAGCAACGTTTTGAACCACGAAGAATTTCTACCGGATTTTCCAGGGTTTTGAATATTTTTTAAACACTTTTGTGCATTTGTTTGATATTACAGATATAGACTTGCCCAAAACGTTTATAGTAACGCCTTTTTGCCTCCTTTTATCAAGGAATTCATATCTAATAATAATAATAATAATAATAATAATAATAATCTATCATTATAATAAAGATAATAATGTATCATTATAATAATTATAATGTAATGCATACAACCAAACTCGCGGATATCAAAACTTTTCAAGCGTATTTCCTACTTACTTTCGCGGTTTCATTTATGACTGGTGTGCCACCGTGATAATTTTTAGTGAATTATACATACATTGATAGTTGCAAAATGCTGCATAGTTTATAGTTGTGCCATTGTCTGTTATTACATTACATGCAACGAATTTTAGTTTAGAAAAGTCTATACAATTTTAAAGCACTTAGGAAGATATGATAAATGCGACAGCTGTTATTCCGCATTATATGAAAGAAATTATCTTGTAAATTTGTTTGCAATTGCTGTACAATGTGGTACATATGATTCAAACAAAAATAGCGATAAATCAGTCTCCGTCGCAGTTGATGGATTAAAATGTGATAATAGGCAAACACACACACACACAGATGCATGTGTGAATATTATCGTATTTGGTCATCTGATTTTAAAACACCAAATGCTAGGGAGACTGATTTATTGGTATTTTTGCTTGAGCCATATGTACCACAATATACAGCAATTGCAAATAAATTTGCAAGATAATTTCCTCCATATAATGCATAATATATATATATATACACATATATGTATATATATATATATATATATATATATATATATATATATATATATATACATATATATATATATATATATATATGTATATATATATATATATATATATATATATGTATGTATGTATATATATATATATATATATGTATATAATATATATATGTATGTATATATATATATATATACATATATATATATATATATATATATATATATATATATATATATATATATATATATATATATATATGTATGCATGTATATGCGTGTATGTATGTATAGCATATTCCTCACGCTTATCCGTATGCACTAGCTACTGTATTTCTCGTGAGTGATAATGGCATTTTTGAGAGTTGAGTAGGCGTTCTATAAATATTCGTATCTTATATTTCTTCTGCATTTCTATTTGATTTTAATAGAAATTTTCGTTTGAATTTGAACCACTTATGTTTAGATAATACAGAGCAATGTTTATTATATTATTATAGTTCACTGAAATTATTATTTGTACAGAATTCTATAAGTTTTAATGAGCGAATCCAACATATTTTTCAATGGCTGTGACCAACATGGATTTAATAATTGAAGTAGGGAAATATCATATATCTTTATTGACATTGCACTTTAGCTGAAGAAGTGAAAAGTTGTCATAATATCAGTCTTCTGAAAGGAACGTCAAAAACACTGTTTTGTGCAACTAACACATTAGAATAACCATGATCTTTCACTGCTCTCTGTTCTACTGTGGACACACACACGCGCATACACACATACACGCACATAAACTCATACACACCGCTCATATAATGGCCTTTGTTCTCCATAGTTGTCTACTCATCTACCACATCCATTTATACAGTGCCAATCCATATGTGTCTCCTACGCTAATCACTCTTGATATTACCAACTCACCATTCCCGGTGTATCCTCAATTTTCACTCTTTTCTCCGCAGTTCAATTTCTTTCATCAACAGTTTAAACGGGAAGTTAACGGTATCAATCTCACTAGCCTGGAAGGGTTTTAATGTACTATAGTCAGGGGCCTTTTCTCCAGAAGCTGCAAATAAAATTATATAGAGAGAGTAATGAATATACTCAGATATGACAGAAGTAAATAGACACCCTTATAATCATTAAAAATTACTTAAATTTCAAATTATACATTCAGATTATTTCTTGATTATTATAATGTCAATGCTTAATATTTAGTTGGAATGCCCTTTGCATTTTCAATGCAAGGATCCGAAAATGCATGCTACTGGTCAGATGACGAATATTCTTTTGAGGAAATTCTTGCCATATGTCCTCAAGGAACATAAGATACTGATGGTGACATTAAATCACTATACCACTTCTTCGCCTCCCAAGACAAAACCCTATCCACTTGGACCGGTATTTTTTCTCAACGCAGAAAGACTTACTGCCCAAATTCAATGCACAAATGTTGCAGCATAACCAGATATCTAGGACTGGAAGTGTTATAGGAAATGCTTGATATATTAATATCACTACATTATTGTAATTTACTGAGATCGGAAGATTAAACAACCTCTTAGAAAATCTATATTAAATACATTTATCACGTGTGTTCCAAGAAAGACGAAGAAGGAGACATGCATATCTGTGTATTTGCGTGTGTATCTATATATGTAAATATGTATGTATGTACTATGAATATGCCTGTATATATTTATGTTTGTAGTTATGTATGTATGGACCAGAGGAGAAAAAAGGTTTATTTATTGCATACTATGAGTCATATGGAAGATATTAATCCAGATGAATGAAAAGTACCTTAGCTGATTAGCCATTAGTCATTGGTTTATAGCGTGTAACCACTACTGTGATGACGTTGTAAGTTCCAAAATTGTATGATCTAAAAGAAAGCTATTTAATTATTTATCATCACTATAATAATTCTTGATATATCACACACACATACATATAGACACAAACACACACACACATATATATATATATATATATATACAAACGCACTTATTTGAATTTGTTGGCACTGTTAGTTGGGAGCAGATCTTCGAAAGGGTATGTTCTTATTTTCAGTGTTTCCAATCCAAACCAAGGAATTTCTGAGCCGATGATAGAAGTGTTGTTTTGACTAATCTTGAAACGTACGTTCTCGAATAACCTTAGCATTTGATTTTTCGATGTCCTTACCCCCAAACTTTTGTGAGTTGAATTAAGCAAACACTATATATGAGAGAGATTTTCTTTAAGTATTAGAAATAGCTTTAAAAAAGTTTTTTAGCTGCTATTTCTAATGAGTTCAGTATGCGGCAAAGTAATTTATTTTACTAAGCCCTTTTATATAATGTAATATTTGAATTCGCCTTGAATGGTCCCTTTGCATACTGAACACTTGGTGAAATTGATTAATAATTAATTAATTTTGCCCTCAATTGTTGAAATTATAATTAATCTCCCTCTGATTAATGCTTCGGATTTTACCGAAATAAGCATAGTGTTTGATGATTTTAACCCACGCTGGTGGAAAGGGGAGAACAGAGATTCTTCGCTTGCTTATTTGAATTTGTTGGCACTGTTAGTTGGGAGCAGATCTTCGAAAGGGTATGTTCTTATTTTCAGTGTTTCCAAATCCAAACCAAGGAATTTCTGAGCCGATGATAGAAGTGTTGTTTTGACTAATCTTGAAACGTACGTTCTCGAATAACCTTAGCATTTGATTTTTCGATGTCCTTACCCCCAAACTTTTGTGAGTTGAATTAAGCAAACACTATATATGAGAGAGATTTTCTTTAAGTATTAGAAATAGCTTTAAAAAAGTTTTTAGCTGCTATTTCTAATGAGTTCAGTATGCGGCAAAGTAATTTATTTTACTAAGCCCTTTTATATAATGTAATAATTTGAATTCGCTTGAATGGTCCCTTTGCATACTGAACACTTGGTGAAATTGATTAATAATTAATTAATTTTGCCCTCAATTGTTGAAATTAATTAATCTCCCTCTGATTAATGCTTCGGATTTTACCGAAATAAGCATAGTGTTTGATGATTTTAACCCACGCTGGTGGAAAGGGGAGAACAGAGATTCTTCGCTTGCTTATTTGAATTTGTTGGCACTGTTAGTTGGGAGCAGATCTTCGAAAGGGTATGTTCTTATTTTCAGTGTTTCCAAATCCAAACCAAGGAATTTCTGAGCCGATGATAGAAGTGTTGTTTTGACTAATCTTGAAACGTACGTTCTCGAATAACCTTAGCATTTGATTTTTCGATGTCCTTACCCCCAAACTTTTGTGAGTTGAATTAAGCAAACACTATATATGAGAGAGATTTTCTTTAAGTATTAGAAATAGCTTTAAAAAAGTTTTTTAGCTGCTATTTCTAATGAGTTCAGTATGCGGCAAAGTAATTTATTTTACTAAGCCCTTTTATATAATATATACACAAACATATATATATACATACATACACACACACATACACACATATATATTATATATATATATATATATATATATATATATATAATATACATACATATATAATATATATATTATATATATATATATTATATATTATATATATATATATATATATATATATATATATAATATACTTTGATACTTTGATACTTTGATAGGTTTCGGCCATTATTGGCCCAGGCCATGTCTAACTTAATAGCACCACCTGGTGAAGTATTTCAAGTCAGAATTTGGGCACTATGGCCCACTCAAGTAGAGAGTTATTGTTTACAGAGACATATCCGGGTGTAGGGTGTTTATCCGGGATTTCTTGAAGGAATCTGTCCAAAGACTTCTTGAACCCTATAGGGTCAGTTTCTGTTTTAATGTGTTTTGGTGTAATGTTAAAGAGAGCGGGGCCAATTGAGGTGAAATAACTGTGCCGTATTGTTGTTATGAGATGAGAGTGCGATTTTTGTTTTGGGCGGATGGCACGGGGCCCAAGCCTTGGATGTACTTTAAAGGTGATGCCAACATCATTTGGGCAATGCTGATGGAATATTTTCCACATCATGCAGATGATGTAGCGCTCACGACGACGTTGGAGAGAATAGAGTTTTAGCTTTTCTAGTCGACCCCAATAGTCGAGGCCTGTCATGCCATCTTTTTTTGTGATTGCCCTTTGAGGTGCTTCAACTTTTATGATACCTTGTATTGTGTGGGGAGACCACAGTGGACAACAGTATTCAAGGTGGGGTCGGGCAAAAGTGGAGAAGAGAAGGATAATGGTGTGGATATCTCTCGACTGGAAAGTTCTGAAAATCCAGGAACACATTCTGCGGGCCATGTCAACTTTGGTGTTTATATGAGTGGCCCAGCTTACGTTGTTGTCCACAATTACTCCCAAGTCTCTGATGTTGTTGGACGCCGCGAGAGTTTCACCTGAAGGAAGGGAGTATGGGAGTTTCAGGGCATCCTCTTTTCCAAAGTGGATTAGCTCAAATTTATCCTCGTTCAGCAGCATATTGTTTTTTTCTGCCCATTGGATAACAGCCAGTAGATCTGACTGAAGGCATGTCCGGTCACTCGCCTCATTTATGACCTTCTGTAGCTTGGAGTCATCTGCAAAGATTTTTATGTTGCTGTGCTTGATGATGTCATTAATGTCATTAATGTAAATGATGAAAAGAAGTGGGCCCAGCAAAGTGCCTTGCGGAACGCCACTACTGACTTTGGCTGGGCTTGATTTTACCCCTTCAACTACAACATGTTGAGATCTGTCTGTCAGGAAACACTTAATCCATTTCAGTAACTTTCCAGAGACACCAATGTTGGATAGTTTTTTCAATAGGATCTTGTGATCGACCCTGTCGAAGGCCTTACTGAAATCAAGGTAGATGACATCGGTGTTGGAGCCCTCTCCCAAAGCTCTCAAAATGTCCTCAAAGTGATGCAGGAGCTGCGTTAGGCAGTCCCTTCCATTACGGAACCCATGTTGGTTGGAGATCAGCCGTCTGTTGCTTTCCAGAAATTGGGTTATTCGAGATCTCACCACCCTCTCAAATACCTTGATGATATGAGAGGTGAGTGAGATCGGACGGTAATTCACTGCAAGGGACTTGTTTCCCTTTTTGAAAACTGGGACAACAGACTGGGACAGAAGGTTTTTTGGAATATAGCCAGCATCCAGTGAGTTTCTCCACAGATTAGCAAGGGGAGATGCAAGTTGGTGTCGACACACCTTCAGGACACAAGCAGGGAACCTATCGGGGCCTACTGCTGAATTGTGTTTTATTTCGTTTATCGCCGCTAAGACATCAGGGGCACTAAACGTTATGTCCGATATAGTGTGTTGGGGGTTGACATCACTGATACAGCCCAGATCGGCCATATCAGGTTTGGTGAAAACAGAGCAGTATTGTTTCTGCAGTATCTCGGCCATGGATTTGGCATTATCTTGGAGAGTGCCAGTTTCGTCAATTAGAGGGCCTACAGTGGAGACAGTGACCCTGCGTTTCCTCGCAAATGAAAAGAACACTTTGGGGTTGAGTTTGATTTTTTCAATGGCCCACTTCTCCTCAGCTGATCTTTGGTTATTGATGAGGGTCTTCATGCATTGTTGGAGGTTATATTTTTTGGATTCAAGCAGTGCGATAGCCGTCGAATGTGTGTGTTGTTGTTGGCAGTACTTTAGTTTGTTAATTTTTTTGTTTGTTCTTTTTATTTTTCTGATAATGGTTTTTCTGTTTTGGGGGATTCTGCACTTTTTGTTCACAGGTCTGGTGGGGAGTGTTTTGCACATATGTCTGTGACGGTGTCTACAAAGATCTGCCAAGATGTTTTATGGTTGGTGTAGATGTGTGTATGTGTAAAGGACCAGTCAACATTTGATAGCTCGTTCCTGATTGCATCCCAGTTGGCTTTATGGAGATCCATGTTGTCAAATGGGTGGCTGGAGGAAGGTCACTAGAATTAGCTTTCGGCTGGTGGAATTTCATGTTACAGAGAACCATGTCATGGTCTGAAAGAAGGGTTTTTTCCACTGTAACGTTATGTATAGTGTTAGTGTGGTTACTAAACACTAGGTCCAAAATGTTCTGATGTCTTGTTGGTGCAAGGACAAGTTGGGACAAGAAAAACTCATTCGTAAAGTCGAAAAGTGACTCTGCTGCTTCTTTTTCAGCGGTTGAGGCGGGAGCGCTTGGTTTCAAACAGTTTGTAGTCCAGTCAACACAGGGTAGATTGAAGTCTCCCATCATGAGTATGTTGCTAGAATGGCACTGTTGAATAAACCACTTAATGCTGTTGAGGCATTCTTTAAAGCACAGTATGGGTGTTTGGGGCGGCCTATAGAGCCCAATTACTGTCAGGTCATCGGCTTTGTTGTGCACGGTGACTGATTCACAGTAGCCGTTGGAGAATATACTATTTCCATCTGCCGTAAATGAATCATGCAGGAAAATGGCAGTTCCACCCTTCCTCCTGCCGATACGATCCGCGCGGATGGTTGTGAAATTCTTCACTCTCACTTCGGCTTCCAAGTGGGAGTTGTCAAGGTGGGTCTCAGTGAGAATGAAGAAAGGGATGTGGTGTGAATGGTTACCAACCCAGTCTTCAATGAATTGGACCTTCCATTTTTGTGCATTGATGGAAGGGCTGACACCTTATATATATATATATATATATATATTCCTGTTTAATTTTCCTTAGATTAGTCTGCACTTTCCTTTTCAGCTTTCTGTAAGCCTCGTTTGAGTTGGTGAAAGAAGTGTATTGTCTAAGTTTTGTTTTTTCTGACAGTAAATCATGAATTTCTGCTGATCTATCTGAGAACCAGTCACTGGACTTATGTGATTTAAATTCCACAGACGAACTTGCAACCTGAAATACTTTTGTTTTGAAATCTTCCCATAGATTCTTTGGTCAAGATTGATACTTTCTATAGCATCGTGGAATCTTTGCAAGCTGCTTGGTAATTTAATGATTGCAACATTTCACTTTTTGAGTTGTTTAGGACCAGACTGTTAAGTTTTAGGCATTATTGAAAAATCCATTTTCCACGCACTAGACGATGAGCAGTGCAGCTCTCTGCTACCCTCATGGCCCGAACGCTATAAACGTCTTTCATAACACGTTTTCTGATCAAAATATAATGTATGAGATTGCCAGTGCTCCAGGTGTTTTTTTTTTTTTGTTTTTTTTGCTGCTTGGTGACAATTAGATTATTCTCAGTACAAAACGTCAAAAGTGCTGCTCCGTTTTTATTACATTTTCCAATCCTATGTCGACCTAAAACATGATATGAAACGTATTCCTTTCCAACTCTTGCATTGTAATCTCCCAATATGACCAGCTTATCAGAAAGTGGTACTTTACTTAATAATTGTTGTAGATCATCATAAAACTGTCCTATAGTTTCATCAGCTCTTGGTGGTCCAAAGCAGATGTGCAATCTGTGTGGGTGTCTTTTCAGAACATTGTCTGGTTTAAATAGCCACATCAGATCCATGATGGTCCTAAGGTGTAGGTACAGGAGGTGGTCAAACTCTGCATAGAGTGTAGACAACAACCATATATATATATATACACATACACACACACATATATATATATTATATATAATATATATATATATATATATATACATACACACACACACACAATATATATATATATATTATATATATATATATATATAATATATATATATATATATATATATATATATATATATACATGCTTACAATGCGCGCGCGTACACTATGGCAGATACATTTCAATCTCACACAGAATACTTCTCAGTAATTCTTTCGTTTCTTTAACTTCTAAGATCAAACCTGTTGAGATGAACTTCACCTTATATTACTACAGAATCGAGAACAGTATAGCAATCCCATGAATTAGATTGTATATAAACAGATATTGGTATACCAGGCTGTGTCAAATGCCCTTTTGTAAGGTTCTCACTGATGATTTTAGCAATTGGTATCTCCATATGATATCTTTAATTTCATGCACACTCTTCATTATGTGGTGAATTGTGTAATCTTTATTTTCATATGTAATAAATAAATATGAATTCTGTCGTGTGCGTACAATTCGTCGACAGACAATTCGCCGACAGACAATTCTATAAAAGTATTAATAAATTATTTGGGAATCTCAAAGAGAAACTAATGTCAGATTCGGACCGCCCGCACTCCAACACCACCAATTAAAAACAAATGGGAGCGAGATAAAAAAACAAACAAAATCTCTAAGTTGTCTGTCACCCAACTTAGATCTACTCCAAAGGTGTACATTGCATTGGGTGTACGTTATTTAGTATATTCCACAATATCGGTGGGTTGGGACTCCAGTGAAGTTTATTATGAACAAATAAATAACAAATGATGGATACGCGCCACTTCATTACAGCTGTTTCCAACGGATTTCTTTAATAGATTAATGAGCACATTACATCATAACTAACAAATCCGCTTTCTTCAAATGATACATAACATTTTAAACAATATACGAACAGCGGGCGAGCCAAAGCTGATTCAAGCTGAGGATGGCTTTGGATCATAAAATACAGCAAAGCTAGGAAGACATTAAGAGGTTAGTTAGTGGGTTGAGCGTTCAAAACACTTATAGCTTCAGGGCAGTTACTGAGCATGTTAGGGGTGAGACAGAGAAAGGAACCGCGCACTCTAGTTCGTTATCATAACCTGGAAGATAATGTTTCAGTTATATGTATTCATTCTATTAGATTTGATTTGATTTTGTGCCAGCTTTATTACACTAGGATCTCAGAAGGGAATGTAATTACGATCAAGGGTACATAAGGCAATTAAGCATTTAAATAAGAGTGAAGCAAAAAGCTTTTTTGAATTTAAAGAAAAGAATAAACAACTGAAGTATGGTTTCGTGGTTATCACGAGATAGTGTGGTGACAATAACGAGAATGGTAGATAATATTACATAAATGGTATAGTTGGGGTTCTATGAATTATGAAAATATCTATACAGGAGCATTTATTGGGGCATTGATAATTAATAGATAGCATGTATCAACTATCGTTGTTTGTTTTATATATATATATATATATATATATACTAGCTGAAGGTGACCCGCTCTACGCGCGGGTAAGAGTGTGGTTGTTACTTTCTGTTGCTTCCTTTCAGCACGTAAAAAGCACCATCCGAACGTGGCGGATTGCAGCGCCGCCTTGACTGGCTTCTGTGCTGGTGGCACGTAAAAAGCACCAACCGATCGTGGCCGCTGCCAGCCCCCCTGGCACCTGTGCAGGCGGCACGAGAAAAGCACCCACTACGCTCACAGAGTGGTTGGCGTTAGGAAGGGCATCCACCTGTCGAAACACTGCCAGATCAGACTGGAGCCTGGTGCAGCCTCCTGGCTTCCCAGACCCCTGTCAAACTGTCCAACCCGTGCTAGCACGGAAAACGGACATTAAACGATGATGATGATGATGATGATTCTCCCTTTTTGTTTCTTTCTCCTGTCTCTCTCACTTTCCCACTCTCTTACTCTTCCTTTCTCTCGGACTCTCCCTCGCTTTCTCTTACTCTCTATCTTTATGTATCTCTCTCCCATTTATAAACAACAAAAGATCTTGAGTAAGTTGAGAAATAAAATATTTAGAAAGATCAATCATAAATATCAGGCAGTTACAAAGGAAAGGTCTGCTTCAAGACAGACAGCAAAACACTAACATTTAAAAGGGACAGACGAACTTGCGAGCTGAATAAAAATAATAAAATATTGGAAACCAAAGTTTGAAGGGATAGAATTTGAGGATAGTAGAGTCACCATGGCTGGCATTTCTTAACGACGGACAGCAACGTATTGACAGTTCAACGGCTGGCGTAAAATTTTGAACTTGATGTAAAAGAAAATCCCTGAAAACCAAGTTTTGACTTGATTCTTTCTCACGACAGTAGACTCACGATGGCAAGCATTCAAAACTTATTCATCATGGACGGCAACACATTGACGATTAAAAGGCTGGAGCAAATTTTTTAGCTTGATATAACAGAGAATTGCTAAACACTCGCTCCTTTAAATTTTAATCCCCTTCCAGCCCCATTTATGCCCCTTTTCACCTTTTGGTTAATATAACCCGATTTCATTTGGGTCTACTGGGGCCACATTTTATAAGATGACGACTCAACCAAGTTTCCCAAGTTCTGGTCATAGACCATAGAACACTCAACCAAGTTTCCCGATTTCTGGTCATAGACCATAGAAGACTCAACCAAGTTTCCCGAGTTCTGGTCATTTGCAGAATAAATAGAGACGGCGGAGGTGGCAGACGTCGTTGCAATGTAAACATGATTTGTTATAAGAGAAAGATTGTCCAGATTGTGTGTTGGTGGTGTTGGTGGTGGCGATGATAATTATCATTAGGAAAAAGAGTGAGTGAGTGAAGAAGACATACATAAGTTGTGGCGATGATAATTGTAGACCCCTTTTCACATTTTCATGAAGAGAACCCGATTTCATTCGGGTGTACTGGGGCCACATATAGGTGTGTGTGTGTGTGTGTGTGTGTGTGTGTGTGTGTGTGCACGCTGTAGAAATTAAATTAGAGATAAAACCACTAATAGGGAAATGAAACAGTAAAAAACCAAAAACAAAAACATAAAAATAAAAATATATTAGATATATGTATATATGTGTGTGTGTGTGTGTGTGTGTGTATGTGTTGACAGGTAGACAATAGAATGCTATGGCGATGTAATATTTGTTACTGTCCATGAACGCTGATAGATACATGAGTAAAATGTATAGGAAGGTAAGAGATAAGAGTGAGTGAAAATGTTCTTGGAAGAGAGTAAATAGCGACAGAGCGATTTGAGGAAGACTTTACATTAAATAACGGTAGTTGCATTGTCAAATGAAGAGAGTGACAGAGTACTGGAGGAAATAGGGTGAGGTAGGAAGATGGCCCCTAGCAACCACACCTTTTAAGATAGGGATTTCTAAGGTAGCCCACGCGCATCGTCACCTCATTCTACATGTCCCTGTAAATTTTGGAGCGAATCGGACGGGATGTAGTGGCATTGAAAGCGAACCAAGCGGTAAAAACGCATTTCAGTTTTATATATATATATATAACAGGTGAGGACCGAAATCTTTCAAAGGGATGTCAAACGTCCGAGTCCGCATGTACAGTCCAAGTAAAGTATATACATATAAAAGCATATAATCAGTATTTCCAAATAACAATAAATGAAGTATAAGGAAAGGTAAAATTGTAAGTGTAGACGAACTTTAATTCATAATCCAGGATGGTACAGAACCAATATACATTCTAAAATTGTTTCGAAGTCTACTTAATTCCAGCGACAAATACGAAAAACTCTTCATGAATTAAAAATTAGATTCTTCGTCAGGAATTACGCACTGACATTCTGACATAATTACGACCAACAAATAAGAAATAATTAATATTCAGTTAAATTAGGGGCTTAAGTTGAATAAAATTACTCTTGTTCTTTATTCAAAATAGACATAGTTTTCTAGTTTCAGATTTAATAGATGATAAAGAGAACGTATCCTACTTGTGAAATGAATTCTATATTTTGTGCAGCTGAAGATAGCACAGCATTTAAGTTGATGTAATGATAGCATTGCTCCATTAAATGTATCCGATTGAAGAGGTAGTACGGCATTACTACAGATTTTTCCTGTTACTTATAATGATTATACATATTATAAGCGATAGAGAGAAGAGAGAGGGGAAGAGAAATAGAAACAAAGATGTCCATACATACGCACGCATATATATGTGCATGTATATATATGTGTGCGTCTATTTGTAAGCATTTATGTGTACATTGTATGTCCAAAATCTTTTGTTTACACACTATTCTCTACTATAGTCTATATTTCTTAAACAGAAGTAATGAGAGGGCACAACTGAACTGTTTGGCTTCCCATGTCCTGTGGAATAGCAAATCATAGCTTTCTAGAATAAGTTATTGTATTAATATAATTGAAATACTTATAATCTAAACATAGAAAATTCTTGAACCGACGTTCTTTTATTTGTACACCATTTGCCACTTTGTGTAAATTGTTGAATATTTCTAATCCAATATATTTAAAGTTACATTCATAGACATTTTCAAACTGTGTATTTTTTTAATAATATATAGTCAGAGAAAATTTATTAAGTTTGGCAAAGCATCGGTCCTTTTCTCTTCTATAGTTCGTTCAGGACTGCAATATCAGATAAGATTATCTTGATATATTAACTTCCTACAGTTCCTTGGCATCGTATATGACAACGTTTCTACGGAATGTTCTTTAAACAAATGCTGAATGGCACCAGTTCAAATATTTCTAATCTTGTTCTCAGTTTTTCTATCTAAGTAGTTGTTAATATGTTGTCAGCCTCGCAATTGACAGATTCCAGTCTGTCATCTTCGAAGCACTAAGACTATCAATTATCGCTCGCTTCCCATTCCTCCTACCTCTCTTTTGTCCATTCTCCTTCGCCACATATTCCTGGGGCTATTGTGAATTGTCTTTTACTAATATACTTCTCCCTCGTCAATCTTGCTTTGCCAAACTTGCTTTTATTGATTAATCGCCATTCAAGTACTTTTTTGTTTGTATGTATCTTCAAAAGTATTTGGCTCACATTTTAGCAACAACGTTTTAATCACCATTCTTATAA
This sequence comes from Octopus sinensis, assembly GCF_006345805.1. Lineage (NCBI taxonomy): Eukaryota > Metazoa > Mollusca > Cephalopoda > Octopoda > Octopodidae > Octopus > Octopus sinensis. Next base: position 28,474,911 of record NC_042999.1, on the reverse strand, counting down.
CTATTGAGTAATTTCAAATTCGAATTATACTGTGCTTATGTATAACATTTTAGTTACATTCTTGACTATTACATTTATTAGAGAGAAATACTGGAGGTGTTAAGCTAAGTAGGCACCATGTTTTTAATTAAATGAATTCTCCGATTATAGCAATCTTCATACAAAACATATGGATGCAATATTAAATGAATTGTAAATTTAGAATAATTTTAATTCGACAAAAATATCTTTCCATTAACTACTCAATTTACATTTGCAGTAAAATTTTCCTTTATGTGGTTCAATTTTTGCATAACACTTTCAATATTTCATCTCACGAAATTTGTCGAAATACGCTTTATACATCAATTAAAACTTAGGTTTAAATATGAAATGGATTTGTATAACAAAAATAATCGTGGGCTCTTAATTGCATTTTTGTTCATAACGACAGACGTGATACGTTGCATATTTTGTCCAGTAAAACAACTGGGCAGTGTCTGACCTTCCACTCTTTTGTCCTCTAAGGGGCTTCTGCAGGGCACGGGAATTATGGTGTCTAGGACATTAAGGGAAGTCTTTCCGTTCATTCATTTCATTCCGTTATTTGGGCTGAATCTGTTGTCATCAATGAGACGAATGAGAATTATTTTTACAGGGTTTGCACCCCAGCTGTTTGTTTGATATTTTCATATAAAGGGTTACACAAATACAGCACCAACTCTAAGCTGATTACCGGCCAAGGCTTAGGGACGCCAAATTCGTCCAGCGCAACTTGCTGCAGGCCTCCCATAGACGCGCCGGTTACACTGGCCTATGCACGGTAAGGGGTAGCACCAAATCCCTGCGCTGTTCACATGGACTGCTACGTAGAGAATTATACTATCTGATGTGTCCTTCCCCTTAGATTTTAGGTGACACTTGAAAGAAATGTAAGTACGCTTTCTAGAATACCGAATGATATCTCAGAGTCCACTGCTCATTTGTAATCCTCGTTATCTTCGGTTTGTTTTTTTCTGTATCTAGGCTATGTTCTGTATCCACAGGGTCCGAGAGGAATAGGTGGGTTGCTGGATTGTAGTTGTTTCCTGTGTTGTTGATGTTGTTGTAGTTCTTGTTTTGGTCTTTGGGAAACTTTCTATCGCTGTTGTCAATTGCTGGCTTTAATGTTGAATCTATGCATTACTAGCAGTAACAGAAAGAGCAGCAGCAGCAACAATAACAACAACAGCACCACCACAATCAGTAGAAGTAGTAGTAGTAGTAGTAGTAGTAGTAGTAGTAGTAGTAGTAGTAGTAGTAGTAGTAGTAGTAGTAGTAGTAGTAGTAGTAGTAGTAGTAGTAGTAGTGGTGGTAGTAGTAGTAGTAGTATAGCAAGATAGGCTTTTTGAAAGACTTCGAGGGCAGCAGAAGAAAATAATTTTTGTAAGGAGGGGAATATATGTGACCTGTACAGCAATCGCTTGGTCATTTATGGGACCTAATCATCAGTATCACTACGAGTATTATTACTGTATGATCAATGTTTGTTTTATTTGTTTGTAGCTTTTGCAAACAGTAGGGTGTATCTGTGAAAAGATGGGAATGCATATGTGATTAATTTTTGTACTTAAACATCTATAGGTACACACTAGCCCCACGTGCTGTTTACTTTAAGTAATTTAAATTATTATTGTTATTATTATTATTATTATTATTATTATTATTATTAAAATTATTATTTTAATTTTTATTATTAAAATTATTAAAATTATTATTATTATTATTATTATTATTATTATTATATTATTATTTTTATTTTTTTATTTTTATCATTATTATTATTATTATTATTATTATTATTATTATTATTATTATTATTATTATTACCATGAAAGACTCACGGATAATTCTTAATTACCGGTTATTGTTTACTTGAAAGCAGGCAACAACAAATCACCAAAAGTTTCAAGTAGTGCCTTCTCCTATGACTCAAAAAAGCAAAACTCTCCTTAGAATGGAAGCTTTACCCAACAGTGATGTCTTCTAGATCACTCCGAGCCTGAAAGCAGCTCAGATATTCTTAATTTGATTTTACAAAGCTCTTGGAAACTGCTCTTAATACCACCGGTATCACCATTACTTTTCACATGCCCCATATCTTTCCTATCTCGTTCTGCAGTGGGCGGTATTTCTCAATCTTTTCTGTTTCCTTATATTTCACCCTCAAATCGCCTGGTACTGCAACATCTACTATCGTTACTTACTTTTCATCTTTATGGATGTGCACGAATTCTGATCGTCTCGCCTCTATGACTTGGTTGCACTACTTGTTAAATTCCTAGAGCATTTTGCAATGTTCGTTTTCCATTATTCCCTCTGGCTTGAGTTCATGCTATTTTTCGGCTCTCTCGAGGTTAGCTTTACCACACAACTGCCAGTGGATATATCTGACTACATTGTCTTGTCTCGTTTATATTTGCATTGTGCGAGCTTACAGCACTCACTAACAATATGGCTTATACTTCTCCCTTCTCAGAGCACATCCTACACTGTGGCGAATCAGTACTTTTATTAACTTGATATTTTGAGTACTTATTATGAGAGGTTGTTCTTGAGCGCTGCACACTTATTTCTGCAGCCACTGCCAGCTTCTATTCCAATCAATATCATCTTTATCCTTCAAGAACTGGCTGTGCATGTTCTTGTCCTGCCAGATTAAGGGAAAGGGAAAAATAGAATTAACATTTTTGATTTTGTTTGGCTCTCTGTATTTAGCTTTTTAAAAATGCTTTCGTCCATTACTTGATACAAGAATAGAGAAATTGGAAAAATCCTGACCAAAACAGAGAAATTGTAACTTAACAAAAACTATAGAAAGAGAAAGAAAAGGTTCTATTCGAAAGCCAAAAGTTGTTTTTTTTTAGATGAGGTGTAATTTTATAGTTAAAACAAATTCAAAATTTAAATTTCGGTACATAAGACTTCATCTGTTATCCGGTGTATGGCCGAATTCAAATGGGTAGAACACCTAAAACAAATCTCTGTGTGTGTGTGGTTAGGCCTGGAATATCCAGAAGTCAATTTCAGTTCAATCGTACAAAGGAATTCAAATACCTATTAGCCACTCACTCTCACTCCCTCACTTTCTCTCTGACTTCCTCTCTCCCTTACTCGACACACGCATCAGATTTAAGTATTTAAATTTCTCATTCAGATCGTTGTTGCTTCGGTGGCCCCGTAGGCTTGGTTGTTGAGAAATAGTAATACTACACATAGGTGGTAGTTTCAAATCTCTTCCAGAAATTAAATTTATATTCAAGCAGCAAAATTACTTTCAGAAATTTCTTTCTTTTAATAGTGACACACGCGTCAATTATGTACAAAATCAAATTGATTGATATTAAATTTTATTAATAATAAGAAGAAGAAATACCCCGATAATGTTCCAAGCACGGCTCACATGGCTTCTGATCTTAATTGATTGGAAGCGGTATCATGTATATGTTTTGTCTTGGTACAAAAGATGAGAGGTAGCAAATACTAAGCACAATTCCATATATATTTTTTGTCAGTTATTTACCTTAACGAGTTGAGTATGATGCTTGGTGGCTGACAATATATGCATCTCTGATGTGTTGAAATAAATTACTTGGGATTTGAGTAATTCACCTTTGGAAACATGGATGTTTCATTCAACAACCTTAAACAACCTTATTCAGGGACCTTTTTGAGTGGAATGCCCTATTCGACCTGAAGACAATTCTAACTAGGCCCTGCCGTCAAGGTAATACACTGTTTATCTTGATATGAGATCACCAAGTCGCGCTCATATGGCTGTGATGCATGTAGCTTGTGTACCCTTATCAGACGGGTATTCATGATGAGAATATATTGAGCTTAATATATTTGACACCACTGTCATTTTGATTTCATGCTCGCCTGTGTCATTCAATAATAATAATAATAATAATAATAATAATAATAATAATAATAATAATAATAATTCAAAAGATAGTGCTCATGGGAACTGCTCATATCCTACGCAAAATACTTTCTATGTAATCTCAAGGTTTAATACAAACATAATTTCCGGTTAAAAAAAAATAAAATCTTTTTTTAGACATTCATTAGTACAACACCCCCACCCCCCAAATATATGGCACACTAGGCATAACAACAACATGAACTTCCAACCCTGTTGTCTCTTGAGGTCTCTGGGTGAGACTTGGAGTCAACTTGTACAAATATAATGCAAAAGTCAAACATAGAATAATAATAATAATAATAATCTTTTCTACATTATGCAAAGGCCCGATATTTTTGGGGGAGAGGGGCCAGTTGAATAGATTGGCCCCATTATACGACTGGTACTTAATTTATTGACCCCGAAAGGCTGAAAGGCAAAGTCGACTTCGGCGGAATTTGAACTCAGAACGTAAAGACATGTGAAATACTGCTAAGCATTTCGCCCAGTGTGCTAATATTTCTGCCAGCTCGCCGCTATGGAGCAAAACAAATTTATTTAAAAATTTCCGCTTCATTCTTTTTTTATGTTACTATCCAGCTAGATTTATACTGAACTGGAACTACTATAATGAAGGCACCGCTTTGCCATGATTTATATTGAACTAGAACTACTGTATTGAAAAGACCGCTCTGTTAAGAGGTCGATGCACCCAACCTAAACTCTCCCGACCCAATCGCCTCTCCCCCCTATTCAAACTGGGAGTGAAACGATTTTCTTTTTATGAACTCTTACCAGGCAACGGCAACACCTAAGAGGCAGAAGCAATGATAACGCTTGAACACTCCTTCTAGGATTACAGTAACCCTGTCAGTGATGGTGTCACAGGTAAAGAGAATATTGATGGTAGTGCAGCCTAAAATTCACTAGCCCTCATCATGAGGGCTGAAATTCAAATAGAAATAGAAATGATAAGAGCGGGAATGAGGCTGGAACAGCTTGTGAAGGTCTCTTCTTCAGCAGGTGCCCCATGGGTGAGCATTAGGGGCCCAGTCGTCATCAAGCAACTGTTAAAAGAAGGTGGACGAAAGAAATGAATGTGGTTGTAATGAAGTGCTACTTCCTGTGTAACCAGAGAACTGATAAAGAAGTACTCGCTAGAGGATATGGGAAATGAATGCACAGGGCTTGGAACGACAGAGGCCTATTTGAATTAATTGAACAAAATCTGCGTGACCAAGCTAGAGCCATCAGAAAGAATGAATGTTTACCTCCAGATGAACTAGAAAGCATAAAGATATGGTTGCTTCCGGATAGTAAGACCAGCGGTGAACAGAAGGACGAGGATGAGAATGTAGATAGTGAAACTATGGCAGTGGAGGTAAAGGAAAAAAACGCGAATACGGATAAGATTATTGAACGGGAAAGCAATGATAGAAACGAGGAACAAATATCCATTTTAAATGCAATCATTGATATTTGGACCTATGGTGAACAGAGCTTTCATGCTGGATTTTAAAAAAGTAGTCATGAAGAGACTCAATGAATGGGTCAGGAAGATAAATGATGTCACTGGTGATATCAGGAATGACAACATCACAGACACCAACAATCTGATACATGCAATCGCGATCTTTAAAGCCCGGAAGTTAGGTTTGAAAGCCAAACGTAAATGTCAACATAACCTGAAATAACCATGGTGGAAAAGGAGAATAACGCAGTCTATTAACGAAAACAGAAAGCATATTAATCTACTGGAACAAAAAAGAAAAGAAATGAAGTTCTGAGAGAGAAATATGTCGAGCTACAGAGGAAGTATACGGTGAAGAGAAAAGGAATCAATGTTGTGATTGAGGAATTAAAGCAGAGGTTGAAAGCTAATGTACACAAACTAAAGAGATATGAATAGAGTATTGAGCAGTACAGATTCAAGAGACTTTCCGAACAAAATCAGATACGAGTTTATCAGGAACTTAATGAGAAAGAAGAAGGTGAAAAAGCTGTGCCGGGTGCTGAAGAAAATAAAAGATTCTGGCCAAGCATATGTTCTCAGGAGGAACAACAAGAAATTGAGACAGAGTGGTTTGAGACACTCAAAGAGGAGAATGGAGAGTATCAGTAGGAGGATTTCAGAATAACTGAGGGGATGTTTAGGGATCAGTGCGGGAAAATTCCTAACTCGAAAGCGCCTGGCCCAGATGGTTTTGAGGGCTTTTGGTTTAAAATATTGACAGCTCTGCACAGGAGAATTGCGAGAAATCTGGACAAAATACTGAATAGTAACATTCAACTACCGTCCTGTATGACAAAAGGAAGAACGGTACAATACCAGAGGAACCCATGTTAGGGAATGCGGTTGGAAATTTCGACCAATGACATGTTTGCCACTGATGTGGAAACTGATGACGGGCATCATGCCAAATAGCATCTATAAATACGGAGATGAGAACGATCTACTACCAGTAGAAGAGAAAGGGGGTAGACGTAAGAGTAGAAGAAGGACGGATCAATTACTAATCGATAATACTATCCCAGCTGATTGGAAAAAGATACAAAAATTTAGCGATATCATGGGTGGACCGCAGGAAAAGATATCACATGGTCCCACACACGTGGATTATTGAATGCCTTAAACTTCTTAATGTGTCACACAATATCCTGAAGCTAATACAAAACTCAATGACAACATAACGAACTGTAATCACAGCATGGGGAGATAAGCTGGGAGAGGTAAATATCAAGAGGAATCTTTCAAGTGGACAGTCTGTCGCCTCTCCTATTTGTTTTCTGCATACTGCCACTAACGAGCGTTTTAAGAAAGATGCGTGTTGGATACATGCTAGTCAGTGTGAAAGTAAGCAACCTTTGTTATATGGAAGACAAAAACTGTTCGCTAAGACTGAGAACGAAATTGAGAGTTTGATGGTAACTGTGCAGATGATTATCAAAGACATTGGCATGGAATTTGGGATCGAGAAATGTGTGATGATTCTCAATGGGGGAAACATCAGTAATAGCCATGAGATGAAGCTGGAAAGTAGTGAAACTGTAAGGGAAGTCGGTGAAGAAGGATATAAGTGCCTGGGTATCATTGAAAGAGGTAAGATGAAAGAACACAAGATGAAAGAAATGTAGAGGAAGGAGTATTTGAGGAGAACTCGGCTTGTGCTTCAATCGAAGCTAAATGGCCGTTATAAGATTAGCGCAATTAACACGCGGGTTGATGCTTTGCTGAGATATGGGTCAGCAGTAGTTTCGTGAAAGAAGCATTAATAACAAGAGATAATGGGAGAACACGTAAATTAAGGAAAATGAACAAGGAACTACACACGAAGAGTGATATCTCAAGTTTGCATGTAAAGAGGAGGGAAAAGACGGGGTTAGTGTGTTAGTGTGTTGTGAAGGTTGAGTAAGGTAAGAGGAGAATGCCCTTGCTTGGTATGTGAAGAGGAGTAAAGGAGAAATGATTGAAGCTGTAAAACTTAAAAGTGAATGAAGCTGTAGATCCAATACAATTAAGAAAAAAACAGAGAGAGAGAGAGAGAGAAAGAGAGAGCAGATGAAGATGGTTTGGAGTTTCTATTGCCACGTCCCAGATATCTCAATATCAATGTCCTCATATTTCGACAATTTTTAATATACTTTTGCTGAGATGATTTTGCTTTAGGTCTTTGATGACAATGTCTCGTCTGTTATCATTTATTTGCCTGTCTGCATGCATTCCAGAATTCCATAGGATAGTAATATTCTTTCCCTCAGTGACTGGCACTTACTGGATTTCATGCCAGTTCTTAAAGCGCGGAATAACTTAGTGATGAATTGCGTTGCTGTGCAACTATTGGCCAAATAGATCATGCCTGGTTTTGTATTCTGTAGGGACAAGGACTGCGCAACCGGCGAATATCTAATCAATAATCCTAAGTTTCTCATTGTAGAGTCTACACTTTGTGTCTACTTTATTGTTTGTGACATAAGCTTGATAGTTCAGCATGAAGAGACTCTGGTCGTGTGCTGCTAGGATTAATCCTTCTTTTTCGGTTTTCAAACCAACATTCTGCTGCCACTAAATGGTTCTTATACCTACATCAGCTTCTATGCCTCGTTTGAGGTATTGCTCATGCAATAGTTTTTCTTGCCACATCGTTGATATTTCCTTCAGAATTTCCTATTAGGCTTCGTTTTACACTTTTTGCAGTCTTTCTGAGTGATGTGTCCTTTTATCATAAACACAATCAGGCTGGTGGAGCTCTCGTCTCTATTTATATACTTGATTGTGACTGTGTGTTGTTTTTTAATATGATCGCGTTGCCTTGTTATTATTAGCATATACACTCAACAGATTAAACTGTTGAAAAGGAAACAATACAAACATCAAGCTACACAAGTAACCTTGGATGCTAAGAACCTTCCTACGTGTCGTAGATGTCCATAATAACACTGCTTTCTGCAGCTGGACTACACTGGGTCATATGCCTATTTCTTCTATCCATCTGTTCAGATCTTTAGGGATACATTTTACCCGCATTTTCCATAGTCTCTGTAATTCAGTAGTTAGGTCCTGGAACTTTGCTATTTTTTCCATCTTCTCATGTTGTTGTTTTCACCATTTGGGACGGTAGAGTCTATTATCTAGTACTATCTATTCTCTTTATTCATTACTACCACATCAGGCCTTCTAGCTTGTATTACTCTCTCAGTCCGAATCCCGCAACATCTTATATTTCTTAATTTCTTGTATTTTACTAGGTTCATGTTCGTACCATCTATCAGAAAGTTCAAATCCTAGCTTTCTACATAGCTCCTAGCGGATCACTTTCCTTAGATTATCATGTCTTTCCTGGTATTCTGTCTGTGCCAGCATGCTACATTCACTTACTATATGAATAAGGCTTTCCTCTATTGATTTGCATAATCTACATTGGGAATCTACTTGGATTTGTCTATTTTGGCTTTTATTCAAATAGTCCTTAATGCTTGATCTTGTGCAGCTACTATGAAACGTTCTGTGTCTCCCTCTTCAGCTTTCTCTTCTGCAACCATAACCATGTATAACTACTACTATTTGCTGAAGCTATCTTTGGAAATCTACCTCGTAACTCCTTCTCCTTCCTGTCAGATAATTTCTGTTCTTTTTTCTGGTTTTTAACTTCATTTGGTGGTTTGGTTTCTCTATGTCTGGCTGTGACTGTAGCAGCTTTTAATAAACTTTTTTCATTATTATCTACATATCTCCTCTAGCTAACTCCATGCACTCTTCCACTGATATTAACTATTTTCCACCTCCCTTTTAAGATATAATTTGCTACTTCTGCCATTGCATGGAGTTCTTCATTCACATTGAATGTCTTCCTAGGTCTTCAGTCTAGCTTTACTAATTCAGTTTTTATCCAGTTTTCAAAAGCTGCTGAGTATCTAAGTAATGATACTGCCTAAGTATTTACAGCCTTCACTAGATTCGGAACATTTGGCTTTGAATTCGTTAGCTTCCTCACCCTTCTGCCGTACTCTTTCTCAATTTTCGTTTTCATTTCTGTAGTTAGTATTCTTTCAGATTCTAATACTACCAGATACCTATGATTCTCTCCTCCGTTCAATGATTTTAATGTCTGGCCATCTGGTAATTGGATGCCTTCATTGTTGACTACCTGTCCCCTTCTCATAACTAATATTGCATACTTATCTATGTCAAATTCCATGTCTATATCTTTGCTGAAGAGGTTTACAGTCTGTATTAAGAAATATATCTCTTTTTCATTCTTAGTAAAAAGCTGCAGATCATCCATGTAGAGCAAATGGTTAAGTTTTCCCTTACTATTTCTTAACTGATACTCTAATTTAGCCTTCCTTAATAGTAAACCGAAGGGGATCAGATATAGAACAAATATTAAAGGCGACAACGAGTCCCCCTGGAAAATTCCTTTTTGATAATAACCTTCCCTAACAGTGTGTCAACTGAGTAAAGATCTACTTTCCATTTCTTCATGCTAAAGCTATTTAATTCTCCCATGTTGTCTGCTATACTGAACATACTCTAATATTCATTTATCCATGAATGTGGGATCATGACATAGGCTTTCCTGTAATCTATCCATGCTATTGTTAGATTTTTCTTTCTCACTTCTACTTCATTTAGAACTGCTTTGTCTATTTTGTTGTTGTTGTTGTTCCTTTGATAACTCTTTATTTAATGACCACTGTCGGGTGTCAACGAAGCCCGTAAAGCAGGTGTTCTCATGTGTTTGGGGAAAAAAATAAGATATAAATGAATTTAGATTCCGTATACAACAACATAAACTTGCGTAAGGAATTAAAAAGTATATATAACTGAGGCGATTTCATTAGCATTTATTCCGTATTGCTGTGATAAAATTAGTTTACGTACAAAGTGAACCGTGCCATTGAGATGTATATTTGAACTTCATAAGTGTTCATGTTTGCTTGAAGAGTATAGGGGGGATCTTCTAAAAAAATTTTCCCACGTCAAAACACCAACATGTTATTTTATGTCTTAGGTTTCTTGGACACGTCAGGGTGGGGCGTTTTATTCATATCATCATCATCATCATCATCATCAACATTATTGTTATTATTATTAATAATAATAACAACAACAAAAATAATAATAATATCATTATTATTATTATTAAGGTAGTGAGCTGGCAGAATCGTCAGTGCGCCGGAAAACGTGCTTTGCGGCATTTCACTTGTCTTTACGTCTTGGGTTCAAATTCCGCCTACGTCCTTTTGGGGTCGAAAAATTGAGTGCCAATCAAGTACTTGGATCGATGTGATCGTCTTTACCCCTCCTCACACATTCTAGGCCTTGTACCTACTGCAGAAAGGATTATTATTTTGGTTATTACCATTAGAAAATAACAGCAATTACAAAATTGTTGCTGTAACAACAACAATATTTTTATTGTTATAGTTATAATTATTATTGACTTTGGTAAATTGGAACAATCATTTGTGCTTCTCCTTTCAGACATGCCTCCTCTGACAATGTATTTGTGTTCCAATGGACCAGTGTTATAAACGAATCACAGTAGAAGACATTAGACACGATGTTGTGCCGCAGCAAGGAAATGTAAGCTGTTGTCTCGAGGAAACAAAATGGATCTGAAATTCTTATTGAGCCACAAAAGCCATAGAGCAATGGATGAATTGTGCTTAGTACAATGCACCGAGACAAATGCATTGATATAGATGATACCTTAAGGAAAATTTACTTATTTCTGTCTGACTAAGTCATACCATAAAATCGAATGCCTTGTTTCGAAGAAGTGAAAATTTGAAATAAAAAATAAGGTAAACGTAAATTTTCAACTGCAACAGCAACAGAAAAATGAATAACAAACGTAGGTTTTTAGATCAAGTATAGCAAATAAAATTTCTTTAGAAACAGCATCCCACATAGATTACAAAGCAACATCACCAAATCTGTAGTATCAGTTTCGAAAATATGCAAATTGAAAAAGAAGAAAAAAGAGAGCCGATAAAAAACTTCATACAAAGCAAATAAATCAAGTAAGGTCAGTAATTCCTTCTAAACAACAACGCAATCCTCTCTGAAGAAAATGACAGAGATACAGAAAAAAGTGATGAATCAAAATTAACCGGACATCGAAAATGCAAACAACTATTTCTTGAAATAAATTATGTGCTTGTGGTACCACTGATCATCCACCAAAAAAAAAAAAAAGCAATCGCTCAACATTCGATGCAATACCAAATAGGTTCATACACATCGTAATCTAATGACATGGCTAAGTTACTGCTCTTCCTCTTGCAGTTTCTAAGTACAGTTTTGTCTATCAGGATTTGATCCTTGGTACTTCTGTACTTACGCTTGCAACCATTCTGTTGACATTGGGTAGGACAGTGCTGTGCCTGAAAAACATCGAAAAAGGCAATACCGAAGGCAATTATTGGCTGATAGACTGTTTACCACTTATGTGGAAGTTATTGACTGGAATACTCGCAGAGTCAATGTACGAACATCTGGAAAAAAATATTATTATTATTATCATTGTTTGATTTGAGTCATGGTCGGTTTTATTTCTCGTATGAATTTTATGCGAGTAGTTGGTTATTACCGGTACCCTTAGGTATCCACAAGTTTTCAGTAGTCTTTCAACTGCTTAGAAATCCCCTGCTCATCTTTGCTCTCTCTTAGACACAAACTTCCTGTAGGAGGTCTACAAGGCGTTCTTTTCCAATCTACTTCAGCCATATGTCTATGTACTTTCTTACTGTTCCCAATTCACCAATTATTACAGGCACGACCTTTACATTTCTCATATTAAAAATTCGTCCTATTTCAAATATTTCATATTTTTTATGTTTTTCCTCCTCTTGCTTTTCTATCCTGGAATCATACGAGCATGATGGGTCGATTAGCAAGCAATCGATCCATCATGGTAGGTTGACTTATTTTTATTAATATTATTATTATTGAGTGTTAGAGCAATGCATGCCATCAAAGTGACACTGGTGTAAAATATATGAAACCCAGTGTATCCATCATGACTACCCTTCTAATAAAGGTACAGCCAGCACATGTATCACAAGCATATATGCGTGACATGCTGATCTCATATCCAGATAAACAGCGTATGACCTTGCAGGTTGGGCCCATTTAGAACTTTCTTCAGTTCGAGTAGACCAACCATCTCAAAAGGTTTTTGAATAGGGTTCATTTAATGATGTTGAACGAAACACCCATATTTTCGGAGGGGAATTATTCAACAGCCAAAGAATTCCTCTCTACACAGGGCTATGATATTCCCCCATTACTTCTACTCGTGGTCAGAGATGCACATATCAGCCACTAAGGGATATGCTCAAGTGGTTAAGGTCAAATAACTGACAAGCACATATGTGGTATTGTGCAGAATATTTGCTGCAGCATATCTTTTGTACCAAGTCAAGATATGAACATGGTAACACTTCCAATCAGTTAAGATCAGAAGCCATGACATCCATTGGCTGATACTGGCTCTCATTATGATTATTATCATCATCATTATTATTATTATTATTATTATTATTATTATTATTATTATTATTATTATTATTAATAATAATAATAATAATAATAATAATAATAATAATAATAATAATGATAATAATAATAATAATAATTCCTATTATTATTATTATTACCGCTATTATTAATATGGTTATTATCTATTATTATTATTATTATTTTTTTTTTTTATTATTATTATTATTATTATTATTGAGACAGTGAGCTCGCAGTATCTTTAGCTTGCAGCACAAGACACTTAGCATTATTCGGTCTTTCGGAGTTAAAATTCCAACGTGATTGACTTTGCCTTTTATATTATGTATATCGAAGAAATAATTAGCAGTCAAATACTGTGGTCGATTAAATTGACTGGCTCCCTCCCACACACTTCCAGGCCTTGTGTCAATAATAGAAATGATTATCGTTAATATTACCATCATTATTAAGCTGAGAAATGACGCGCCGGACAAAATGCTTAGCAGTGTTCGGTCCTTTTGAGTTCAGATTCCACCGAGGTCGACTTTGTCTTTTATACTTTCGGCTCGCTGTAATCGCCTAGATCCCCTCACACAAAATGTCAGGCCTTATGCCTATAGAACTAAGGAATACTATTACTATTACTACTACTACTACTACTACTACTACTACTACTACTAATAATAATAATAATAATAATAATAATAATAATAATAATAATAATTATAATAATAATAATAACAACAACAACAACAACAACAACAATAATAATAAAGGTACAAAAAAAAGGTACTGAAACCTATTTGAAAATGATTCCAGGCTTACCATCCCTACAGGAAGTGCAAAAAATCGTGTTAACTGGAACGGCTCATGTACTGAGAAGAGCATTATTGCTGTGAAAACAGCATCCATCCATGAATCTATTTATTTATTAATTTTTAAATACATATTTTATCTGTGAATTTGCGCGTGTAATCTGTGAATGCATACAATGAGCTTCTCTGCCCAAGGTGTATGGAAAACACTCGGCGAGAAACGGAAGAAAATTTGAAGAGAGAAGGAAAAACATAATAATAATAATAATAATAATAATAATAATAATAATAATAATAATAATAATAATAATAATAATAATAATAATACTGAGGCTGTTGCTGCTACTTCCATCACCACTGCTACTTCTATTATTATTATTGCTGCTTTACAGAATTTGATCTGATTCTAGGTTCTGAGTTCCATTCCATCAATTTACCATTATTTACCTTTCATTTGTTCAATGGCGAAAAATAATTTCCTGTCAATTACTGGAGTTAAAAAGAAATGGACTACTTCGTACCGCCAGGTCTTGTGACTAGTGCCTATTTTAAAAACAATTATTATTTGGGTAAAAGAATTTAAAACTCATAATTTTCTACTGAAAAATAACTTCATATATGTAGTGCTATCCTTTATGTTTTCTCCTCGAATGCAGCTGTAACAGATTTCGTCATATAACACATTTCTGTGTTGGATAAATTAAATAAACACACCGGTGTTAATGTAATCAAATCATTCTGAACATTAAAGGTTACTAAATTTTACCACAATATGAACATGATTCCAGTTTTGTCAAACTTCCCTGTGTTCCAGTCGACTTTGCCACATATGAATCTCTCAGGTTGTAGTGTATGGGTTGTTCTTGTGTTAGAATGACATAACCATTCCTGGCATACTAGAGTTTTTATAGCTAGCTTGAGCAACAACAGGTGCTCCCTCGCCTTTTCGCTTTCTTTATCAGGGACTTAGAAACATAAAAATATCTGTTGCTATAATATTCATTTTCCTTTTCTTTACCCTTACAATCAACTCTATTCATAAATGTTTCATATATTTTCAGTTTGCACTTAGAAATCTGACATCGTTAAATGCTGCAAGCTTTTCACCTGTTTTGAATCCTAACTTTCAACTAACCTCGCAGTGAATCAGTTGCTATATTCTGTTGTATTTGTTATTTTTCTTTCCTGTTGTTATATTCATACACTCAATGTTAGGAACTGATATAAAAATATGACGCTCTCCTTAATACACATTAATTCGATTAACTCAATATCAGTTTGTATTTCATCGTTCATGAAAAATACTTTTGTGTCTTCGCCTCAAGTTAACTCTTATTGATCGAACTCTCATCAAATTCCTACAAGTCAAGACCATCCTGAATTTATTTCTCATATAGAAGAGAATGTAGAAATGACTACATTTAAGGCATGAATAGAAGGATATTTAATAGGTATATGTAGCAAATCGAGTAACCACATTACGACTCCTTCCTTATTTCAGTCAGTTACATTAGTTCAGGCAATCGATTCATTACTGTTGAGTCAAATGAGAATATTCATTTAAATGGGTATAGACTTGTAGTAGAAAAAAATATAACACCATTACTGTTAAATCTTCTTTTGTGGTATTACAAGCCTCTACGTAATTTAGTGAGGCATATTTGGTCATCTATGGTCACTGATATTATTATGGTTTCTTCTACATTATTTTGTTACTCATAGATTTTTAACGAGATAACCTCTCATTAATGTGTGTAATCTATGTTTGTTTTCCAAGTCTCTTGGGGTGTTGTTATGACTTCAATGTTGCTGTGGATGAGTATTTAATCAAATTTCTCAATGCAAACTTAACCATCATTTAACCCCAATTGTGTACGACTTTCTCTCTTCCTTCCCCCTGTCTTTTATGTTTTTACTGTAATGCGTGATGTGACCTTGCGATTCAGGCATTTGGTTCTTGACTGTCAGTAATATACTGGATTTCTGGACCGTGTGAGGTATCGTGTGCCTGTACCAGGCACATAATTTTCTGTTAATACAGGCCATCAGAGAAAATGTGTGCCGAGCCACTTACAGCAACATTAGCTGCAGATAAGCCTTGTTTTGGGCGATGGACTGATATATTTTACCTGAATTGTCTGCAAGGTTAGACATAGCGATAGACCGACGCCTTTTTATTGTTATATAAACATTACCATGAGTTAGGATTGCCCAGCGGTTCTCTTCCTGAAGAATGCTTGATTTTAGTGAATAATACAGGTAACAAATATCAGGAGAACCAAGATTCCTCCAAACTGTGACGGTCTTTGGGTGTCTCTTGTCAGGATTACATCTTGCTACCCCAAATCTTTTTCATTCAGATGGCCACGTAAACCTCCTGGTTGGGGAGGGTGGTACAGGATTCGGTTCTTGCCCTATCCCAAGAAACAGACAGAATTGCCTGTCTATCGATAACTACGTGTGGGTGCAGTTGAAAAAAACACCCAGGCCTAGCTAGTAGCCAAGCTCAGACAGATTTACAAAGAGGAACACAATGTGGAACGTATGTGCCAGGTTCCCGAGTCGTTTTAAGGCCGCTGAAAAGGAGATTTTACTTGAAGTAAGATTTTACCTCCTTGATATAACATAGTTCATAGCAAGTTGATTTTACAAAATATTTTTATTCATGAATGGGATATATTGTTTTCTGTTCCTTTTATAAAAACTGTAAAAGTTTTGACTCATCACCTTGTGCATACACACACACACAGACACACACACACACACACACACACACACATATATATATATATATAATATATATATATACATACGACGGGCTTCTTTCAGTTTCTTTCTACCAAATCCAATCGCAAAGATTTGGTCGGCCCGAGACTATAGTGGGACTGAACCAGGAACCATGTGGTTGGTAAGCAAGCTACTTACCACAGAGCCACTCCTGCGCATCTAAGTTTGTCAGCAAATAGCCATGGGACCCGAACCTACATCCGTCAGGACTCCAGCTGAATGCTTCACCATTAAGCTAAACTGCTTATATATCTATATATATATATATATATATATATATATATATATATATATATATATATATATATATATATATATATATATATATATATATATATATATATATAAGAAAATGGTAAAGTGTGAAAAAACGACCGAAGGCTTAAATGTTAGAGAATATATATATTTGTGTCAAAATGTCTGGAGAATATTGGAAAAAAATTTTTTTTTTTTTTTTCCTTTCCTTAAAATGACATAAGTTAAAATTTTTTAAAGAAATTACCGGTTTCGCGTGTAGCTTTTCAAATTTCTTGTGACGTTATGTTTATATTGCATGGAGTTATCGTCGTTTTTATTTCCAGGAGATTTCTAAATAAGGGGAGGTAGTGAGTGATTTCTTCCGGTGTAAGGGAGATAATCGCTTAAAATTTTTTTTTCCCTTTTCCTTGTTAATTTCTCTGTGTGAGTATGTTCGGATGGTTGAGTCTGGGTTTGTACTTTTCAATGAAGAATGTTTCCTTGTTCAGTCTCATTTGTGTTGATGATCCGAAAGCACATTGGTAAAATGGGAAGATTAAAAATTGTGGCAGTAGTTGCTTTGCGCATTTCTCAATGTGCTCACTAAAAGGTATCATTCTATATTCTGGGAATGCAATCTGTTGTCGATGCAGTGTGCATCTACGCCTGAGTGATAGTCCCGTGGAACCCACGTAGTCTTGGTGGCAGCCCAAGCATTTAATAACATAAATTATGTTTTTCAGAGGCACAAGTAAAGTTAGATTTGATCTTAAATTTCTGTCCCTCTTTAAAGAGGAATTCTGATCCTTCCAATAGGTTAGGACATGTTGCACAGTTCGATCTACCACATTTTTTTACTTTTGCATCCGTAATTTTAGAAGACAATTTTGCCTTTGTGAGAATCTTTTTAAGTGATTTAGGCTGTTTGTAGCTTTTAATGATTTGGTGTATGTTAGAATTTCCTTTAATTTTGGGTTTTTATGAAGTATTGTAAATTCTGGGTGATGATGGTGAAGGCTTCTTTGTTTCTGGGGTTGTATGTAGATATGTAAGGTAGTATTTTCGGGGAAGGTGTGTTGTTGTGTTGAACTTTTCTTAAAGTTTCTATGTTGATTTCTGTTGCACGTCTGATCCCATCCTCTATGAGTTGAGCTGGGTAATGTCTGTCAATTAGGGTGTTTTTGAGTTCTTGCTGTCTAAAGTTCCTGGTATTTTGTTCTGACACTATTGTGCATATCCTTCTTGCAAGGTTGAAGGGGATGTTTGTTTTAGTGTGTCTTGGGTGGCATGAATTAAAAAGAAGGTATTGTTTGGCGTCTGTGGCTTTGTAAAAAATCTGTTTCTATTTTAAGGTTAATTTTTTAAATTAGTATATCCAAGAACGGGAGCTCCTTTTGGTTGTATTCCATTGTGAACTGTATATTTGGGTTTATGCTGTTCAATAGGTTTTTAAATTTTAGGAGTTTATCTATGTTTTCATTCCAGAGAATGAAACAATCGTCTAGGAATCGTTTCCAATTCTCTTTTATGTATTGAGAGAGGGAGTTTCCAAAGATTAATAGAGATTCCTGGTAAATGATTATTTCCATGTATCCCATTGTTAAGTTCGCAATGACTGGTGCTGCCCTTGTACCCATAGCAATTCCGGATTTTTTACGGTAAAATGTATTGTCAAACATGAAGTGGTTATTGTGTAGGATGAATTCAATTGATTTAGTAATGAATTCCTTACTGATCCTTTTTGGTATTTCTTCCGGAAATCGGTCTAACCAGAATTGTATTGCCTCCAGTCCATAATTATGAGGTATACTGGTATACAAGTTGACTACATCAAATGAAACCAGGATTGTTTCTTCCTTGGTTTTTTTGGAAGGTGGTTTAACATATCTAAGTCATCTCTGATATGGCTATCGATATGTTTAAGGAAGGGTTTCAAGAGGATGTCCATAAGTAGACTTAGTCTGTGTGTTTCACAGGTTGGGCCAGCTACAATGGGTCGTAGTTTTAGGTCCCCCGGATTAGGTGTGTGTATGTATGTCTTTGGTGATTTTTTAATGGTTTCATTTATAATTTGACTTTTATGAATTTTTGGCAGACCATAGAAAAGGCTAGGTTTGCATTTAAAGTTTGTTAGGAAATCAATCTCTTTGGTTGTCAGTTCCTTTTCATGGGTTTTAATTAGTGAAGATAGAGTTTTCATTATTTTTTGTGGGGTGTAGTTGGTAATTTTTTCATAATGTCGGTCTTCATCAAGCAAGGAAATTACAAGATTTCTGTAGTATGATGTATCCATTATTACAACTGCATTTCCCTTGTCCGCTTCCTTAATGGTTATATCTTCATCATTTTGGAGTTCTATCAGTTCTTTCCATTGTGTAGTGTTAAAATTTGGGTTAGCTTTCTGTTTATGTATAGTATGGTAGGGGAAGTTCTCAATGTGGTTACAGAATTCGTCAAGATCTTTATTTCTTCCTCTGTGTGGGATGTGTTCACTTTTGTTCTTGACTAGTGATTCATCTTCAGTATTGAAACTGTTTGGTGCTTCTGCTAGTCTTAATTTTCTGCAAAATTCTGTTATATTATCCTTGAGTTCATTTAGGTTTGCTCTGCGAGAGTTGGTGTAAATTTGAGCCCTTTTGCGAGGATGTCAATTTTTATGTTAGAATGAGGTTTGGTTGAAAGATTGATTATCTTCGGTTTTTCCTTATTACTAGGTTCCCGCCTATGTCCTGGTGTCCCTGGTCCCTGGCTAAAAAATGTTGGGTGTAATTTTGTTTGTATGAGTTGTCTGTGAGGTTGTGTGGTATTTGGTCGGGGGAGTGGTGGTATTGTTGCCTCCGATCGTTGTGTGTGTGAGGGAATCTATGGTTGTTAATGCTTGTGGTGTGTGTAAAATTTCTGTATGGGAATATTTTTGTTTCGAACTTCTTGTATGTGGGATGTTGCTTGACATAGTGTTTCTTTGCGTTTGCCTTGTGTTTAGTGGGGACCAGTAGTTTTGGTTCATGGGGTAGTAGTGATTTGTGTGTGGTGTATTTCTTATCCTAGTGTCGTATTGTGCTGTATGGTGGTGGGTCTGGTATTAGGATGTTGTTGGTTTGTTCTGTTTTTGGTGTAATTTCTTTCATAGACGCGTCCTCTTTCAGCTAGTTCCCTGTTAAGTCTAGCGTGGTTTGTAAGGTTGGTTGTGGTGATTTCTGTTTTTAGTGTATGGAGGATAGTTGGGGGTTGTTCGTGGGTTGTTAGGTTTTTCTTTTTTATTTATTGTAATTTTCTTAAGGAAGGGATTATTTGTACCCATTCATTTTTGAAGGTTTCACTATATTTTTGGAAGAAGTCCATGTTTTTCTCCCAGCGTAGGAGAGAATTTCTCTCTTCTCTCTCACAGGAATCCTTCCAGTGATCCAATGTATTATCGAGGGGTTGTCCCTCGGTATGTTTTAGTATTAGATTGTGCATCTCCTCGTCTATGCTTTTAAGTTTTTCTTAATTTGTGGAGGCCCTGAGTCTTAGAAGCTCTATTTCTGATTTAAAATTGAACAGAGCTGACATTTCTCTAATAGATCTCTGTCCGTCAGGCTCGTTAGGAATTAATTTTATCTGGAATTTTCGTGGGAGGATAATTGGTGTTGAGTTTATCCATCCCTCGTAGATATCTGCTTTGTTGGAATTTTTTATCATGTTCCAGAAGGTGAGTTTTCTGTTGTGCAGGTTTGTATTCCAAACGTTTCCTATTTTTCTTTTTGTTGGGTTGGTTTGGGTGCGTATGGTGTCCTGCTGTGTTTCATTAGGTGCCTGTGTATTATGTTCGGATTTGTTGATGAAAATTGAGTTCAGTCTTTAAAAAATTTTAAATTATGTCATTTTAAGGAAAGGAAAAAAAAAAAAAAAAAAAAAATTTTTCCAATATTCTCCAGACATTTTGACACAAATATATATATTTTTTAACATTTAAGCCTTCTGTCGTTTTTTCACACTTTACCATTTTCTTATATATTCACCCACGTGCTTTACCAAACAAACTTTCTTATCTATATATATATCTATATATATATAATATATATATATATTATATATATATATATATATAATATATATATATATATATATATATATATAAAGGAAAGTTTACGAAAATAAACAAAAGACGAAGGCAGGTGGAGTACAAAAAACAAATGTATTAGTATAGCGCTAAGGAATAGAAAAAATATTTTACCTTTCGAGCCTACGCTCTTCGACAGAAAGATACACAGAAAAAAAAACAAGGAGGGAAACAAGGAGAGAAAAAAGGAGAGAGAAAAAGAGAGAAAAAATGCGTGTAGGAGCTAACGATCTATCATGGTGTCCATATATATTTGTGTGTGTGTGTGTGTGTGTGTGTGTGTGTGTGAGTCTATGTGTGTATGTGTATATGTATGTAAGTGTGTAAGTGTGTGTTTGTGTTATAAGGTAGATTGGATTTGGGACACGTTTAGGGCATGATAGAGCATAAAATATGTTATCCATGTAGCCAAACTAGAAAATAATGTGATAAAATTCCACTATCATTTGGATAATTGTCCGGAAGCATATCTTGAATATCAAACATACATAGAATTTGCTACTCAGTCAGCAGATCAGGTTGTCTTTTATCAGTCACGTTTTCTCGTAGCTTATCTCCTTGACGAAGCTACAAGTTTTATTTCTTTACTGCCCACAAGAGGCTACACACAGAGGGGACAAACAAGGACAGACAAACGGATTAAGTCGATTATATCGACCCCAGTGCGTAACAGGTACTTATTTGAACGGCCCTGAAAGGATGAAAGGCAAAGTCGACCTCGGCGGAATTTGAACTCAGAACGTAACAGCAGTCGAAATACCTATTTCTTTACTACCTACAAGGGTCTAAACACAGAGAGGACAAACAAGGACAGACAAACGGATTAAGTCGATTACATCGACTCCAGTGCGTAACTGGTACTTATTTATTCGATCCCGAAAGGATGAAAGGCAAAGTCGACCTCGGCGTAATTTAAACTCAGAACGTAGCGGCAGACGAAATACCGCTAAACATTTCGCCTGGCTTATTAAATGTCGCCGTCTGTTTGAATTCATCTGATAGCCATGGAATATAGCCAATGGAAAGACAACAGTCAGCGACAGCAATAAATGACTATGTTCTTTAAAAGTAACGTGGAATAATCTTTAGCTCAACCAGTATGAGAACTTCCAATAAGTTTCACCTGTTGTAACTAACATGAAAACAAGCATTGCTAAATGTAAAGAATCTTTGCATGCTTAGCATTTAATTAAAACGGGCCTTTCTCAGATGATCTTAATGCAAAGAACCCGCTCTGAATATAAATTTTCAATTTTTCAATGTCTATGTATTGGTGGGTTGCAGAAATATATCAAACGCCTACAGAGCCGTCTCGGACAGATGAATCCACCGGCTGATTCGACTAGGATGATTTAATTCCGACCACGATATCGTTTGTAGCTGAAGTGGGAAAATTGACAGTCGGAGAGAAGTTGAACTGGAGAGAAATGTGATGTTGAAGAGGAAGTGAATGACGAGAGAATGGACATGTTGTGAATGATGTTCAGTTGGAAGTGACGGTAGGAAGACAAGGATGTTAGATGGGCTTAAATGTGCAGCCTTCCAGCAAATTACCAACTGTGGGTTAGTGTTAAGTGTCTAACTGGAATTTGTGCTTCATGGCTCTTTTTAAATGGATCATCTAATTTAATTTCCTGTTATGAGAGAAGTTTTTCATATTCTACATAAACCGCCAACTTTTATGAAATTTAATTTCATAAAATAAGTCTCATAAACATTGAGGTCTTTATTTTCATAAACACCTCGTCTCTATTACCGAAATAATGATGATTATTATTATTATTGTTATTATTATCTTTATTCGTAATTTTAGAAATATTAATGAATGTCTTTTAAAACGGAATGAGTAGATACATCTTGGAAATATATTCTAATAGTATTTTCAAAATCAAGTAATTTTATAATCTAGAACGTGTATATAGTTATCCTTATACATAATCTACAAGAGCGTCCATGCGAATATTGCATATTATTCCAGTTCCAGTTATGACAAATTATGACTTTTCTTATTTGTATTATGAGCAACAAGCAGTCGTTAAAGCAATTTATGATGTAATTATATTTGTGTGTGTTTCTGTGTGTATCAGTGTGTATCTACATATATATACACATATGTATACATATATGTATATATTATTATTATTATTATTATTATTATTATTATTATTATTGTTATTATTATTCTTTCTTTCTTCAAATTTTCTTCCGTTACTCGCCGAGTGCTTTCCATACTCTTAGGGCAGAGAAGCTCATTGTTTACATTCCCAGATTACACACGCAAATTCACAGGTAAAATATGTATTTAAAAATAAATAAGAAAATAAATTCATAAATGGATGTTGTTTTCACAGCGATAATGCTCCTCACAGTACATGAGCCGTTCCAGTTAACACGATGTTTTGCACTTCCTGTAGGGATGGTAAGCCTGGTATCATTTTCAAATAGGTTTCAGTACCTTTTTTATCATTCCTTGAGATCCTACAATCACTGATACTGTAGTCGCCTTTAGATGCCACATTTTTTTTCAATTTCTATTAGCAAGTCTTTATATTTACAAATCTTGTCAAATTCTCATTATTATTATTATTATTATTATTATTATTATTGTTATTATTATTATTATCATTATTATTATTATTATTATTATTATTATTATTATTATTATTATTATTATTATTATTATTATTATTATTATTATCATCATCCTCATTATGATCATTAATATATGAAAACTCACAGCTTATTTTGCTAGGTATCATGGAAAGTGTCAGCTGTCTACACCCAGCAGACTAAAGTGACACTTGTTTACTGGTCGTGCTTCAAGAAACCTGTGAAGAATTCTTGCAGTTCGAAGCAATGCTGATTTTTGTAGGTCATTTACCTTCACACTTGCGTCAATATTTTTCGGCCATGTTGTTAGTTGAGTGCTGAAACTTTCAAGCGTAACAATTACTATTGGCATCACGTCTATTCTCTTCATTGAGTACAACCATTGTATTTCGCACTTCACATCGTCATAGTTGTTTATGTTTTTCTTTTTCTTTTATATGTTGATCCTGTTGTCACCGGAACATGCTATATTGATTATCATACATGCTCTTTCTTTTTTATTCACCACAATAACGTCCGATTTCCGATGTCTGGTCGTGTGATCGCACTAGATCATTGCATCCCACAGGATTTTGCAATTCTCATTTTTAGTGATTCCTTCTGGAGTTTCTCATGCCACGTCTTTGCTCTCTGTAGGCCGTGATCTGCACAGAGCTCCAATGGATCAGTCTTCACACATTGTCATGGCGTCTTTTGTATCCGCGTTGTGCCAAGTTCGGGCATTCGCTGACAACGTGCCATACCGTTTCACCCCCCTCATCACACATTCTGCATTTGTCGCTATCCGTAGTGCTATTATCGTTATCATCATCATCCTCATCATCATCATCATCCTCATCATCATCATCATCATCATCCTCATCATCATCATTAGCAACGGATACGCACAATAATTAAAACGTTGGAAATATCCCGACTCTTTGTGATCAGAAAACTCGATGAGATTAAATTTATTTTTCGCCCTTTCAGAGTCGATGGCATAAAGTTGTAGTAGAAATTCGAAGATAATGCTTTCACTCTTTCAGAAATTCCAGGTTTTGTGTCTATGCTAAATATGTGTACTCCACACTAATATATTCGAACTACTAATCTTTTCTTATTTGATAAAGTCACACTTCGTCTACTGTACTCCACAGACTTCTCTTGGTGCCTGTCGTATTCGGTAATGTTTCTAGATTTTGGAAACGGACCACTAATGAAATTCTAATGCTAAAGCTGTTCTCATTCCAATGACCACATTGGGAATCTTCTGATTTATAATTCTTCAAGTATTAGTGACGCAGCTAGTTCGTCACGCATCAACCAGAATATATGTAGCCTGGCTGACATTTATTGCGCCTGCAGCTCATATCCAACGTACAACATTTAACATGTAATCAACAATATTATTCGTTAGCCCATTTTCCCGTAGTAGAAGTGAACAATTTTACACCTAACAATTTTTGTGTGGTCATATTTTTTTTCTTAATTAAAATCTCCCATATTCTGAACAACTCTAATGTTAAGATCACTGACGGGATTATCAAAGATCAGCATATACATTCATTACTAAAGTTGTTTTTTTTCTCCAGTGTTGTCTTATATTTCATATTTGTTATAGTTTAAAAGACATTTTCCTCTCATCTACAAACAATATGCATTGATGATTTTTCAGACTACCTCACAGATTACCGCTTTGCCATATTCCTGCAGACCTAAATTTTGGGTGTTGCCTTTTCCTGATATATTCACCATATAGAAGCTTTCATTTAAGAATGGTAAACTAACAAATATACGATCATAAGGTATAAAACTTCTAATTTCCCCTAAATCACCGCCCGACGAAACACTGAGAGTGAATATGACAAATGTACGTGTAATAGTTTAGCTATTTAGTGTGAGTTCAAACTATACAGAGGTTAGTCAAACTATACAGAGGAGTACATATATACACTCAAATGCATGTTACGTTGTTGAGCTTCAATGATATAACTGCAAGCAAATAACTAGCTGTAACAGTATCTCATAAATATTCTCTTTACATAAATACAAACGCATACCGCTCTCCTTTCCACGAGTCTGCGTTATCTTCAAACTGGAGGCGAAATATCGATATGTATCACACCTGAATGCGCCCGGAGGTGAGTTGTCTCATCTGTCATTGAAATTCAGCTGTTCTGACACCCAGCGTTATGAGGGAGTCATCCCCACAACGCTACTTTGCAGCGAACAGCCAAACATGCAAAACATATACACTGAGTAAGTGCGGTCGATAACTTTTACAGGACTGCCGCTGCTTCTAATTTGTTATTGAAGATAATCTTGCATATACATTGCTGTAGAATACCACCAAGTTGTTCTTGCACTATTTCTGTATAATCATAGACTGGTGATTCGGTTCGTCGTACGTTCGATTCAGGTACATGGTGGTGAAAAGCCACAAAAATGGAGAAATATTGGTATCTATCACACCTGAATGGGGATCGGAAGCAAATGGTCTTGCCTGTCTATGAATTTTGGATTTTTCCTTTATGAAGGTGTCATTCTTCAACCGCTATACCGCAGTGAACCAACGGAAAAAAAGGAACACATATATTGAGTATGTCTGGTCGTACTCCGTAAACTAAGCTACATATTGGACTGGATATCGAAGCTGCATGTAACTGTTAAATTATGTGATTACCTACGCCGCTACATGATGATGAAAAAGTGCGATCTTACCGACTCAGTTTAGCTTTGAAGGTTCCCAAATAAAACACTGGAGTAAAATATGATTACGTCATAACTCTCGAACATTTTGCGCTTTATTTTTCAGAAGTACTCAGCAAGACATCAACTCCGGTATGTCTTTCGAGCGTTACACGAAGATTTTTACCAAATATATTTATATCGTATAACAAGAATCCAATGGCAGGAAAGAAAGACCAAGAAGCAGGAGGGGGAGGAGATGAGGAGGATGAGGATGAAGATGATGACGACGACCACGGCGGTGGCAATGAGGACATTCTGTGACCAATGAGCACCACAATGCAAAAGAGATAGTAACAAAAGCACAAGATTGTAACAAAAGATGTACTTCATCTTATTACGCATGAACAATTCTCGAACTTTTAAGGCAGATTATATTTTGGGATTCAGAGTAGACAGAAAGCGATAAACCAGTGGATATACAGAGTTAAGTTCATGCAAATTCGGAAAATATGAAAGATATTGGAAACCAAATGAAAGGAGAGACAAAAGATCACATTGGCAGGCTATCAAGCAGATCCAATGGTGTGAAGTACATGCAAGTTCACTGATTAGAATCAAGCAGACGAAACCGACACACGTTATTTAAAATCAATATCAACCACAATCTACAGAACCGCAGTGTATACATGTTTATACATGTGCAAGAACACGTGAATCTTTTAGTGGTGGACACAAAGCCGCAATTGTATTGTGTAACGTAATATATATCTTTTTTCCTCTTTTACACGCACTTTACACACATACACATAGTTATGTATGAGTGTGTGTATTTGAGTATATTTGTAATTTTGTAAGTGAGGCATATATGTGTGTGTGTGTCTGTGTCTGTGCGTGCGTGTGTGTGTACCTATATATAAATACATGTGTATATATATATATATATATATATATATATATATATTTGTACATTTATATGAATGTATATATGTATTCATGCATGCACAAACGTATGTAAGTATGTATCTACGTATGTATGTATAGTAAGCGTGATTACATAATGGTCACATAGAAATGATTATTCTGAATTTTCCGTTCGTCAAATTTTATAAGACAGTTAATATTCTCGTATCAGACAGCTGTCATGCTACGACAGAATTATAATATGCACAATCTTTAAGCAATCACATCTCAGGATTGTAGTTATATTTGACTACTTTTGTTCTATTTTGAAATAGTTTTCTTTAGCATATTTTCGTATATAAAAACTTCTATTCTTTTGAGGGAGTTACTTGATGAGGGACATTTTGTATTAAGGAATGGTTATTGAAGAAATACATTTTTCTAATGGTTTTGTTATTCTGTCACAACATTGAACTGGACAGCTGCTAAGGCTGAGTAGGTAAGAATTTAGCTACAGAAATATATGATTTCGAGTCCGATCCCAATAGTCAGTACGTAGAGTAAGAGTCTTCTATCTTATAATTGTGATGGTCATATTTTAAGCGCAAATTGGATGTAATCCAGCACGGGGAAGGGTCTTTCTTCTTGGGGTGTAAATTTAATCCGAGATGGTGTATAACACAGTAACTTGGTCCGTAGATCATTTTACAGAAGACCACGCGCTGCGAGGTTTTGGACCTGGACATCCATTATCTGAATAGATTCTTCCGTTTCTTCAAGCATTCCGGGGAGATCAAGTTAAGTCATACGGGATACCCATTCTTGATGACTAAGTCATGAAAAAAACTACTGAACAGTTTAGCGACATTTCTTCCTAATTCATATTTCAAAATGAAAATGCGGCGAGCTGGCAGAAACGTTAGCACGCCGGGCGAATGAATGCTTAGCAGTATTTTTTCTGACGCTACGATCTGAGTTCGAATTCCGCCGAGGTCGACTTTGCCTTTCATCGTTTCGGGGTCGATAAATTAAGTACCAGTTACGCACTGGGGTAGATATAATCGACTTAATCCGTTTGTTTATCCTTGTTTGTCCCTTCTATGTTTAGCCCCTTGTGGGCAATAAAGAAATATACATATTTGTAAATGAATCATCGATATTCTAAGCTTTTTAAGGTAATCTAGGCTGTTGCTTTATTTATTACTGCAATCCAAATTAACCATTTAAGTTACGATGCAATTTCAACAATACAGCAATATCTATTTCCATTGTACACTCAACTGCATTGCCGAAAATGCAGCCCACTTAACTTTGATTTTCTTTCAAAAACTATAATCTTAATGTACTTAGTTTTAACCAGATAACATTGGCAAACACAATAACTAAACTGAATTAAAGAAACGATCCATTATATTTCACTTTTAACAGCTTAGTTATTATATTAAAAAGCTAGAAAATAAGATTGGCTAGAAGTCTCCCGAAGAATATTTCAGTTTGGAAGGAATAAAATTTCGACGTCGTCTAAAATTTAATACATCTGCATGCAAATCTGCTAGATATCTTTCAAATTTACTGAGTGAGTAGCTCTGCATTTAATTTCCAAGGTGTTATAAACTACAGGAACCTAAGATGGTAAGATACACCAGTTACTCGTTCAAATAATATTTTCTAAATTTATAAGCATAAGGGTATTGTGAAAATAAAAGCGAATGTGTATCTCATAACATCCGTTTTAAAAGATTTAATACATTTGAGCACCGCCAAAAATGCTAGAATTTTAGTTATATGTAAATGTCGTTCAGCTCATCTTAGCGTTTCTACAGTTCAGGATAAATAAATAGACATATTCTTCTTCTTCTTCTTCTTCTTCTTCTTCTTCTTCTTCTTCTTCTTCTTCTTCTTCTTCTTCTTCTCCGCTTCCTCCTCCTCCGCCTCCGCCTCCCTTCCACTTCTGATTTTTGTTGTTATTCTTATTCTTCTTCACCCTCTCCTGTACCTGTTTCTTCTTTTTCTTCTTTTTCTTCTCTTCACTTTCTCTCTCTTTCTCTCTTTTCTCTCTTTCTCTCTTTCTCTCTCTCTCTCTTTGTCTTTTTCTCTTTTTCTCTTTCTCTTTTTTTATTCTCCATCACAGATAGGATGTTTATTTGTTAAAAAAAAACCTGAACTCAGTTAACAGGAAACAAGTTCTGTATTCTCTCACGCAAGTTGATTCCCATTGTTTCTGAAGGAATTCACTAAAGAATCAGTGCTATACTACTGGTTCATAGAAGAAAAATAATGTATTTTCGCGCTTATCTCACAATCTTTTAGCGAAAATAAAAGACGAAAGCCCTCAAATCACTCCGTGCTGGCAATGTCCTTCATTTTAGTTGTGCTCGGTCAGTTAAACAGCAACAGCACCCACCACCACCACCACAACAACAACTACTACTACTATGAAGAAGATTTCTTACGCAATCAGAGAAGTTTAGAGAAGAGAGTCATCGATGAAACTGACACTAGGAATTGACTTACATTTCTTCCTATTCACCCTAGAAAATATGAAAAACCAAATTAAAATTCACCGAACATGAACGCATGAACTGGATACTTTCAAGACACAATTACGTTGCCTAATTATCTTAATCTTCTGATTTTAAAGAAGTAACTTACTGAATTTTGTTTCTCAGAAATGTCATCCTGGTGAAAAACAAAAGTTATGCTAGTTTTCACAAATTTGATACGGTGTAATCCTAAACCTAGATAAAATATTTATGTGGTGGACAATTATTAACATTAACAATATTATGTAAATCCCACCGATAAATACATGACACAACCCTGGATATGTCTCGGAGACATTATACCTCCTCAAGGAAATTAACAATGTCAATATTTTTATCACTATATAGTAAGTCTCTTATCATTACCCATGTAATGATTACAGAGATATTAGTTAGAGGTGAATTATTCTACAAGAGTAAATATGCTTTATTTAAATGAATATGTACGCTTTGGCTAAAATAAAATACCTTAGTTTAATCATCAAAATCCATTAAATGATTATGGCAAGGGATCTTTATATTTTGACCGACAGATAAAAGGAAAATTTGTAAGTAAACACTTTCAAACTTCGTATACTGGTAGGATGTGCCACATAAAACATCTTTTACTCTTGGCGTTGTTGAGAAAATTCTGTATTTTAAAAGTTATTTTTTGTTAAAGTTGTTGTATTTCGGTAATTTCAACCATTTAATGACGTGTAATCAGCTGAATAAAATTACTGCCGTTGTTTGTCAACAACATCTATCGGCGGTGTATATTTCGTTTGTCACTGTTATTTATGACATCGTTCGTGCGTTTGTACTGGTTTTAGGGTTAGAGTTTTAGGTTTAGGGTTTTGGGGTTAGGGTTTTAGGGTTAGGCCTAGGGTTTTAAGGTTAGGGTTTTAGGGTTAGGGATTTAAGGTTAGGGTTTTAGGGTTAGGCCTAGGGTTTTAAGGTTAGGGTTTTAGGGTTAGGGATTTAAGGTTAGGGTTTTAGGGTTAGGATTTTAGGGTTAGGGTTAGGGTTTTGGAGTTAGGGTTAGCGTTAGGGTTTTAATAGGGTTTTGATTGGTTGAAATTACCGAAATACGACAACTTTAACAAAAATAAATTCCAAAATACAGAATTTTCTCAACAACGCCAAGAGTAAAAGATGCTTTATGTGATACAATGTACAAGTATACGAAGTTTGAAAGTGCTTAGTTACAAAAAATTATTTTTTAAATTTGTCTGTCAAAAGGTAACATCCGTGGCATGTACGAGTGACAATTATTCTAATTATCTTCTTTATGAATACTATATTGAATGCGTTAATTCAGCTGCTTGTTTTCAATAAAGATGAGATGTTACAGTAACAAACATCAGTATATTTTTATGCTTTCCTATACTGAACATTTGCTGAATAATTCTTTTATCCTTATTTCGGTAAGTTCGACTGAAGATCTTTTATGTTTGAATACGTCTCGTGTACATACTGCCATGATAAAAAAAAAACTAATATTATTTATTAATCAAATGTTACCAGTGCAGCAACGTATAAATTTTTCTAACGGGAATTCTTTTATTTGCTCGCAACATTAAATATTTTAACAAGTTGATAGCTTTTATATTTTGTCTTTTGCTTGTTTCACTCATGGACTGCGGCCAGGCTGAGGTAATGGTTGGAAGAATTTTAATTGAATGCATCAACGCCACTATTTTTTTTTTTTATACCTAGTACATATTCTGTCTTTCACTTTTACGGGGACGGCGGAAAATACTATACTATCTATGTTTAGATGTAAGAGTCAAGCGCTGGTGGAAGATACATACAGACAAAAAGAAGAAAAAAAATCCAACGCACGCATGTGTGTATGCAACGAGCTTGTTTCAATTTCCGTCTACCAAATCCAATCACAAGGCTTTGGTCGGGTCTTTACTTCAGTAAATGATACTTGACCGAATTGCTGCAAATGTAACTGAGCTCGGAACCATGTGGTTGCTTCCTAATCACATTTTTCCTATATTGTCGTCTTTCCGACATTGTTATTATTGTGCATATGAAACGGTGTTAATTTTTGTCACTGCTATATCATTCTGGTGGTATTCCTGTTTCAGTATGTTGACTGTTACATCTTCTTATCTTAAAGACTCCGCCGGTTACGACGACGAGGGTCCCAGCTGATACGATCAACGGAACAGCTTGCTCGTGAAACTAACGTGCAAATGGCTGAGCATTCCACAGACACGTGTACCCTTAACGTAGTTCTCGGGGATAATCAGCGTGACACAGAGAGTGACAAGGCTGACCCTTTGAAATACAAGTACAACTCATTTTTGCCAGCTGAGTGGACTGGAGCAACGTGAAATAAAGTGTCTTGCTCAAGGACACAACGCGTCGCCGGGAATCAAACTCACAACCTTACGATCATGAGCCGAATGCCCTAACCACTAAGCCACGCGCCCTCACACTGTTACATCTAAACAAAGATAATAACATGTATTTTTCCGCCGTCAAGATAAGGTTTGCTCAAAACATCAAAATATTCCTCCCACTAAGATTCACGATACTATCGAGATCAATATACTTAGATTGTACTTTAGATTATTGACAGATTATTATCTGCACTACACTTTTGTATTAAAGACGGAAAAATCAACTTCGAATAATCAGACGAATTGCTAGCACGTGATTGATTTGCACCTCGATCACTTGTTCAATATTTAATATACTGATTGTTAGTTACCGATTGCAAACTTTTGATGTTTTCAATTAAAGAACTTGCAACACATATTTACAAATCAGCGTTCTACTGAAACTGCAATTTCTTTTGCGGTTCATTTGCATAATACAGATACTCATTTATTTTCTTTTATGTTATACTGATAATTTCATTGAATCGCAAATTCGTTTAAACAAATCACAGGTTGTGGTTTCTGAAGTTTCTCTGCTTTCAAATTTTTATATTTGCCATAAAAGAAAACAAGATACGTTCGTATTTTCTCATTACGGTTCAAAGTCAATTTTAATAATACAGTCGTATATTCTGAAGTTTCGGGGTGAATTCATCTGTATTAATGACTTATGTTTTGGAGAGATCACAGTAACTTCATACATACTCTTTTACTCTCTCTTTTACTCTTTTACTTATTTTAGTCGATTGACTGCGGCCATGCTGGAGCACAGCCTTTAATCGATCAACTCGACCCCAGGACTTATTCTTTGTAAGCCAAGTACTTCTTCTATCGGTCTCTATTGCAGAACCGCTAAGTGACGGGGACATAAACACACCAGCATCGGTTGTCAAGCAATGCTAGGGGGACAAAGAGAGACACACAAACATACACGCTCTCACACAACCACACCCACACACACACACACACATATATATATATACATATATATATATTATATATATATATATATATATATATATAATATATATATATACATATATATATATATATATATATACGACGGGCTTCTTTCAGTTTCCGTCAACCAAATCCACTCACAAGGCTTTGGTCGGCCCGAGGCTATACTAGAAAACACTTGCCCAAGGCGCCACGCAGTGAGACTGAACCCGGAACCATGCGGTTGGTAAACAAGCTACTTACCACATAGCCACTCCGGCTTAACTTATAACACAATAGCGTGGAGAATATGCAAGTGTCGCATAGTCATTACCACCACCTAAATAAATTTATGATTTCTACCTATTTAATAAATAATTACCAAGAATTTATTAGACATTATTTCATAACCCCAATGATAACTCTTCGAATCTGAAACATGGCTGATTCCAAGATTTATGAAATTCCTTTATGCTTTACACAGATATGATATCAACGAAATAAATATCTACTTCTCAATCTTGAAAAAGTACTAATCATATTACAGTTAGCTACACATGAAAGGAACCTGGTTCGAGTAAGCCTGAGGTGCTAGTTTCTGTGATGAGCGCACAAAAATTTCAAGATGCATTAGACCGAATCAAGCGGTTTTAGATAATTTATTTCTTTATTACCCACAAGGGGCTAAACATAGAAGGGACAAACAAGAACAGACAAGGGGATTAAGTCGATTACATAGACTTCAGTGTGTGACTAGTACTTGATTTATCGACCCCGAAAGGACGAAGGGCAACGTCAACCTCGGCGGAATTTGAACTCACAACGTAACGGCAGACGAAATACGGCTACGCATTTCGCCCGGCGTGATAACGTTTCTGCTAGCTCGCCACCTAACGGCTTTAAATAATATTATATGGAATTCATATAAAACACGTTGAGCGCCTCTTTTTCCGTTCACTCGTATGTATATATATATATATATATATATATATATATATATATATAGAGAGAGAGAGAGAGAGTGAGAGAGAGAGAGATAGATAGATAGATAGATAGATAGATAGATAGATAGATAGATAGATAGATATGTTTCTTTATTAGCCACACAGGGCTGCACACAGATAGAACAAATTACAAGGTAGAGCTTTTCTTTTGGAGGTAAAAAAAAAAAAAAAAAAAAAATTTAAATAAAAAAAAAAGGGGGGGTAAAAAAAAAAGGGGGAGAGGAAAAAAATTGATCAATAGGGATCGTTATCACAGAAATGTCAATATGAAGTGTAAAGGGGAGGACAGGTGAGGTTTACCCGTGGAAAGAAAAGCCTACGGAAAAGACCACGGTAACCTTGGTCAATGAAGTCACATGTTATATTTCTTTTTTTTTTTTTGCAAATAAGCAACTCTCTGTATTAATTTTTACGGTTCATAGAATCATAGTCAAGGTGGCTTCGTCATTCATACGTGCCATCCTTGCTACATTCACCCATCTTTTTTTAAAACATTCACTAGACAAAACTTGCCTCTCTACTCTCACTTTTTTCTTCGAGTGATACTTGAAGAAAAAAGTGGAAAGTGTTTGTCTCTAATCCTTTCAGACGCGTTCACCAGATACATTCTTTCGCCATAGCCACAAGTATGATAAAAATAGCTCTTCCTTCCCGTGTGAAGGAAGGAGGCGTGGCGATATTAACGATAGATTCGGCTGATAAACCGACACGTCCCACACGTGACAGCAGTCGTTCGACATAAGCCCACAGGTGGAAAATTGCTGGACACTGCACGATTGCGTGCAGAGCGGTTTCGTCGCTCTGCCCGCATCTTGGGCAGGTCGGCCCCGTGTTTCTCGAGCCATGCCTATAGAGCGTATCCCGAACGGGTAGCGCTTCTCGGTAGCACCGCCAGGCCAGGGATCTCTGGAAGTTGTCCATAGGTCCCGGGCCGAAAGTCGTTTGAAACAGGCGGGTCAGGTATTCCTCGTCGACGCCCAGGTTTGCCCCGAGCTCGTCGTCGTACCTCCCCTCCACTAATCCCCTATAGAATGCTTTGGTTGTGTTGAAGTCACTCAAGGTCGTCCCGGGACGGCAGAGTTGCTTGAGAGCAACGCGACACTCGCGGTGCCATTCGCCCTTCTTCGGCCTCTTTTTGATCCACGACTGTAGTTCGGTCATGGAGACGAGTTGCGGGAATGCGTGCCTCACAGACGGCGACCACACCTGTTCACCGTCGTCTACATAGAGCCGGAGATGTCGCAGTCTCAGCGCGTGTCTGCGCATCATCAACCACGGCATGCCCAGCCCTCCTTTTAACGGGTGTTGACAGCAAATGGATCGCCTGACCATCGGGACGCATCCTTTCCACAAGAAGCGGAAGAGGATGCGTTCTAGTTTGGTGATGGTAGGGTCGGGACAAGGTACGACGGTCAGGCGGTAGTAGATGATGGACGCGATGTACGCGTTCACCACCTCCGCCCGACCTTTTAGGGACAGTTTCCTCTCGGCCCATTGCTGGGCGAGAGTGACCACCCTACTCGTTATCTCATTCCAGTTCTTCTCCATTTGGAGGTCCGGACCGAACCAGACCCCGAGCAACTCAACCGGGCCGTCTGTCCAGCGTCCCACGACGGAGGTACTGGTGGACGGCATGGGCTTGCTTCTCCAGGTGCCGAGCCGCAAGCCCACTGACTTTTCCCGGTTGATTTTTGCTCCTGTCACCGCTTCGTAGTCTTTCAGTGTCTCGCCGACCCGCTCGATGTGCTCGTGGCTTGACACTATGACGGTGACGTCGTCCGCGTATGCAGACACGCTCGTCCCGCATCCTAATTCTCGCGGGATGCCCCTCAGAGTCGCCAGCTTCCGCAGTAGTGGCTCAAGAGTCAATACGTATAGAAGCGCCGAGAGGGGGCATCCCTGACGGACCGAACGTGCAATGTCGAAGGGTCTCGATAGATGTCCATTTACGCGAATTACCGAACGGATGCCTCTGTACAAGGCAGCTATCCAGCCGCGGAAGACGGGACCGAAACCAGCCGCTCTCAGGACTGCCTCCAAGTATCGATGGTCTACCCTATCAAAGGCTTTCGATTGATCCAAGTTGATCAGGGCCCCACCCATGCCAGGTTCGTTAACTACCCTGTCTATGATGTAGCGCATCAGATGGAGGTTGTCATGGATGCTCCGGCCCGGCACGGCGCACGTTTGTGCGTTGTCGACCAGTTTCTCCATGACAAGCGCCAACCTCTTGGCTAACACCTTTGTCAAAATTTTCAGGTCTGCATTGAGCAGAGTGATTGGCCTAAAGTTATCTATAATGTTTCCCTTGTTTGGATCTTTCTTCAGCAGAGTTACAGCTCCTCGACTCACAAAACCGGGTATGCTCCCGTTTTGCTGCCAGTTGCAGTATACCGCTGCCAAGACGTCTCCAAACAAGTCTGGCATACAATAGTAAAATTCGTAGG
This sequence comes from Octopus sinensis, assembly GCF_006345805.1. NCBI lineage: Eukaryota > Metazoa > Mollusca > Cephalopoda > Octopoda > Octopodidae > Octopus > Octopus sinensis. The sequence continues at coordinate 28,438,550 of NC_042999.1, read as the reverse complement.
GTAGACCATCCAAACCCGGTGATTTGTCCCTCGAGCATTCTGCCATCGCTTCCCGCACTTCCGCCGCCGTGATGGCACCTTCGCAGCACCCTGCCTTTCTTGTCGAGAGTCGTGGCAGGCTATGTAGGTAGGCACTGAAGTCTACCCTACGTTCTTGCCCTCCACTCGTCCCGAACAGTCGGGCAAAATGCTGCTGAAAGGCCTCACACATTTTACTTGGCTCGAGCAATTCGCGCCCCTGTTCATCTACCAGTGACCGAATGGTGGCTTTGTTGCCCTGTTGCGCCTCTGCCACCCGGGCCTCTCTCGCGGCTCCAACACCTTCGTTCCTTAGAGCACGCATCCTAGCTCTGACAGCACATCCTTCGTGTTTGGCGTTGAAGTGTTGGTCGAGGGCCAACCTCGCCGCCAAAACGTCGGATGCGATGCCGCTTCTAATTGCCTCTTCTAGCTTCTTAACTAGCTCACCCTCTACTCTATTTCTATCTATGGCTAGTGCTTTGCTGTACCTAATCGCTTCTGCTTTTACTGCTCTCTTGAGGGCAAACCACCATTTGTTGTTGATGATGGCTCCCGTCAAAGCCCTCTTTACTAGTGTGCTAATCCGGTCTCTGAAAACTTGTCTGGACGGGAATGATGCGTTCAGTTTCCAGTACCCAGGACCCTGTCTATGTGCCTTATCTAAGTCTAGCGTACACGTCACCAATTTGTGATCCGTGTAGCTGACTGTGTGGAATTGTGGACATCCTAAGTTATCCTTGTCTACTGTCCTACACAGTATCCTATCTAGATACGATCTCGACGACCCACTGCGGTTGCTCCATGTCCACGTTGGTGCATTTGGGTGGTCGAGTCTGTACCTGTCAGACAGTTGGAATCGTCTGAGCAGGTCTCTGAGGCATTTGCATCCCCTTCTGTTTCTGTCTCTACCCACGTAGTCTACATGCGTGTCCAAGGTAGCATTCCAATCCCCCACTAAGAGTAAAGGACGAGACGTTCCCAAGAATACTTCTAGACGTCGAAAGAAATCCGCCCGACCTGTTAAGGGCGGTGCGTAGACTGATACGAGTCGAAAAGCGCACCCATTGCTGCCGTCAACATCCAGAACGATCAGTCTACCCTCCGGGTCTACGAATATCGTCTTGACTTCGAGATCCAGGCTCTTGTGAAAAAGTACCGCGGTGCCACTACCGCCCATCCTCGGCAGACAGGGAGCGAAATAAATGTTAAACTGTCCGCCAAACATGGACTTTAGGGCCCGTGGCTCGTGGAGTCTGGTCTCACTTATGGCTATGATTCCCAAATCATGTGACTTGATGTCATTTAGGAGGTATCCTTGTTTCCAAGGAGACCCCAAGCCACGCGCATTCACACAACCAATCTTGACCATGATTCTATTGGGGTGTGTGCTTTAAAACACACAAATGAAAGTACAGAGAGTTACTTACTTGTGTCGAAAGTTTTGGCTTCCTCGTTCTTTGATGTGTCTTCGAGGAGGTTTCTATATAGTTTTTGGGACAGATATTTCTGGAAACCCCCTACAGCATTTGGGAAGAGGGCTTTGAGTTTGTGGTGTTGTGTTTGTGTGATGTGTAGTATTTTGATGTGTTTGGGTGTGTAGTGCGTGGATGATTGCTATTTTTAAAGTCATCTTCACAAATGTTTGTGTATCCTGTGATGTACTCCATTAGTTTGGAGTCTTTTGTGTCTATCGCTGATAGCATTGTTTTTGTGGTGTTGGTGCTTGTTTTGTTGTGTATGGAGTTTTCAGGGTTCAGGTATCTCCCTGCTTTGGTTGCGATTTCTTGTTTGGTTTTTCTTGATCTTTTTCTTTTACCCCCTGTGGCTATTTGCCATTCCGTCGAACTTTCATCGTTAGATGAAAAGTCTGACGAATCAGCAGGGGGCAAGGGTAAAGCGTCTGGGTGTGTTTGTGCGGTTGTAGATATTGTTGTGGTGCGCGGGGAGGGTGTTGCTGGGGGTTTTGTTGTGGTTATTGTCTCTCCTACATCCTTGGTGCTTGTCTTCGTTGTTATTCTTGGTGTTGGAATTGGTTTATTTGTTGTTGGTGGTGATGATTCTGTTCTTGGCGCTGGTGTTGGTGTTGTTTGGTTGGGTTGGCTTGTTTTTTGTTGTTTTTCCTGCATTTCCGCATACAGCTTCTTGACTAGCTGTCCATATTGTGGTGTGGGCAATAATCCTGGCTTTTGTGATTTTTCCTGTGGCTGTTGTTGTTGTTGTAATTTTGCGGCAGATTTGCACTCCTTTTTGAGGTGTGCCTCACTGCCACATGTATAGCATCGTGGCCTTCTGCCCTCGACTACTACGTATAACTTGCGGCCATCCTCAAGATGTACGTGGGTGGGGATTTTATTTATGTCCTCTTGACTTATGTGGAAGAGGAACTCTATTCTCTTTCCCAGCCAGTCCTTGTTTTCCGAAACACCGATATCTAGGATGTTTAAGTCCTCCATTTCGGATGTTAAGGCGGATGTTATCCACAGTGTTGTAGTCACTTGGGGGACACCACTGATAATGACTTTCGTCACCTTCTGGCCGAGGTAACTCGGTGTCAACGTTAGTTCATCAGAATGAAGGGTTATCGTTGAGAATTTCTTCGCCAACTCTTCATTCTGAAAAACCACCTGTACGTGTGCGAACTTGTTCGCCCAAGTCACACAATCCTTGTATCCCCAGATGGGCGTAAGCACTTTTCGACTTTGTCTGTGCTTGCCTTTTCTGGACTTTTAGTTTTTTTATTTGTGATTTTATATACAATTGTCTTTTTTTTCTCCTCATTCAGTATGTGCTGAGGTATGTGTAAGAGTATTTTTCCGTTTTGATTTGTAATAAGGTTTCTGCAATCTTTAATCTGTTGTGTAGTAAACGAAACTTTTGTTACCTTTTCTTTTATCGCCTCGGCGAAGTTTGTTGTTGTTTTGTTATTGTTGTTACTGCCGGTGGTGTTGGTGTTGATGGCAGGGGTGTGGGTTGTAGGTTTGTGGTTGCTGATTATGCAACTAGCAAGGGGTGGGAAATTGCCTGCGTAATTTAGTCCTGCATTAGCGCAAATTTCGGCATTTCGTTTGCTTCTCGTCGTTATTTTTTCACTTGTTGGTGATGGAGTGAGCAGTGGTTGAAGGGAATTGTTGTTGTCGTCGTCGTTGTTGTTGTTGTTGTTGTTGTTGTTGTTGTTATTGTCGTTCTTGGTGACGGCGGTGGTGTTAGTAGTATTAGTAGCATTGACGGCACGGTCTTTGGTGGCGGTGATGGTGGTGTTGGTATTGTTATTGGTGGCGATGTCTTTAGTAGGGATAGTAGTTTTAGTAGCAGATTCTGCCATGGTGTTGTTGTCGGTGTTGGTGGTGGACTTACTGATGGTGTTGACGGTGCTTGGCCTTGCGACCTTTGTTTTGTATTTGTTGCTGTTGTCGATGTTGATGGTGGTGGAGGTGGTGGTGTTGTTGTCAGGTTCAGCGTATGCTAACAGAGCATCCTGTTTTTCTGTCTCTGTGTCACGCTTGACTTGCACCTCAGCCTCGTGGTGACCAGTGGCCATTTTGGAAATAAAATGGCTAAATGAAACCACGAAGGCTATGAGAATTTTTTCTTTTAAATTTTGCCCACAAGGGGCAAAATTTTGTGTAGATATTTATCAAAGGTTTGCAGTGGATGTTGTTGCACAACTTTTAAACACAAAATATTTGTCAATATACACTTTTGAACGTATAAAAATACCAACTTACGTGGAGCCCATTTGACTTGCGTCTGTCTGTCCGATAGATAGATAGATATGTTTCTTTATTAGCCACACAGGGCTGCACACAGATAGAACAAATTACAAGGTAGAGCTTTTCTTTTGAAGGTTTAAAAAAAAAAAAAAAAAAAAAAGGAAGGGGGAGTTTCGATCAAAAGGGATCGTAAAAGGAGAGAAAGAGGACAAAAAAAAGGGGGGGTTAAAAAAAAAATAAAGGGGGAGAGGAAAAAAAATTGATCAATAGGGATCGTTATCACAGAAATGTCAATATGAAGTGTAAAGGGGAGGACAGGTGAGGTTACCCGTGGAAAGAAAAGCCTACGGAAAAGACCACGGTAACCTCGGTCAATGGAGTCACATGTTATATTTTTTTTTTTTTTTTTTTTGCAAATAAGCAACTCTCTGTTTTCGATTTCTGGGTTCATAGGACTATGCTCAAGGTGGCTTCGTCATTCATACGTGCCATTCTTGCTACATTCACCCATCTTTTTTTAAAACATTCGCTAGACAAAACTTGCCTCTCTACTCTCACTTTCCTTTTCAAGTGGTACTTGAAGAAGTTGAAGAGAGATTGACCAGAGAGGAAAGTGTTGTCTCCAATCCTTTCAGACGCGTCCACCAGATACATTCTTTCGCCATAGCCACAAGGATGATGAAAATAGCTCTTCCTTCCCGTTTGAAGGAAGGAGGCGTGACAATATTGACGATAGACTCAGCTGATAAACCGACTCGTCCCACACGTGACAGCAGTCGTTCGACATAAGCCCACAGGTCGGAAATTGTTGGACACTGAACGAGTGCGTGCAGAACGGTTTCGTCGCTCTGACCGCATCTCGGGCAGGTCGGCCCCGTGTTTCTCGAGCCGTGTCTGTAGAGCTTATCCCGAACGGGTAGCGCTTCTCGGTAGCACTGCCAGGCCAGGGATCTCTGGAAGATAGATAGATAGATAGATAGATAGATAGATAGATAGATAGATAGATAGATAGATAGATAGATAGATAGATAGATAGATAGATAGATAGATAGATAGATACACATACATACATACCTATTTTGACTGTCATGCTGACTTATATCATGCAAATACTAAATTAACTAATGTTATTTCAGTTTAAAACCATATATGTTGGTTTGGGTTTTAATTAGAATCAGAGTCAGCTTTCAATTCCACTCATTCCCTGTTATCAAGCAGGTAAGTACAATAATATACATATTTCACTTGTCCACATACACTGACATTGCTTCTTGTCAAATAGTGGCAAGCGCAAACATGATCTCTTTTCGTTCCCACTACGTATCATCTTAAGCAGGTACTTTTGTGGACTCAGTTCTTGTGGGTGAAAGTACACGAACGGAATTTGTGAAGAACATCGATAAAACTACATTTTCTTTATTAGTAAACTGAACGAGTTTCCCAGTGTTAAACTAACACTTAGCATTTGGATATCTTTAGATGCATCCATTCATTTCATTTACAATTATTTTAAATATATGGACAAAAGCAACGTCCGAGACAACATCTTAGTCGTACTTGCTACCTCCACACTCCAACAATTTTAAGAAAGTAATGGTGATAAAGAGGCCTCGCAAGGATTTGTGCCAAATCTTTGAAAAAACATTATTGTATTTTGTAATATTTAACATCATCATGTAAATGATCCAACGAAAGCTCCAAAAAGATTACATCAAGAATTCTGTTACGATCATATTTGCAAATAATAATTTATTTGAGTATTAATTTTCAATATTAACTTTCTCTAAAGCAGCGAGCTGGCAGTATCGTTAGCATGTCGGGTGAAATGCTGAGCGGTATTTATCCTGCCGCTACGTTCTTAGTTCAAATTCCGCCGAGGTCGACTTTGCCTTTCATCCTTTCGGGGTCGATTAAATAAGTACCAGTTACGTACTGGGGTCGATATAATCGACTTAATCCGTTTGTCTGTCCTTGTTTCTCCTCTCAGTGCTTAGCCACTTGTGGGTAGTAAAGAAATAGGTATTTATTCTGCCGCTACGTTCTGAATTCAAATTCCGCTGAGGTCGACTTTGCCTTTCACGCTTTCGGGGTCGATAAATTAAGTACTAGTTGTGTAACAGTCGACTGGCTCCCTCCCCAAAGCGTTCGGGCCTTGTGTTAAGAGTAGAAAAGATTATTAACGACAGCAACATTTCTATTTCCCTTTCAATTCTCAGCGCACGGATTTTTCACTTGCCTGGTTAATTCTGAAAGAGCGATCGATAACCTGTCATCAAAAGTCTCATAGAAGCGTTTTCCATCTTATTTAACACCCAAGTGCCAACCACAAGATCCCAGCTGCCCCCACTAAATCTTGCTGTTGTTGTTTTTCCTCATTTTCTCATATCAAGGTTCCTCTACTTCTTCTTCTTCATTTTCTTCTTCTTCTTCTTCTTCTTCTTCTTCTTCTTATTATTATTATTATTATTATTATTATTATTATTATTATTATTATTATTCCTCTTCTTCTTATTCCTCTTCTTCTTCTTCTTCTTCTTCTTATTATTATTATTATTATTATTATTCTTTTTCTTCTTCTTCTTCTTCTTCTTCTTCTTCTTCTTTTCTTCTTCTTCTTCTTCTTCTTATTCCTCTTCTTCTTCTTCTTCTTGTAGTAGTAGCAGTAGTAGTTGTCGTTGTCGTTGCTGTTGCTTCTGCTGCTGTTTAAGACAGTGGGCTAGCAGAATCTTTAGGACGCTGGACCAAATGCTTAGCGGCATTTTCGCCGCCACTACGTTCTAAGTTCAAATTCCATTATTCCTTGTATTCTTTAAATATTTTCCGTCTCAGTTTTCCTCCTTCAATTACCCTCTCGTCATGCAGCAGCCCTAGATATTTGTTATATGTTGTGCTAATTTTATGCTGTCAGAGTTTATCTTTCGGTGTTTCTTCATAATTTGCACTGCAAACTATGCACACAAAACTGACATTTCAATATATGGCTGAGTAATATTTCTGTTTCGATCAGAGAATCCAAGTCTTTCTGGTTTTTGTATATAGGTTAAGGTTATCTGTATACAGCAGGCGATTTAATTTCACCATGGTTTTTCCTAACTTTGGAAATTTACAGTATACTTATCAGAGGGATCAATGTTTCTTTATTAGCCACACAGGACTGTACACAGACGGGACAGATTACAAAATAGAGCTTTTCTTTTTTTGGGAAAAGAAAAAAAAAGGTGGGGTAGGTTTTCGATTAAAAGGGATCGTAAAAGGGAAAAAAAGGAAAAAAAAGGAAAAAAACAAAAGAAAAAAAAACGATCAATAGGTATCGTGTATCACAGTGTCATGATGTAAGGTGTAAAGGAGGAAGCAGATAAGGTTTATCCATGGGAAGAAAATCCTGCGGAAATAACCACGGTAACCTCGGTCAATATTGTTACATGTTACCACAATTGTTTGCAAGTAGGTAACCCGCTGTTTTAAATTTCCGGGTTCATACGTGCCATCCTTGCTACATTCACCCATCTTTTTTTAAAACATTCGCTAGACAAAACTTGCCTCTCTACTCTCACTTAATCAGAGGGATTAATGCAACGACGCGGATTATTAGAAGGAGAAAAAGATTGTCGTCTTGGAAAATATCACTGTGTATTTTCACGATTCTCGGCGATTCTCAGCTCCCGCGCTTTCATTGCTTTTTCCAAAAGGCTGTGAGCGTCCTCAGGCACTCCAGGAGACATTTGTATTCAACACTGACGTAAGCCGTTCTGTAATCTATCCAGCCATCAGCTAAATTCTTCTTTCTTACTCGTACCTTCTTTTATATCCAACTGTTTATATACGGTTGATCGGCAATTCCCCTTGATTACTTTTGCATCCTTCTTGCTCCTCTTGCAATATATTCCCCTTTTCTAGAAAATTATATATTTCATGTGTATGAGGCCAGTTAGCAATGGATTTATGAGGTCTGCTACTACTATTACAGTTAGAAATAGACGTATTACATGTTTACCTTTACCAGAGTAACGGTAAACATGTATTAGGTCTATAATGGCTGGTTTACTTTCTTCTCTTTGCTCTTCTGTATCAGCTCTCCCATTCATCACTCCTAATCACTATTCATATTTTAGTTGTTGTTGTTATTATTGCAGGTGTTGTTTTTGTTGTTTTCATTATTATTTTTTACTCTTCATCACAAATTTTGATGCAGTTCCTGGAATCTTTCACATTTACTGGGCTTCCTACATGCAGGCGGCGAGCTGGCAGAAACGTTAGCACGTCGGGCGAAATGCTTAGCGGTATTTCGTCTGCCGCTACGTTCTGAGTTCAAATTCCGCCGAGGTCGACTTTGCCTTTCATCCTTTCGGGGTCGAGTAAATAAGTACCAGTTACGCACTGGGATCGATATAATCGACTTAATCCGTTTGTCTGTCCTTGTTTGTCCTCTTTGTGTTTAACCCCTTGTGGGTAGTAAAGAAATAGGTATTTCGTCTGCCGCAACGTTCTGAGTTCAAATTCAGCCGAGGTCGACGTTGCCTTTCATCATTTCGGGGTCGAGTAAATAAGTACCAGTTACGCACTGGGGTCGATATAATCGACTTAATCCGTTTGTCTGTCCTTGTTTGTCCTCTTTGTGTTTAACCCCTTGTGGGTAGTAAAGAAATAGGTATTTCGTCTGCCGCAACGTTCTGAGTTCAAATTCAGCCGAGGTCGACTTTGCCTTTCATCATTTCGGGGTCGAGTAAATAAGTACCAGTTACGCACTGGGGTCGATATAATCGACTTAATCCGTTTGTCTGTCCTTGTTTGTCCCCTCTGTGTTAGGCCCCTTGTGAGTAGTAAAGAAATAGGTACTATGCTATCCTTTCATTTCAGTTATCTAACACTTACCTGATTATTCTGGCCGAGTGCCAAGGGGAAAAAACTTTTGTAAGAGTTCTACCGGGAACACTCCTCCATTTTCTTTTATATCCCCCTTGATGCCTTCTGATACTGTTCCCAAATATCGAACAATAGTTGGTATTATTTTGCTTCCTTCATTTTCCATAGCCGAGATATTTAGTACTTAAGGGTTTATGTAATTTATCGCCTTCATTCTTCACTATTTGTAGTCCAAAGGAACATGTAACGTCAACTATATAGTATATGTCGTGTACCTTGTCCATCACCAGCACCTCATATGTCTGGATTGGGAAATGCCAGAGGATTTTGCTAGTCTCCAAGTCCACCGCTCTCTGTGGTTTGTGCTCACACAACATCTTGCATCTCACTCGCCCTCACTTTGCGCACAGTTTCTAATGTAGCACTTTCGCTACCTGACCAATATATACAATAACAATAACAAGAATAATAATAATAATAATAATAATAATAATAATAATTATTATTATTATTATTATTATATTATTATTATTATTATTATTATTATTATTATTATTATTATTATTATTATCATTATCATTATTATTATTATTATTATTAATATTATTATTATTATTATTATCATTATCATTATTATTATTATTATTATTAATATATTATTATTATTATTATTATTGTTGTTGTTATTATTATTATTCCTAATATTCCTATTATTATTACAATTATTATTATTATTATTATCATCATCATCATTTTCGTCTTATTCCTTGTTGAATTTATGTGTGGAATGGGTTACTATATGTAACCTTACGTACACTCTTACACTTTACTCTTTTACTTGTTTCAGTCATTTTACTGCGGCCATGCTGGAGTGCCACCTTTAGTCGAGCAAATCGACCCCAGGACTTATTCTTTGAAAGCCTAGTACTCATTCTATCGGTCTCTTTTGCCGAACCGCTAAGTTACGGGGACATAAACTCACCAGCGTCGGTTGTCAAGCGATGCTGGAGTGACAAACACAGACACACAAATATATATGCCCACACATACATATATACATATACATACGTCGGGCTTCTTTCAATTTCCGTCTACCAAATCCACTCACAAGGCTTTGGTCGGCCCGAGGCTAGAGTAGAAGACACTTGCACAAGGTTCTACGCAGTGGGAATGAACCTGGAACCATGTGGCTGGTAAGCAAGCTACTTACCACGTAACCAGCAGTCTTTAAAGTGCTTAGAATCCTCCTGATAATCATTGCTATTTCTAAGAAACACATTTTCTGTAGGATCTCTACAGGGCATTCTATTCCAATCACTTTCACTCGTCTGTCTGTATCTTTGCTTACAGTTCCTAAAGCACCAATTATTTTAGGAACGAACTTTACAGTTTTTATCCTCCAAATTCTTTCTAATATTTTAAACGATTGTATTTTTTATCATCTTTTATTTTTGGCTTGGGGGCTCGTCCTCTTTCTTTATAATCCTGGAATCAAACGGACATGATGGGTCGATTACTATGCAAATTTGCTTTACCTCGTCTATTAATAATTATTGTTATGCCCGGTCTACTATTTTCTAATGTTTTGTCCGTATGAATAGGTAAGTCCCACAGAATCTTACATTTCTCCGACTACAGTACTCTTTCGACTCGATGATTTACCATGTGTTTCCAACTTTAATTCCCTCATTTCTGCTAAAGTTACCAGTGTAAAACTTTTACAGCTTGGTCGCGCCTCCAATTTTTTATATTCTTGCCGTGCTAACTTCGGGGTATTCTGTCACAGCCTGTGTAACTGTTTCGTTCCAAGTTCCCCAAGCTCTACATTTTTCTAACACAGTCTCTCCATATCTAGTTTTTCTGTGTTTTTCGCTTGATCTTGAGCTATTACAATTTGGCACTCTGTCTTATGAGTTTTTTTTTTTTATTGCCCTATTTTTAATGACGCCCAGTATTTTATTGCTCATAAATCTTCAGAGGCTTTCCAAAGTTGGCCATGTAAAGGTTTCTTTTCAATCTGTCTGACATGTTGTCTTTGTATTTCATTTTCGCCCTTTTCACCTATTACGCGCTTGATCACCTGTTCTTTGTTATTATTATAATTATTATTATTATTATTATATTATTATTATTATTATTATTAGCATTATTATTATTATTATTATTGTTATTGTTTTTGTTACTATTATTATTATTATTATTAATATTATTATTATTATTATTATTGCTGTTGTTATTATTATTATTATTATTATTATTATTATTAATATTATTACTTTTATTATTGTTATTGTTATTATTATTATTATTATTATTATTATTATTATCATTATTATTATTATTATTATTATTACTATTGTTATTGTTATTATTATATTATTATTATTATTATTATTATTATTATCATTATTATTATTATTATTATTATTACTATTGTTATTGTTATTATTATTATTATTATTATTATTGTCGTTGTTGTCGTTGTTGCTGTTGTTGTTGCTGTTGTTGTTTTTAATATAGTGAGCTATTAGAATCGTTATCGCTTCGGTCGGACATATCTTCCGATTATTGAAATATTGAGTTCTTGTCGCGCCGAAGTCAGTTCTATATTCATTATTTCAGTGTTGAGAAAATAAGTACCATTTGAGCAGTGAGGTCGATACAGTAGATTATCCACGCCCCTAAAAATTACTAGCATTATGCCAAAAATCTATGAATTTATTTTGTTTATATGATTATACTATATTACGTATTACCACTAATATCAACGACGTTGCTTTCATTCTCGATTGAAATTATTTCACCTCATTTACGCCAGCAATCTCTCCGCAAAAATAAATAAATAAAACAAATAAATTAAAAGATGATAAAATTTAACTAGCTTTGTTACACTATCTTGTAAAATTATAAATTATATGGTAACAAGTTAATAAACAATGACAACATATTTATATTTATTGGTTTAACTTCAAGTATTACTGAAACCAATAATTACCAGCATAGTTTAGTATTTGGATTTTATATCTGCTTCACATAACAAAAATACAATAAATTATAGAAATTTTTACATTCAGATTTAAAGAACATTTTTCAACATTATCTTTCTATAGTATATGCTTTGCGTTATTTATTCAGGTTTTTGTGATCTGAGTTAAATCTCGTTGCAATTGGCAATATAGACTAACAGTCACGTTCTAGGGTTGCTGTAATGGATTGTTCCACGCCCTAAAATTTCTAGTATTTTGCTTATTTAAGAAACCGTTGTTAGTATTTGTATTATTATTGCTATTATATCAAAGAAGGCGGCGAGCTGGCAGAAACGTTATCACGCCGGGCGAAATGCGTAGCCGTATTTCGTCTGCCGTTACGTTGTGAGTTCAAATTCCGCCGAGGTCGACTTTGCCTTTCATCCTTTCGGGATCGATAAATTAAGTACCAGTTACGCACTGGGGTCGATATAATCGACTTAATACGTTTGTCTGTCCTTGTTTGTCCTCTCTGTTTTTAGCCCATTTTGGGTAGTAAAGAAATAGCTATTATACTCAAATCAGTGGGCTGGCAGACTCGTTAGCACGCAGTCTTTATATTCTGAGTTCAAATTCACGTTGGGAATGGCTTCACCCCCTCATCGATTCGGGGTCGAAAAAATAAGTATCAATTGATCACTGGCGCCAATGTAAACGAGATATTCTGTCACCCGAAATTGTTGGCCAAAATATAAAACTCATTGTTGTTACAACTGCTATTACGCTAGTGCATGCTAATTTAGCTAGCATGTAGTTATGTAGTTTATCATAAGGTTTTGGTGACAAGTCTCCTGTAATCTAAATAATCTTACTTTTCTTAGGATTCTTGCAGGATGGTACTTTTCTCCAGGCTGCAAATGTGAGTTTCAGTTCCAATCTCCTTCAGTCTTTTAGGTAGCATTTCACATGTTGTACCAAGTACATCAATGACTAAAGGGAATAATTGTTGTCTTGGTCTTCCAAAGTCTGCTAAACCCTCTAACAAGATCCTCATATTTCTCTATTAGCATTATTATTGTTGTTGTTGTTATTGCTATTATTATTTCTCTCTGGAGCAAAAAACGCTTGTTCGTGGCCCTTATGTTTTCTCTCAAAATTGTTGTTTTATTAGCTGGTATTCCAAGTTTTGCTGAACTGTTAAGCATCGCACCTCGCTACACGTGAGCCAGATTGTGTGGTGAGAATTCAAATTTTAAGGGCGACCTTTGGGATTTAAAATTGCAAATATATTTTTTAATCAAAAATATCAATACGGCTTCGCAAATTGAGAGAAAAAAATCTTTGTTGGAACCGCTACTATGACACTGTTTTAATAAATCTATTCAATGCGCGCGAGACACGGAACACAGAGAGCAGTAGCAACAACAACAAGCGCAAAAACAGCAGCAGCAAGGACAGCAGCCGTTCAAGAATTTGGCCCTGGAGATCTCCATTTCCAGCGACTTCGAGGGCCACCTCCTAGTGGTGCCGGGCATCAACGAAGACCCCTCGACTACAACAAGACGACCAAGTTTTTTTTACCAAGTTCTGGTGTCTCCCGTCTCTAAGCCCTAGACCATCACCTAATCACCCTTACCCGTCTTGTTGCTTAACAACAACAACAACAACAGCAGCAGCAACAGCAACAACAGCAAAAGCAGTAACACTAGCAACAACAGTAACAACAATAAAACAAGAGCAACAACAGAAACAGAAGCAGGGAAGCAACAGAAGCAACAACGCAAGAAAATACTAAGAAAATCCATAATATATAAATGTATATCATTAAACACGAGGAGACTGGAACGGTCGATGCAAACCCAGATAGCAAAATGGTTGTAAGTGGGCTGGGGTTTGAAAAATTTAGTGGCCAGTAGAAGACGCTTTGGTAGAGCCGAGGCAAGATTCTCAGCTGGAGAAATAGCCAAAAAATGCCACAACAACTCTCAAGAGTGAGAAATTATGGAAAAATCCGATATACTTCGATCTGAGGGTTATCAAATTAAAGGTATGAGGTGCCACTAGAGGTAAATATCTCTCAGCCGGTAGCTTCTGCGTTATATGGCATGCAGAACAAAAGGAAAATGTTGCAAGTCCACAAGATGGGAAGGGAGAATTGGTTAGCCACGTGCATGGGACAGTAGTTACACGCTGATTAGGAGTATCGTACCTTTTCTTCAGCTTATAAACCTACGTAATGGAACACAGTTATTTGTTGCAAAAAGCTGACATCCTGCATTTGTGAAACAAATTATTTAAAGGCTTTCTGTCCATACAAAGAAAAGGAAAATCCCCGCTGCTGCAGACTCCTCCAACGCAGAAAAATTTTGCTTGGTCGACCCGATTAAAATACCTAAAAACAGATATTTTCCTCTTCGGTCAAACCCACAGCAGCTTTTTCAAGTGTTACTTGAAAAGCAAGGTTCGAGGAGAGAGAAATTTAATGCTCCCAGCAATTTTGTTAAAACGTGGATGAATTTTACACTTGGAGAGGGTAATTGCCTTCTTTGTCCAGGTCTTTGATAGATGTATCATGATCAAGTTGGATCGTGGTATTAGCTGTCAGTTTTCCACGTCTGAATGAAGCTTTTTCACACTTGTCAAGGCCAAAATTCATATTGAAGTCTTTACTGAATTTTTTCATAATAGCTAGTAGCCCTTTCAGGTCCTTGTCGTCTTTTACACATAATTTCAAATCATCCATTTAGAGTGTGAAATTAGCTTGTCAAACGTTTTGTAACCCTGATTTTTTTTTATTCAGCTCGTGGGACAAAGGAAAGCGGGCAGACAAAATAGGATAGAAGATAGTGAATCTCCCTGGAATATTCCACGCTCTATTTTGATGCTTTCTAACACGTACGAGTCTATCTCGTAATTGAGAAATATTTTTTTGTTTTACAGTCCCATACTGTGCTGTAGAAAACCTTGTAAGAAAAGAGAGATCTTGTACATATTTAGATCCAACTATGTGGGACACTGTCAACGCCTTGCGATAGTCAATCCATGGTGTGTTAAGGTTTCGTTTTTTGGATGAGCAATTATTATTATCATTATGAGTTCAATTCCGCCGAGGTCGGAATTTCATTCTTTCGGGTTCGATAAATTAAGTACCAGTGAAACACTTAGGTCGATATGACCGACTACTCCCCTCCCCCAAAATTTCAGGCTTGTGCCTTTAGTAGAAATCATTATTATTATTATTATTATTATTATTATTATTATTATTATTATTATTATTATTATTATTATTATTATTATTATTCTACGTTTGACTTTTGCTTTATATTTGTCTCACCAAGAGACAATGTTCATGTTGTTGTTATGCCTAGTGTGCCATATATTTGGGGGGGTTTTTGTGTTGTACTAGTGAATGTCTAAAAAAAAACGCAAATTATATTTGTTTTAAACCTTGAGATTACATAGAAAGTATTTTGAGTAGGATATGAACAGATCCCATGAGCACTATCTTTTGAATTTCTGCCATTTTGGGGTTTCCTGGCATCTGAGTTAGGTAGCAATAAGCCCCTTTTGCTATAATTCCCAGGGCACCTATGACAACAGGTATTGTTTTAGTCTTCAGGTTACACATTTTGCTGATTTCTATTTCCAGATCTTTATATTTGCTCAGTTTTTGGTAGGTCTTGACAGATACGTTTATGTCGATTGGGACAGTATTATCAATGAGGAGGCATATTCTTTGTCTGAAGTCTTTCAATATGATGTCTGGCCTATTTGCATCTATCTTTCTGTCAGTTTGAATGGTGAAGTTCCAGAGGAGTGAGATGTGGTCATTTTCAAGCACTGGAGGTGGTTTGTGTTCCCACCAGTTTTTTTCATGGCGCAAATCCAGGTTTTTGCAAATTACCCAGTGAATATATTGTGCAGCTCTATCATGCCTGTTGAGATACTCTGTAGGCGCTAGAAGACTGCACTTGGAGACAACAACAATTATTATTATTATTATTATTATTATTATTATTATTATTATTATTATTATTATTATTATTATTATTATTATTATCTTTACTTTCTGACTTGAAATTCTCCCTGGGTCAACTTTGCATTCACTTGTTTCGGGCGTCGATAAAATAAGTTCCGTTTGAACACTAGAGTTGATGTAATCGAATTATTCCCAGCTCCGAAATTGCTGGCATTGTGCCAAACTGTGAAATCAGTAGTAGTAGTAGTAGTAGTAGTAGTAGTAGTAGTAGTAGTAGTAGTAGTAGTAGTAGTAGTAGTAGTAGTAGTAGTTGTAGTTGCAGCAGCAGCAGCAGATGGTGCGAGATGGAGAAAAGGAGGAGAGGAAGGAGGCATGTGCTCTTTTTTCTCAAGCCATAATTTCAGAAAAAAATACGTCAAATATAACCTTCTGATATCAGGTTTACTGCTAGCGTCACTAATTTCGCAAAATATACACGCTTATGCATTCGATTTCCAAACACATTTCACTCACTAGGATTTTGCATCGTGAAAGCAATAAAGTAATGTTCATTTCGATGCAGTGAACCAATGATATGTCACAAAAAATTATGCATACTGGTGCAGAAGATATTGAATGGTTTGAAGACTTTAGTTATATCAAATACCCACTAACAATGCATTGCGTCAGTTCCTGATAAACATCAAATGTAGTGATATATGAAAAAATGTGGCACATATGGTTGTGGAGGTGTGTTCAGTCAATCAAGGTAAGGAACAGTGTGGGCATTAAGGGCAGGTACATGTTTTCTCATGTTGCTTTTTTTTTTTAGGGTAATCTATAAGTAATACATTCATCATTGGTAAAGGGATTGAGATGTGATTATTGATGGAGAAATTCTGCTAGGAAAAGAAATATATGAATATATGATGGATGCATATGGACGTTGTATGTATATGTGTGTGTTTGTGTATGAGTGAGTGTGTGCTCACACGCACGTCTGTGTACATATGTGTATGTGATTTAAGGATACTTTAATATACTTGTGTATATATCTGTTTAGGTTGATATATGTGTGTGTGCGTGTATGTGTGCACACATCAGCATACATAACATGTATATATATATATATATATATATATATATATATATATATATATATATATATATATATATATATATATATAGATATATATAGATATTATATATATATATATATATATATATATTATATATGTATATATATATATATATATATATATATGTATATATATATAATATATATATATATATATACATACATATATGCATATAACAGAGTGCGTATGGATAAGTACATGTATTTACGTAAGTAGCTATATTCCCGCCGTAGAAGGTAAAATACGGAGCTACTTACCAGAGATCCACTTGAGTAATAGATTCACACAGCGTAAAAGGGTTAACGCTCAATGATTCCCTATAGGTAGCTGTCAGTTGAATACCACGCCTCTTTGCTTGCTGGGTAACGTCCATCCACTATGATTGCTTTGTTCCTTTACTGCATACATATATGTTTACCTATATGTGAGTGTGTTCGTACGTGTGTATGTACACGAGCGCATATGTGCATTTTGTATGTGTGAATATATGCGTACATATTATGAGATATATAAACTTCTGTATACATACAAATTTAAGTTTATACAAGCTTAAGTATATACGTACATACATACATATATATAGACATACATATGCATACATTCACATATTTATACATATATAATCACACATGTGAATGAACATATTCGTATGAAAACATTTCCCAACTACATATAAATACATGTATGTATGTATGCATTTATGTATGTATAAGTTATATATACATATATATATATATATATATATATATATATATATGTATGTATATATGTATGTATGTATGTATGTATGTATGTATGTATGTAATGTA
>NC_042999.1:28413584-28416084 GCF_006345805.1 Octopus sinensis | reverse complement strand
ATGATATGCGATGTTGAGGTGTGTGTGTATATATAAATGTGTATATGTGTGTGTATGCGTGTATCCGTACCTGTGGCTGCCACTGTGCGTGCTATTATTTTTAATTGTACATTTTAGCTTCGTGAACCGTACTCCAAGGGAGAATTGTTTCATTTCTTAGAAAAGTTTATAAACCTCTTATGACGTCAAAAATATATAGATATATATTATTTGATACGCATATATGTGTATGTATTGGGGTATTATTTGGAGTATTATTTATCAATCATTACAAATGTTTTGTTTACTAATAGAAATTACAATGTTTTACGTATTGAATAAATATATAAGAAATTTCCTATTATAAATTCTTCAGTCAGAGACAAAAATAATGTTTTCTCTGTGTTTTTACTTTTATAATTTGTTGCTCTTTCTGAAGAATTTCTAATTGGAATTTTCGTACATCTTTATCTAACATGTAAAAGTTGATACTATTCTATATTCTTGAGACGAGGAATTATGTACATTATTTACAATGGACAGGTAGGTGTCCTCATCTTTGTTGTTGTTATCACAACATTTCGGTTGATATACTCTCCAGCCTTTATCAGGTATTGTGATGGGATTTGGAACCCAACCGCCAGAACACCTGATAAAGGCTGGAGAGTACACCAGTTGAAACGTTGTGATAACAAGAACCAAGGTGAGGACACCTATCCGTCCATTGTAAATAATGTACGTAAAAGTTGGTAATTCACATCTGCAAATGGAACAAGTGTTACGGTGAATATATAATACAAACTATTTTTCCAACTTACTGTATTGTATTACTCTACAAATATTTCAAGAATTTTCAAGTCTATGTACATGTTCTTGCGCGTGCGTGTGTGTGTATATGTGTGTGTATGTGCGTGCGTGTGTGTGTCTATGTGTGTTTGTGTGTCTTAGTGGACTAAACAGGAGAGGAGGAATCACGTGGGATTGAAGAGCCGCTGAAGTGGTCACAGATGTGTGACGAAAGATTTCCAGATAATGGGGACAGATGTTAAAATAAAAACAATAAAGGAATGATGAATGATTATATACTGCGTTTGGTCATTTGGAATGAAAGCAAAATGAAAAATACAACAACGGAATTTAACAATATATATATATAAAATTAATAGTTATCGCCATACTTATATGGCAGTCTTATAAATATAAGACTAAAGCTGTCGCTGATTAGCTCCAAGAGGCCACCGCCTCAAGCTAGCTATTTGACACACAACCTACGTCCATTATAAACCTTCGAACAGGGGACGTCAGCCGCTTCATCCTGCCAGTCAGACAGCTGCAGACATGTTTCAGGGTATTTGCCCTTTATCAATGCAGCGTAGTATGGCGATAATTATTAATTTCCAGTAACGCTGCCGTAATCTCCTTTAGAGAGACTTAGAGGTGACTGATAACATAAACAGCAGGCTTACAAACAAAAAGTCTAAGGGGACAATTTCTTCGACTGAAAGGCAGTGCTCCAGCATGGCCACAGTTAAATGACTGAAAAATGGTAAAACAATAAAAGAATAAAAGTGTAAACGTAAAAGATATAAATAAAATATAATAAACACCTTGATAGATATATGTAGAGAGAGAGATACAGATAGACAGATAGAGATAGACTAATGTATGTTTGTGTATGTATATATATATATATTCACATAAAAATATGACCCACACACAGACACATGCAAACTCATATATTCTTATATTTCTGTATATAATTACAGGCATATTAAGGCGCAATGTCTACACAATCCAAAGTTATAAATATTAATTTGTTCATATAAATGTTAAATTATGTTTAATGCATTAAAATAATTTCAATTTAATGCATACATTTTATCTCTGAAATAAGAAGCAGCTCTGATGTTGAGTTTAGGCAGGCAAACTTTCCGCTGTCTTTCAAGATCAATATATACTAGGATACAACTTTGAAATTCATGTATTGCAATTGCCAATCCTTATCGATTTGAACATGCCGTTGTAAAAACAGTTCGTATCGTACATTCTCTCAGGGTCGTAGTGATGTTGTTGACTGCAAATGAATGTAAGATGTGTTACTTATGTATTTGCCTCTATCAAATGACAAACGATTACTGACTTATTCAATCAATGTTAGCATACGGAATTATTATGAAACTGAGGTAAACAAAAACATTCGTAAACGCTTACACACATATGGTCAGTGGCAAGAGAGGAAGAGGCCGACCAAGAACCCGCTGGCTTGACACAATCAAGAGTGATACCGGAATGGACATAGCCAATCTGAAAGGAGCGGCCCAGGATAAAACTGACTGGAAGACACTGATCTATGAGGTAAACGAGAGTCGACTTCGACTGAGCGGATAGATAGATAGACCGTAATAGCGAGTAGAAATAATATAGAAGTAGCTAGGTATATATATATATATATATAATATATATATTATATATATATATATAATATATATATATATACATACATACATACATCTATATATGT
>NC_042999.1:28406084-28411084 GCF_006345805.1 Octopus sinensis | reverse complement strand
CTTATGTATATATATTTTTCCTTTCATCTCTTTTGGGGAAGATATAAACAAATTCATAACGTCAATATTAGTGTGTTTATATTTTCTCCTTAAATATACCTATATAGATACCTATACATATGCATATACTATACATGTTTATATCTCTATATATACATACATAAATATATATATATATGAATATATGTATTTTTACATATACACATACATGCATATGTATACATATATATAGATATGTATATAATATACATATATATATGTATATATTTATATATATATATATATATATGTATATATATGTAACATATATATATATATTATATATATATATATATATATATATATATATATATATATACGTATAAATGTACGTATACGTAGATACAGTGTGCGGCAAAAGATAGCCTCACATTTACTATCCTTGATAAAATATTTCATAAGTATTCTCACAAATATATATACGTCCAAGGAAGTACAGTAACTGAAAACACAATTGCAAAATTCTTGATCAACAAACAAATTGACTATCAACGATTATTATTATTTATCTTTTCTAACAGCCGTTTCTGCTGCCAATGTCTATCAGCGCTTCCTTTATAAGCGTCATTCTAGTGGTCCTCTATTACATGGAAGGTCTCTCCGTCGCACCTTATAAATAAGAACATCTTTACAGTGGATTTAATCCGATTCTGAAAGTTTATATGTAGATAAGCATTTTATAAGTTTGAAATATAACAGCTTATATGGAATGGAGACGAAACAACTTCCAACATGCAGTTTTACCAACATATACTATAAGATATTCTTAAAATCTGCATTCCTTTTCCTTCACTTCTGGCAAAACTCATATAAATATATTGTTACTGTTTCTGTGATTTTAATCAGCGAAAAATATATTTTGAAAAAATATTTCCGTATATCTTATCTTTTGATAAATTTTGTCTTCACTTTCTCCTATAGCTTTCATGTCTTTCTTGAAATTCCTGCTCTTTAATTATATATCGCTTCTATGGGTCTAATTTTGCAGTGAAAGTATTCTCCATCGATTTCATGAATTTTATTAATAGAGTATTATTTTTTCTCTCAGCTTTTCTTAACGATTTTTATGTAGTAGTATTAGTAGTAGTAGTAGTAGTGGCAGCAGCAGCAGCAGCAGCAGAGCAGTAGTAGTAGTAGCAGCAGCAGCAGCAGAGTAGTAGTAGTAGTAGTAGTAGTAGTAGTAGTAGTAGTAGTAGTAGTAGCAGCAGCAGCAGCAGTTAGAGGGGTTTCTGTTGTTATTCTCCCTGTCATTGTTGCTGTTGCTTTTGTAGTCGTTATTTTCTACCCACTAAGGCAGCCCTGAATAAGCAGAACTATGATCAGATGTTTTCCAAATATGATAATTCTCTATTTAGATGCAAAATGAAATAGCTTGAACGTTGAAATTCTTTCTCATTTTGTAAGACATTAAACTCTGCTTTGAGAGATACTAAGCTACACCTTTTATCATATCAAGTGATTTCATTCATTGGTTGTGACTTTGATTATCTTCATGGAATAGAAGACTGGTAGGAATTGTATGTATCACATTCAAGCTGATGATCTTCGAAAGATCGTCATCAAATCATGCCTTTCAAATTGAGGCAAGCCCTTTTCTACTAATTTTGCGGAATCTACTTCTTTTTAACCAAGATATGTTTCTTTGTGCGGCTCTTGTCAACAAACCCGTCATATATTCTAGTTATTTTGCGAACAAGTAACACAGTGATAAACATCTTAAAGTTCGAACCTGGGATTACAGAATTCTTAGCGGAAATTCCCAGAAAGTTGGAAACTGAACCAGACATGTTGGCAGTAATGAGCAAGAGTAGTGAAAGAGAAGAAGACTTCAGTTAAATAACAGCAGATCCAAAAGACTGAATCAAATGATTAAATCAAATGATTTCAACGAAGCTGACCAGATGGTGCTGGTTCTTACAGCTATGGATGACGCGATCTCCGGCTATGAATCCAGAGTAAATGCACGGTGCGAAAGAGCAGCCATTTAAAAACAAAAGCAACCGAATAAAAACAGACAATATAAAATTCATCTGCTTCAGAATACGGAATTAAGTCAAGTATATTTCAAGTATTATGTTTAAATTTTATCCGGTCAAAATATGCTTTGGATTTAACTATATCTGAACATCTCGTGTATTTAAATGTATTCTTAATGATCTAGTTAGTAATTTTCTCACGAATGTCGGAAATAAGAAGCACGTAATACTACATCTTAAGTTTCGTTTACTCTTATAACATAGTATTACGCATTATTATTTCTTTTCATACGTATATATCTACTTGTTTATTTTTAATTATGAGCATATATACGCGTGTATCTTTTAGATATTAAAAGTAAGATGTTACGCGTAAATATGCCTATATGTGTTAGTGTTCATTGGCTGTCTGTAAATGTTATGTCTACGTACGTATGATAACCAAAAGGAAACCATTTTCTATATTTATAAATATATGAACATTTATTAATTTACATATTACATTTTACACTTTCTCAATGAAATTATTTTAGCCATAATAATAATAATAATAATAATAATAATAATGATAATAATAATAATAATAATAATAATAATAATAATAAAATAATAATAATAATAATAATAATAATAATAACTATTATTATTATTATCATTATTATTATCATTATTATTATTATTATTATTATTATTATTATTATATTATTATTATTATTATTATTATTATTATCATCATTATTATTATTATTACTATAACCATATAAGGAGAAAAAACGTTATTTCGAACATTGCTAATCTTTCCAGTTTGAAACTTACTGATAACTTATCTCTTATTAAAGGATTGTATAAAAGAATATTAATTAATATTTTCGATAGCTATCAGATACGAGTAATTACTTTAGAAAACACACTCACACACGCTCTCATATACATAAGAATGAAGCTATTGATTCATCGATTATACACATACTTATACAATCATAGTGCACACACACAAAGTGCTTGTGTGCGTGTGCGTATGTATGTGTGCGCGCATGCGTCTGTGTGTGCGCTCGTGCGTGTATGTGTACGCATATGAAGAAATTAGATTTGTTTTGTGTGTGCATCTGTACATGTCACTACAGGTGTGCAATTACTTATATACATTATAAAAGTCACACCCGTTTTGCGCAAATTTAAATGCTGAATTGCATTATACCTCTGCGTATATCTTATGAAAAGTATTCCACAGATACATACGCATACATACACACGTACACACACATACATAATACACACACACACACACATATATGTATGTATATTATACATAGGAAATTTGACTCACGACTGTTGATGCTGCCACCTGCGGTTGCTTTTGAAGTAAGAGTGGAAAAGAAAGAGAGTTTACTAAGAAATAGAAGGGAGGTTGAAATTTCCCTTTATGGAGAGAGAATAATTTTATATTTTTCTTTGCTCTATAATTATTATGCGAGATCTTTTTCTTATGAGTGAGAGAACATATGAAAAAATATTTCCATATTATATATTCTTTTTTTTTCTTATCATATATGTATATTGTCGGTTTCTACGATGAACAGTGTCCCAACAAAAGCTACATCTCGATTAAATTAACGTGTGACTTTTTCAGTATTGCTTGCACTCCTTGCTTAATTAAGGAGGAGAACGAGAGTGGTCTGTAAATAATAAACTAATATTTTTAACAGACACACTACAATGCAATTCTTCTGAACAACAGTTAATTCATAACGCTATAGTCAAATAGAATATATGGCGTAAGTCTTGTTGATGTTTTGCCATAGGATCAATTCTAAGACTCTATGAGTGTGAAATAGAGTTTTAACAACACTGCTATGGATACTCTACGTCTATTACCACAACAGAAATAGATTGTTAGACAAACGCCAGTACACAGCACTCAATGCGAAATTCTGTTACACAGCGGAAAATCTAAAATGCTGACTAGGTAACCTGCACCACAGCACTTGGAATTCATTTAACCGTACCTAAACAAGAATATACTGATAATGTTGAACAATTCTGTAAACTCATATAGTCGACATATCAATATTATGACTAAGTAGTCAAGGTGAAGAGCTGCTAGCAGAATCGTTAGCACGCCGAGAAAAATACTTAGCAGAATTTCTTCTATCTATTAGCTCTCAGTTGAAATGTAGCCGCAGATGATTTTGCCTTTCATCATATCAGGATCGATAAAATAAGCACTGGGTTCGATATAGTCGACTTATCCATTTCTCCGAAATTGCTGACCTGGTACCAAAATTTGAAGTTAATAATACGACTAGGAGTATACTTCGGAAACTATTACATTGGTGCCAGTTTTAATTTTAATAGTAAACACATATACCACGCACATACTTTGCGTAATGTAAAGCTAAAAGAAAGAAATATCCCAATTGAATAATACATGTTAAAAGAAACATCTGTATATAGAAGATTCAAGCATAACAAGGGAGATAACAAATGCACCATAATGTTCAGGACACATTCACTTGTGCATCACAGAGAAGTGTTGCACTATCACTTATACTAACATTCGGCTATCATTAAGAATAGAACATTCTCTAGGTAAGAAATAAGCTAATTTTTAAACATTAATTGTTAGCGATTTTAACTCGTGCACAATAACTGCAACGCCAAAAAAAACTAAAACAAATCATCGACATCGAAATGCAAACAGCAAATTCAAATCAAACTTAAGCACAGAGGAAGATAGAAAAATAACCTTGATCAAGAGCGTACTCATACATTCAAATATACAGAAATAAATACACAGGGAAATAAATTAAGAACCATAAATATTTGATTCAAAACACTCCATGAAACACAAATTAAACTCACAAAGAAGTTACCATATCTTTTAACGTTGCCTAAAACAAAACTCAAACCGGCAAGTAGACACATACACAGACAGACAGACAGACACACACACACACACACACACACACACACACACACACACAC
>NC_042999.1:28396084-28398584 GCF_006345805.1 Octopus sinensis | reverse complement strand
TGCTCACACTTGAGATAGATATGATATCTATACGAAACAAGGAGGGAGTTGAAACACTCAGTAAGAAAAATTCAAAATTCCATTACTCTAGAATACTGGCTGTTCTGATGAAATAGATTTACTGTGTTATCCGCCTTCATTTAGATCTGACTGAATTCAGATATGCACGTAAGTGCATATTTATGATACATCTAAGCTGGGAATTGACAATCGTTATGGAACAATAAAAAAGTATTCAATTTGTTTCCTGTTACACCTTTGCTGTTATGTTGCAAAATTCCATTTCTATAAAGATACTTTATTTGAATTTTACAATGATGCCCCTCCACTCAGCCCTCTAACATTGTGTGTTTTCTATTATGATGAATTTAATCATCAACAATGCTATAGCAAATTTGATGAAAGGTAATCAAATATTCCTCGCGTCCTACCAATTTGTGTAAATGTTATTGTTAGAAGATATCTGGATTGTTGACCAATTGCATCCATAAACTGAGTGCATTTCAGCAACGCAGAAGGAATCATTAAAATAAATTTGTGAAAAGCTATAACAGTAATTTATGGGATAAGAATATCGAGAAATGCCTGTGTTGAAAGACAACGAAAAGAATACTGGTGAAGTAAGGACTATTGCCTATAAACTGTATGGCGTTGGATGAAGTGAACTTTATGAGGTCACTCGAGCTACTAGAAATAAAAGCTATATTTTCCCAAATCATTATCTGTGATCTTAAAATAGGGAGCATGGACAATATAGTTCTGGATATACAAGAAGTTATAGTTAAAGCTGGAAACTTTTTATGACAAAGCTGGTGTGCTTGTGTGATTAAATAGTTTGCTTAGCAGCAGCATGTTTTGTAAAGCATGGTAACTTCAATGTATTGTTCTAGCATAGATTTGTATCCACCACAGCCTTGTATCTGAAGTTCGATAAGTGATACAGTGAAAAAGTCTATAGAGTATACCGTTTCTATTTTTAAGTTGTACACTTAATCCGCTGCCGGTTTTCACGCCAACAGCTTGTCCTTGAAAATATTTCATGAAACCCACTTTTTTATAAACATCCGAGCTAGCCAACGTCCAAACAATTTCGGAGACCCTGAAAAATGTTAGAGATCATCCCTTCCTATTGTGTCTAAGATAATACTTGTACATGGAGGGATCAAATTATCCAAAATGGTAGAGGTATATATACAATCTCTAGAAGGTCAACCCTCCACTGTGTAGTTCTATCAGTGTCCTTAATATAAGATCCCAGTATAATTTTTAGTAGATGCAAGTTCATATCATTTACACCACTAAATAACCTGAAAACAACCCCATTAAAACAATTTATTACCAACACCACATTGCCTGACAGAAAGAGTGTTTGCCAAATAGGAAATAAAATATGCATATCAAAATATAGATATGATCTATAAAAATGCTGATGGTATACTCAGGAACAGAGATCACGTAATGCCAGAATATGTATATTTTAATATTTTTAGTAGAACATCTGTTAAAGAAGATCGGAATTTCATTCTGCATTTTGAGATTTTTCATTGTCTTTGTCTTGCCACCAGGTCAAGTCTAGCCGTGATGTACTTTGACACTATGACTCCGTCATCTACAAATCATCTCTGAACCAGCAAATGTGTTCCTGCCATACTTATCCCGTACGTTATTTTCAATCAGTATATATAGGACGGCAATATACAGTATTGCACCTTTCTGAGGTTTTGAGAGTGATTCCGCTGCTAGATCTAGCATATTGAGTAACCACCTGTATGCTTTGTCACCTTCTTAGTTCTATGTATTTCTCAACTTTGTTTGGAACTTTAAAAAGGAATATATAATGGGAGTGTACGTAGACAGAAGTAACAATGTGTAAACGATTAATGTACAGTAAGAAGAGTGCGCGTGTTGTGACTGCGCCCAAGGGTAAGCATCTATAAACACAATACAATGTCAGTGACGGCCATCTGCACTACAGTACAATACAAGTATTGTATTATTGATAATGTCTCCTGGTCAATACCTCCCACCTAATTTTCTACTATCGGGCTATCTTTTTTCCATTGAATGTATTATAAGAAGGTAAATATGCGTAATCTGGTCGACAATAGACAGAACATTTCTTCTGCTACATTGTTTAAGGTTGAAGAACAAAAGTATTTGACGTCTACCTTTAGAAATTGGAGACAACAAATAGATTCTATAAGACTCCTTAACGTTCAACCATTACTCGTTATGGTTTTCTATCCACTATTTCTTCATTTCATCGCTTCTTTTCCCTTTTCAATCTGATTCTTTTTCCCCTCTCTCTTTATACACACACACGCACACACACACACACATATATATATATATATAATATATATATTATATATATATATATATGTATGTATATATGCATACTTATGTATATACTCAAACAGACACACACACAGACGTGTGGGTATATATATATATATTCTGTCTTACACTACACACACTCTTTGCTTCTCCTTAGCTGATT
>NC_042999.1:28381084-28391084 GCF_006345805.1 Octopus sinensis | reverse complement strand
CAACTGTCCGATCAAAGATGAAAATATATATATATATATATATACGTGGAGTAACATTTGAAATATATGAATAATATTTTAACATTTCGGTGTGTTTGTGTGTTACTTTTTATATTTCATTATATGACAGGAAATAAATGCTGCAACACCAACTATTTTGTGGCTCTCGCTTTCTTAGAAATAAAAATCAAAACTCTCTCATCACCTCATATCCTATCGAGTGTTAAATTCAAACCGGTTGTTTGGATACTGTAAAACAAGATATCTGCAATAAACAACCTGGTCATTTTTAAAATGCTTTTAATTATTGAAGAGTTTAACCAAACCTGTCGAAGGGTTGAACAACAGCAATAAATATATTATTACTTCTACTACAGGTATAATTATTGAAATTTAGATCTGATACTTCAGCCATTATCACTTTCATAATGCATTGTCAACAAGTGCATTGCGGCACACACGTGTGACAAAAATGTTTGTAGCCAAATAGCAAGTGCCATAATATAAGAAAATTAAGAATTTTCAGTGTACCAAACAGAAATAATGTGTACCGCTTGGCAGTGATACATAGTACGTGCGAAGAACTCTATTTTATAAATATATATATATATATCTGTGTGTGTGTGTATTTGTTTGTATCTATCTATCTGTCTGTCTATCTGCATATATATAGGGAGAATTCACAAAAAGAAACAAAAGACGAAGACAGGTAGTGTAGACAACTAACAGATGTATCACTTTAACCCTCGGGAAATGAAAGAAGTCTTTAACGTTCGAGCCTTCCACAGAAAGAAACAGAGGCGAACTACGAAGAAGGGGAGTTAATAAAGTAGTGGTGATCCCAAAACGAAGGTGCCCGTGATTGTGTATAAGAGAGCATGTATATGCGTGTGGAGAGAGATGGTGACCTCGACGTGTGCGTGTTTGCATATGTAGGTGTGTGGATGATGGTGAGGCTGCTGGGAAGTAGTCAGTGCTAGTGTGTGCGTGGTGGTATGATGTGATGTGGTGTGGTGTGGTATGGTGGTGTGTGGTGCTGTGTGATGAGATGTGGTGGTGTTGGTATATGGGGAAGGCGAGACGTGGGAAAGCAAGTGTGGGGTGTGGGTCAGGCTGATGGTGGGGGTAGAGGGGGTATGTGGGAGTGGGTGTAAGGGATGCGGTAAGATGTTATGGGATGGAGTTGGATTGTGTAGGGATGGGGTTAATCACTTATGCCATATTCCGTAGAAGTTAAGAGCGCGGGCTACTAACCCCAAGATACAGAGTTCAATTCCAGGCAGACCCTGAATAATAATAATAATAATAATAATAATAATAATAATAATAATAATAATAATAATAAAATAATAATAATAATAATAATAACCACAACAACAACGAAAAATACCTCAGGAATGAGAATCCAAGTTCATAATTTCCCCGGAACACCTGATGAAGGCTGGAGGGTACATCAACCGAAACGTGGTGTTTACAACAAACAAGCTGAGGACTAATATCCGTAACTTGTAAATAATGTAAATAATTCCTCATCTCTTAAATATAGAACTGTAGTGTCAGTCATTTCGATCTATTTCTGGAATTCATGTTACAACTTGCAGGATCGGACATCATTGAAACACGAATTTATGTTTGATTCGAGTACATAACAATACGAAACTTATAATGGAGCTGGGCTTTCAAGTGTGTCCTATAAGTAATAATACCATCATATTTTAGTCTCTTTAACTAGGCTCTTTCTCGTACAAGCATTTCGGCCAACTCATTAATATTATAAGTTTTTGAAAACATATAATATGAAACTTATAATGAAGGTAGACTAGTCAATCTTGTTTATAGATTAGTCAAGTTTTTTTTGTTTTTATTACAAGCACCACGCCCAAATTATTATTCGCAGGATAATTTTCTTTTTTTCTCACATAAGTCTTAGAGACTTTGTAAAGTGTTTTATTCAATCGCTTATACGTTGACAAAATCAAAAGGGTGGACGATTGGTAAAGGACTATTAAATATTGACAGAATGTCTAACAGCTTTTGACGCCTTAGTTAAGTTCCTAATGAGGTTTAATGTGCCTTTCGGTCTTTTACGGTAAAAGATTGCACAGTATTGTAGTTGGCTGAATCAACTATATACATCCCTTTCTCTGAGCATACTTCCTATAGTTTAGAAATTATTATAATAATATGATGGTTTTACTAGTAGTTAGCTACAACGGGATTAAGTATCTACGAGTTTCAGGGGAAAGATTTCTTGGAGGGAGAGTCAGGATTTCTATTTGTATAAATATTAATATTTTGCTGAATAAATGTTATTTTACGTAGTTTAGAAAAATCTACTTCCATTCAAGTGTTATACTGGAGGGATCGCATGCCAATGTAAAAGTGAAAGTTTGGCAGAATAGTTAGAGAGTCGGAAAAATGCCTAATGCCATTTATTCTAGTTCATTATTTCCTCAGCCCCTATCTCGCCAAAAATGACTGTGCCATTCATCCTTCAGGAGTCAATAAAGTAGAGTAACTGTCGTCTTCGATAGACGATGTCATTGACGAATCACCCACTACAATTGCTGGGTTTGATCCTAGATTAAACGTTATTATATAGTGCGGTGGGTTAGGAAAATCAATAAAGCTATGGGTGAAAATGTCTCTTGTTACTTAACTTCGGTTCACTAAGTTCTGAGTTCAAATCCCGTCAAGTGAACGTTTCTTTTCATCATTCCAGGTTCGATAAAGTAAATTACGTGTCAAATAGCGGAGTCGATTTAGACAGTTGACTCCCTACCCGCCAATTCTGGCTTTGAACCTAAATAAGAAACAATTATTTCTCAAATCATGATAACAATAATGGCCGAGAAAATCTAGTGATTGTTGTTTGTGAAATGCCAAATGTTTTAAAATCTAAATATGGGGTTAGCAAGAA
This sequence comes from Octopus sinensis, assembly GCF_006345805.1. NCBI lineage: Eukaryota > Metazoa > Mollusca > Cephalopoda > Octopoda > Octopodidae > Octopus > Octopus sinensis. The sequence goes on along the minus strand of NC_042999.1, from coordinate 28,388,164 downwards.
GCTTGTACTAAGTATCATGATGAAAACCATTGTACTGTCAAAGACAGGACGGTTGAATGCATTCTTAATTAATTATTCATCGAAATAAATGAAGCAATCAGGTAATAAAATCGAACTGACATATAGGATAACAAAACAACATCCTACTTCAAAACGATCGATACATTCACTTACAAAATTTATATTAAAAAACACACATACAACAAGCAGGAAACAACCAAACAAGCGAAACATTTTGTTCCTTATATGTTCATATTGTTCAAGAAAATGTGATATTCTGAAGAATTTGATACCAAACATGTAATTATCTTGCCAACCATAGATTTTTAGCAGCAAATTTATATGTTGATCTTGATTTTAAGCTGATATAGAAGATGTTATTTACATTATATTATAACATATTGCGGAAGTTTATTTGTAATAGATCCCACAATAAATGTATTGTTTAACGACAACACGGACAAGGAATTGTCTTCTTGTTATTAATTTAATAACAGTCTTCATGTGAAAAATGTTATATTACTATATATGGCTTTATACTGTAACCAATGTATTATTTCTTCTTGTTATATACATAAAATTTTAAAAAATAAATTTGAAAAATCTTCCATTTCAAATTTTCATTTGATTCATTTTCCGGATCAAGTCAAACTGTATATTACAAGAAACAAATAATAAGCTAATGATGGAAACTCGATGCAGTCAATAAGTATTTAGGAATAGCAACCAAAATTACATCCTCTCTGCTCTGAAAGTGAAACAACGGTAATGTCTGGATTGTCATAGGTTGGAATTGCAGCGAAATAACAATAAAATTATTCAGTTTTAGAGTTGAATAATTTCAATCGTAACTATATGTTTGTGTACATGTTTGGGTGTGTTGCGTATGTTTGTACGTAGGTGTGTGTTAGTATATATTAGCTAACTTTTGATTGTATGTTTGTTTGGATTTGAGTTTCAATTTGTTTGTGTTTCTGTTTGTATATGGGTGGGTGCATAAAGTGCATGCATGTATATTCATAAATATGAATATTAATAAAGAAAATAATAATATAAAATTATTTAGTTCCTCATACGAATTCGTCAGGAAATTACTGGCATTTATGCTTTCCACAGTTTCATGCATAACAAGTATAAAAATAACACTAATAATCTGTGTGCGTGCGAGCATGTATATGTGTGTATGCGTGTGTGTGTGTAGTGTGTGTACGTGAGTGTGTGTGTGTGAAAGAGAAATAGAAGTGTAGCATATATAAGAGACGAGTGCACTCATTAACACATGAGTTGCATTAAATTATGTAATAAAAGCAACATTTATTTTAAGGTGGAAGGTAATTACAACAATTTTTTTTCTTTAATGTGATACTCTCCTTCAGGTCATTTCTGGCTTTCAAAATACTCTTAGTGCAAATAAAGAATAACCGACAGTAGAGTATACTGCACAACAACGCAGAATATCAACATTTAATAGCTATCGTTTTTGAAATTCCTAAGAAGACATGCTGGCTTGTCCTCTCTGATATCCTCCTTTTTAGGTAATGCTTAGAGAAATTTTAATCGTTTTAGCAATAACTGAAGTGTCTTTCATCAGCACATCAAGCATCGCCCACCATTCTTGCTCCTTTATTAAAGCCCACCAAAATAAGGCGGTAAGCTGGCGTAAGCGTTAGCACTCAGATCAAATGCTTAGCAGCATTTCTTCCTTCTGAGTTCAAATTCGGCTGAGATCGACTTTCCCTTTAATCCTTTTGGGGTCGTTAAAAACGTACCGCTTAAACACTGATGGCGGTGTGATCGACTTATCCCTTCCCTTACAATTGCTGGTCTTGTGTCAAACTTTGAAACCATGATTAAACCCTCAAAATATGTCCTTCGCTACCGCTTTGCATGTTTCAAGTAGCAGTTATGTGTGACTCGAACCGTACTACTACTAGTACTACTCCTGCTGCTGCTAATACTACTACTGCTACTACTACTATTAGCCTAGACTCCCTTTCATATGAGAAAAGCCTTTTGACATGATGCAATCGTCGAAAGAATTGCAGACACTAAAAGACAAATTGAGACGATACCAACTGGTAATTGAATTTAAAAATTAAAGAATATGGATATCGATATCCATCTAGCTACCTAACATAGCATGTGTCAATCTATTTATCGATGCGTATGTATGCACGTATGTATTGATGGAGAATGGATGCTTGCATGCATGCATGCATTGATGAATCGATTCACGGATCAATAGGTGTGTCTATGTGTGTGTGTAAATATATAAACACACATGTTTGGGAAAATGCTTTTCCCGTTTGATTGTCTGTAGTAACCTTTATTTTCATTACATCGTATGGTTAATGCCAGTATAAATACGGCTTGCCTAAATTTTTTTTTTTTTTTGCTGCTCGTTGCTCATGTAATATACTGGCAGATTACTCCTGCTGTGGTCAATTTACTTTTTCGTGCTCACTCTTATAGCTCTTTTAATATGGCCAACAATATGCCATATCGCATATGCATTTTGATTTTATCTATAGACCACTATCTTTAAATTCTCGAGTCTTTTCCATTAACGGTTTCTTTCTTTTACGAAATGTATAATATACACAGTAACTTCTTTTACTTTTTATTATGTTTTCTGTCTGTTAGATTTGCCAATATCTCTCTAATGGTTTACAGGGACCATTTTTCTACTTAATCTTTCTCCAGTGTATTTCATGATTATGTTTGTGATAATGCTTCATAATATATGCGACAGAATCTCTTTAACTGTAAATCTATATTCCTATATGCTTTCGTAGAAATGATTCATGGCCAACCGCTAAGGTTATATTAAACCTTCAGATGATATTTCTATATTATAATCAAATATCGTTCACATATCAATATGGTCCATCATTGAGAACACGAGAACAAATATAACTGCGTTCATGTGATATCAGACAAATGTTAGTGATGTCAGTGCCTCGATGCTTGCAACCCACACAACTCTTTAGTCATGGACGTGACATTATTTTTCTAACGTTCTAAGTAGAAGCCCAGTGAATTATAATTCTACAAGTAAAAAGCAGCAGAATTTTGCAAAATCATCAAAAAAATCTCTTTGATTTTATTTCTGTTAAAATGCTTCTATCATTTAATGTAAGCTCCCCAAATTGGAGCAATAGTCGTTATACTTGTTATTATTGTCGTTGCTGGATTGAAGGTGGATTAAGAGAATCATCTGAGCATCGAAAGTAGTGCGTTGTGATATTATTACTCCTTATTTACGTTCCAATGTTCATATCCCACTGATAATAACTTCCGTTTTCATCCATTCCTAAGTACATAAAATTATGTACCAGTGAAAACAAAAGTGGATGATATCGATTAAACCCCTTTAAATGGTTGGCTCTGTACCTAAATTAGAAACAATTATTGCTATTTGTCGACAGTTCATACTAAGGGCAATATATCTACGATGACCTGCAATGAATATCCGACGGATATTGGTTTGTAAGGAAAATAATAAGGTGTATTTGCTTTTTTTTTTTCTTCTGTTTCATATCATAATTTGTAAAGGAAATCGATCACCACATACAGAGTAGTGATTCATATTGAATCACCTATTTTTTCTTAATATTAATGTTATATTAATTAAGGAAATCCATTCATCATAATTATAATGTGAGTTTATGTATTAATGCCATATTAATTAAGCAAATTTTGTCTTGACTATAATTTATAATTTGTTTTGTTATATATCATATAGTATCTATTTCTACAATCTCGCTTTCCTTTTAAATTTACCTAGTTTTGTGCTCCATAATAGTTTTCGTCGATGCTTCCTTTATGGTTAGTCTTTTTTACCTTGTAGTTCATTTACATATTAACCTACAGTGTTTCAGTTGATACATCTTTCTCGATAACCTGAATGAGAATTTATAGGTCATTATAAAGTTTCCTTCTCATTTACAGATGAAGCATATACCACTTTTGTATCATTTATAGATCTTCTTACTCTTTCTACGCTGAGCATCCAGTTTCTCAATTAATTAAATACTGCTTACATTAACGAACAAGTAGAGAAATATATTATAGACCGGCGTGCATGTGTGTGTGTGTGTGTGTGTGTGTGTGAAGGGTTGAACAGAAAGAATACAACAAGAAGAGTTAGACGAAAGCAGATTAGACGAATATTAAACGAACGGGAAATTAGTCAACGACATGATACACGGAATATTCGGAGCTTAATTTTCCTCGTCAGTCAATTACCTTTTCTACGGCTCAATTTTGCAGGCGTCAGTACTTTCATTAAGCTGCTGCGAAAGATCTGGCGAATGTGTGCTAAGACAAAACAAACTAGACGTTATATTAATACAACAGACAATGAATTACGCAAATACATAACAGCACCAAGCCTTACAGCTATATACAAAGGAAGAAAAGAAATAATTTTACATATACCACAGGTACAACAAATATACACACGCGCACATATATATATGCATATATATATATAGACATATAAAAACATAGATCGAAAGACAGGCGAGTAGATAGATAGATAGATAGACAGACAGACAGACATACAGACAGAAAGACAGGCAAACAGACAGACAGACAGACAGACAGATAGATAGATAGATAGATAGATAGATATATAGATAGATAGATAGATAGATAGATAGATAGATAGATAGATAGATAGATAGATAGATAGATAGATAGACAATCAGACGTGCTGATTATGTCTTTTATTTCACAGAGAATTTCATTGTATGACCACAATGGGTCATCGTAGTGAAACTCTTGAAACCATTACTTCGCTATAAGTACACTTAAATATTCCACATTCACCGAGATTCGGCGCTGCGTGTTCTTTTGCCAATTAATTATGGATATCTTCAGCAAGCAAACTGTTAGAAAGTTTGTAATTTTTCTTTAGTTAATGTTTATATTATGTTTTGTATTCGTATCATCTTACAATACATGTTAACTGGAGAATAACAACGTTTCTTGAAGAGAATTAAATAAATCATTCTCTATAATTTCCGATACTACATGTACAAATACTTCGTTTTTGCATTTGGCTTGCAACATTCTTGACGTAAATTCGTATATTGAAACAAATCTTGTTGTGACTTGGGAGGATCATTACGCCAATAATAATAATAACACATGCACTGGTTGAATACCAATTTCTTATTTTTAGATATCCAACCAAATCACTAAACGATCGTTTGTTTAATGTGCTAGTTAAGCACTCAGTTGCTTGATCGGTTGTCAAAATCCTTTCGTCCAAATCGCGCGTGACGATGCTTTCACACACGCATACACACATACATCTATCCCGTTCACCCCTCCTTATCTCCCCTTACATCTTCACTGGATGACAAGAAAATTCCAGCATTATCTGAGATTAAACTGCCCTTGAATAAAAGGACGAAATCTTACAGAGGTTACGGATAGCTAATCCAAACATTCACGAAAATTCAAGCACATACAGGCTTTCACCTGAGTGTATATATACAGTCACATATGAGCAGACGCACACACACATACACACACACGTGCACACATACTCTTCGTTTCCTCTCATTCTTCTCTTCCCAGGCAGACTCAAGGCAAACTTTGTAAACTTGTCACTGATAAAGTCGCCCATAACAATGAAAGTACTTTGACTTACAAACAATCTATTGATTGTTTAACCAGCAAATAAAACAAACAATTGATTAGTTTGTTGCTTAGATATTTAACCGATTACATAAAATATTCGAAGCTGAAATCAGTAAGACCGGATTCTGATGAGCTAAATATGAATTTTTTCTAAACTAAAATAACGGAAGATTAGCCGAGAAGCATAAAAATGTATACATTTAAATCTTCTTTAATACAAAAGCCTCTAAACAGCATGTGACTCCATTTTTTTCCATTGCTACTTTCTAACTTTCTCACTTTGTTATACAAGCTTATATATATATCATATATAAAACACACCTTAAGAATCCCTGTTGTAATATACTTTTCGTTGAACTAAAATGCGAAACTATTTATTCAGTGAAAACAGGTCTTTATACAGGGTGTTCAAAAAGTCTCGCCGCAGTGATTTTTTTTTTCATCCTGCGCATCGCCATGGTGCTACTTTAGGAATTTTTCGGTGACTGGATTATTTCGAAGGGACTTTGGTCACGAAGATCATCTGATTTAACACCGCCAGATTTTTATTTCTGGGGAGCAGGTACAGTGTATAAGAATTGTCCGACTTTTTGAACACCCTGCATTTATAGTTTTCATATATATAAACACGTTGTACAAAATTATTCTTCATTTATTTCCCGACTCTTTACATTCTGAGTTAAAATTCTACCAAGATCGACCTTATATTTCTACTTTATGGGATTGATCACTGCATGTAATCAACTTCCCAAAATTGATGTAATCTACCTCCCCAGAATTCGCTGGCTGTGTGACAAAATTTGATACCAATATTATAATTGTTAGTCGTATGGCATTTCAAGATGGTAAAAAATTCTTTGATAATGATTTACGTTTTTCAAGGTATTTTCTTTTCCAATTTTTTATAACATAAACACATCTATATGGAAAATTGTTGGTCCATGAGAGTAAAATTGTCCACGTTTGAAAGCTAAGAATCATGCAGAATCATTTTTAATATTTTCACTCGTTTTCCTTTTCAATGTTGTCGCAATAAACAGAAAAGGTGATATTTTGATGGAGCACTATCAGAAAAGATCAGAGGATAAGGAATAACTTTTATAGTTAGACCCTAATCTTTTCCTGAGTGAAGTTATCAACATCTAATCGTGCAAGTTCGTGTAGGAACAACACCCTGTTAAAACTGACTGAAAGCAGAAAATTTTTTATACAAAAACTTGTGCCTTCCTTGCACTTAACTGCAATATTTCTCCGCATTAATTTTCGGTCTGACACTTCATGATATACGACACCATTCATATCCCACCAAACACAGACAGAAACCTTTTCAGGTGGAATCGCAATTTGAGGATTGTTTCTAACTTTTCATTGAGCACTAACTATTTTTGTTGTCATCAGAAATGATTATTGAGAAGCCACTTGCCATCG
>NC_042999.1:28363584-28376084 GCF_006345805.1 Octopus sinensis | reverse complement strand
TGGATTTGTGTACATACATTTGAAATGTTACGTTTATATATTTGTTTTGCAAGATTTTTTACGTAAAATCGTCTGATGAAACAGATATTGTTGTATTTAGGAATGGCCATTTTGCCAGTTTAGCCAATAAAAACACACGCACTATATATTTGGCCAAAATATGATTAAGATTAATATAAAAAATAAATAACGCTGAAGCAAAGTAACACCAAATATATAGTGCGTGTGTTTTTATTGGCTAAACTGGCAAACTGACCATTCCTAAATACAGCAATAATGTTTGAAATGTCACATATATATTTGCAAGGGGTAGCCGACGAATATCTTCAAAATCACCCTGCAAGTTCTTTAACAAGTGACGGATACATACATGATATGCCTAAGATATACATTCTAGTTGCACCTATTTAAGATCTAGATGAAGCTCTCAAAACAAGTCACTTTCTAAAGAAGAATAACTCTGAAATTAAACTAATTGGATATTTACTGGTAAAGAAAATAATAATTTTGCGAACTGGATAAAGATGTTGTAAAATGGCTACATAAAACCTATATTGACGCACAAATGAAATGAACATAATTGTAAATTAATATTTTCAGGAGAGTACCAAAGTTTAAAACAGTTAAACAGAAGCGGTTTTCGGAAAGATAACCAATGCTGCGGCACATGCTGTGTTTGATATTTAAGATGAATTTTCTTTTTGCACTTTTGTAAGTAGTATTTGCTTAACATTATGCTCAACATTTTTCTCATAAATTACTCTGCTAGAATTGATAAAAGAGAAAATATAAATCGAAGTGTTGTAGAAGAAATTTTTAATACAAGGGTTTTTAAATATTCTTTCGTGTCGGCTATTATTCATCGCTGTCTCGTAGCTTAATACGTGTGTATGTGGTTCAGTAATGTGTGTGTGTGTGTGTGTGTGTGTATGTGTGTGTGTGTGTGTGTGTGTGTGTGTGTGTGTGTGTGTGTGTGTGTGTTGTGTGTGTGTTCTGTGTCTGAGTGTCTGTGCATTTCTGTATTTCCTGCACATAAGAATCAGCTGCCGTGGCTATTTGAATCAAAGACAAGTTTTTTAGAAGAGCGAAAATAATATGTATATATAACTAATAAACTAGACAGTCATACACACATAAACACATCGTGTATTTTATTCACTTCTGAATCCTGCCATCTATCATCTCTTCACACTATCCCTAACCCTTACCTCACATTTCTGCACCATAAAGTTCCACAAGAAGCAACAGCGATTAGATTTTCCAGCTAATTTATGAAACGTACCTCAAATAATAGATATTCTCCAACTCTCTTGTTTTTCGTATGCCCCTAGTTCTTCTACCGGTTGGGTAGCTTAAGGAATCTATGTTACTTTCAAATTCTTGTTGCATGTCTTCAGTGAATATGTTATTATCAATTAGAATTCATTTTGATTTTAAAATATGTGTATACACTTTCCCAGTTTCACGTTAGATTTTCAAAAGTGCATCACATTGCAAGTTATCTTTACTGGCCGTTGTTGATTGTGAAAGAGAATTGCTTTTAAAGAAAACAATTTGGCTCAGAACCATATTCAGATTCCTACACAATAACATCAATAATACTATTCAGTTTACAATGGCGTTTACCCAAAACCAACTGCCCTTCTGAGACATTTTCATTATAAAGTATGACACGGAGAGAGAAACCAACGTATACTACTGAAAACGAACTCCAAACAGTGCCTACTATTTATTTCATGACAACCAAAACACGCTAAATGCAATATTCGATTTAATCAAGCAAGAAGAATCCTTATGATTGTCTCTAATCCGGAAATTCAGAGTAAAAGACTCCTTGAATTAAAACAGGTGCTACTTAGAAAGAAATAGCCGTCTACTCCGATAAAGAATGGAATAGAGCGCACCGAATCAATAAGTACTGAACAATTATGAAACGCCAAAAACAATTTACATACACCTAGAATTCTTGAATTGCAACATACAAACCATTATTAGGCCAATACCCACTTACATCATGAAACAAATCAAAAGATAACGAAATGCCGAAAAACTTACGAACTCGAAACTACCAACTACAGATAAAACTCCAACGCCTAGCAAGTGCAGCCGATCTAATTGTTTAAATTTAAATCGGGACATGTCTTTACTCTGAAATATCAGTTTACTGGTTCTTCAAAACTTTTAATACATGACAACAAAGGAAATTGAAGTAGAGAAGATTACATTCAAAAACCTGAACTCACTTTAAGAATGAGATTAACAATTCATCGTCAACAAATACGAGATCCGACGTCTAGACAAATTTCACTCAGGGCAATCTGGAAGCATACACGATAACTAAATCTCTCAAATTTCTTATCATTCCACTCTGTCAATGTACAGATATTACTACATATCAAAAAAGAATAAATAATGAAATATCATATATTAAAACAGACAAAACACAGCTGAAAGGGCTATAAAAGCATCAATTATGCGCATTCGCCTTCTATTATGAATTAATTTAAGTAGAAATATATTATATGTATGTCTTCCTCAGCTCGTATCTTATTTACTCTATATCTCGATTTTTGGTTTCAAATTTTTGCACAGGACCAGCTATTTCGGAGGAGAGGTTAAGTCGTCTCATCGACCCCTGTGGTCAACTGGTACTTATTTCATAGACCTTGAAAAGATGAGAGGTAAAATCTACCTCAGCAGAATTTGAACTCAGGACGTAAAGACAGACGAAATATCGTCAAACATATTGCCCCACGTGATAAAAATTCTCACCGCCTACACACATCTTGTTATATTACTTATCCAGCAGCTTGTTAAAATAGAAGGGATATATTTTAACATATTCATTGCTAGAGAACAAGCACTAGGGGAAAATACTATTTTTCGACAGAATAATAAACAATAATTATCTATATCTATTTAAACAATTGTTTTTATTACATTTTTTTAATTAACGTCAACTTTCAGTTTCCGTTACTTTTAACATGAAACGAGAAAGAAAACACTGTAACATAAACATCACTATTTCATAAAACACTTTTCTCTCATATGATATATATATAAGAGTAAAGCATTTTATGATTTTCTATCGCTACTGTCACGTAAACTTTACACATGAAATTTGACCAATCAATCTGTACCTTAACGGATAGCATTCTGAGCCACACTTTTCTTTAAAACGAAATAGTTTTTGCAACAATCCCAGAGAAGACACACGTAGCAAAGCAGTTCCATACACTATAAACTTTGAAAGAAATCGAATGTAATAGCGGCTGATTGTATACCTATATGTTAAAATCTAAGTAAATTAGTAAATTCTAATTAATCATAATATATTCTCTATGCATTTTCGAGTATATTTCTCATATATGTAAATTGATATATATAAAGGAATACAAAAAAATAGGACAAGAACGGAGATCAACCAGACAGATAGATGATACAAAAGAGGGACAAGAAGAAACACAGACGGGTCATTCGAAGTATTCTTTCCTTATTCGAGTTCCAGATTGCCTTTGCAATTTCGATAAATATCTGTGTATGTGTGTGTGTGTGTGTGTGTGTGTAAATATATGTATATGTGTGTATATATATATACATAAATATATACATATATATACATATATACATACATAAATGTATATATATATATTTATATAAATAAATATAAATATATATATACATATATGTCTATATATATATATATATATATAAAATTATTATTATTATTATTATTATTATCATTATTATTATTATCATCATTATTATAATAACTCACCATAACTAAAAAGTGACCAAAGGTCCAGGGAGCACCACCATTACTAGAGATTAGAGTCCTAGACTCTAACCACTGCAAGCAAAGACATTAGACTGGCACGCCAATTTTGCATGAAATTAATGCACATCAATAATGCTTACTCCATTGCGGGTGATGAAGCTGAAATTTCATTTTCAGTTTTTATAGAATTTGCCATAGGAAAAAATGGCTGATTCACCGAAATGGTAACGTGAATAGTATAAAATAATTAAAGTGTCTAGTCGTAATTTAAAACAAAAAAGGGAATAAAAGTAACTAAAAGTCACCAAGGATGTAGGGAGCATCAGCATTGCTAGAAATAAGGGACATAAACTTTTTAGCAACAGATGAACATATCATTTTACTGACAAGGGAATAGCCGCCACCGACAAGCATTAATTTCATACAAAGTTGGCGTGCCAAACAAGGGCTCTTTCTTCCATTGAGGAGGTGGTGCCTTCGTGACAAAAGAGTCTATTTCAAGCAATGGTAGTGCCTCCTGCACCTTTAGACACTTTTTAGTGGCGTTGAATTATTTGCTTTTTTCGTCTAGCCACCTTAATTATTATATGTGCGTGTGTATATGTGTATGTATTTTACACACACACACACACACACACACACATACACACAGATGCACACACGAACACTATAAAACAATTAGAGAAAAACAATTCCTTCAAGGGATGTTGGCTTTATATATTTTTTTAATTTATTACAATTTTTATAGATTGTTATACTATATTGTAATGTAAATAATTTGTTAGTTTGTCAATGGTATTTCTCTATTTCATTCAATATATATATATATATATTATATATATATATATATATATATATATATATATATATATATATATATATATGTATATATGTACATACGTACATACATACATACATATACATATATGCGTATATAGGAGCAGACGTAGCTGTTTGATAAGAAACTTGATTCCCAACCACATGGTTCCGGGTACAATCCCTCCATGGGGCAACTTAGGCAAGTGTCTTTTTCTATAGCTTAGGACAGATGGAAGCCTTCTGAATGGAACTAGTAGACGGAGAGTGAAAGAATCCCGACTTATATATATATTTACGAGTCTGTGTGTGTGTGTTTTCGAATGTGCGTGTGTGTATAAGCATGTTAAAATGCTAGTGGAGAAGAGAAATCGTAAGAAGGTCAATAGTCTGCTGTGAGATATGTAAAAGGTGGTGAGATTCCTGGCAGAATGTTTCGCAGTTGTTGAAAGAGAGGAACACAGAATCGTTAGCGGCATTTCGTCGCTCCTTACTTTCTGAGTTCAAATTCTACCGAGATTCACTTTGCTTTTCAGCATTTTGAGGTCGATAAAATAAGTACCTGTTGAGTACTGGAGGCCAATAATCGACCAACCCCACCTGAATAATTACAGACCTTGTGCCAAAACTTGAAACTAATTTATAATGCAGCCAGGAATTATATTATCATCAGTTTTGGTTAGCATGATATACACGCTTGTTGTGATGACGATAGATATTAACTAAACAATACACATTCTGTGCACAGCACAAAAGAAACCAAAACGATACAAAAGTGAATAAAACACCACTGTCATGAAGTAGCAGTGAATGTGTATGTAGGTATATAAGCTTATTCCTTCTGATTTTGAAGCCATAGAAAGCGTTTGTTAACATGTTCAGAATTTCTCCTTGCACCTGTCTCTTTCTAATAATAATAATAATAATAATAATAATAATAATAATAATAATATAATAATAATAATAATAATGATGATGATGATGATGATAATAATAATAATAATAATGTTGATGATGATGATGATGATAATAATAATAATAATAATAATGATGATGATGATGATGATGATGATAATAATAATAATAATAATAATAATGATGATGATGATGATGATAATAATAATAATAAAAAATAATGATGATGATGATAATAATAATAATAATAATAATAATAATAATAATAATAATAATAATTGTTTAGTAATTGCTTTTTCCCCTTTCTCTTCTCTTTTCTGATTATCTTTACAACTTGACGTAAAGGGTGATTTGAAATGGGGAAGAGCATATTCTGTGGTATTGTGTTGGTGTTGGGCGTTCCATTGTTATATTTTCTGTTGCTGCTATCGCAGATTTCGTAAGAGTTGGGTGTTACCTGTGTCTAGGTTTCGTATCATCGATGTCGTTGCTTCTGTTGGTATTAGTGTTGCAGTTTCGGGTCTGCTACTGTTTGTGCGCTTGTTCGTTTTAAAGGTTGTGACCGCATTTCAGGTGCTACTTTCTTTCCCGACTCATTGGTGGTGGGGGAGAGTAGAACGCCTTTAAGTGTGCCACAGCTCCAGATATGTTGTACCTTTGTTTGCTCTCCTCTAACCTCACATCATGTAGGAGTCTGTTTCTTTACTACCCACAAGGGGCTAAACATAGAAGGGACAAACAAGGACAGACAAACGGATTCAGTCGATTACATCGACCCCCAGTGCGTGACTGGTACTTAATTTATCGACCCCGAAAGGATGAAAGGCAAAGTCAACCTCGGCGGAATTTGAACTCAGAACGTAACGGCAGACGAAATACGGCTACGCATTTTGCCCGGCGTGCTAACGTTTCTGCCATCATGTAGGAGTCATCCGGAAGTTCTGTTTGGTCAGTTCTGTTTTGTTGATTTGCCTGTATGGCCAGTCTCATTCCCTATCCCTTACCAGATTTCTTTTGGTATATCTACCGGTCAAGAAAGCAAATAACAACCAGGTGATGGTTATTTCTGGCCGCGATAGTTGAGGTTAGGCAGAGTTCTTCATTCTTAAGTATTTTAGATTGTAATAAAAATTTTGAATCTGTCCTAAGTCACAGTCCATCTGCGCCATATTTTTTCTCGAATTATGTGGGTATTGTATTTCCACACACGCACAACATATTTTTTATGCGTGAAAATCATTTTGCGTTTTATCCTCGACGTGGTTGTGTTCTGAGACAATGTTTTATAACCGTACAAACTGCTCTCTTTTATATCTGGTGGTAGGTTTAGGGTTATACATCACATGATAGTGGTGGTGGCCGTGGTCGCAGCACGGGAGTACTACCGTGGCGATAGTGGCAGCGGTGGTAGTGATAGCTATAGCGGCAAATGTTGTTTCGTTCGAAATTTTCCATTTCTTGTATCTCTACCTTACAGTTTTTTTTCGTTCTTGCTGCTGTTCTTATGATCCTTTTTGTTGTTCCTGTTGATCTTGGTTTTCCTTCGCTGGACATTTGTTGTACTATATTTTCTCTGATACGGGTTAAAACACAGTATCTACGTTACTATTTCCGTTAAATTTCTCGCTCGACTCAAATGTTGGCCGAAATTTGGTTCCATGGGATCTTGACATTTTTTTAAATGCTTAAAGTTTATGCAACCAGAGACAAATCCCACATTGAAGGTTAAAAATACACCGAGGTTTTACTACTCATCAGCATGACAGTGTCCATACGTGACAGGGGATATTAATATTTTCTTAAGAAAATACAGTAAAAACATTCAAAATTTACGAGTGACTCGAAGTTGATGTATTGCTTGCATCAAACGGCAACAAGTATAACAAGGATAATATAGGTACATCATTGGCCACCATATAAAAAAAGATAGACCTATTAAGGTGAAATCATAAATACAATTATAATTAAGGTCACAGAGAAAATTCTTGCCTATATGATGAAAGGAGACTCTAAATCGTCGAACCACATTAAATATCATCACTATTATTATTGCACACGTGTCGAAAAGCAAGGGAGCAATGTAACGGAAATTCATAAAGTTGAGTTATCCCTGGATTAGACCAAATTTTGTATTAACCCAAGGACGGTTAGGTCTTTTGTGTTTTGTTCTGTCTTGCCGCTCGGTCAGTTAATATTTTCTATTCCAATTTTTCTTGCGTGAGGTTACTACACTCGTTTTATAGTCGAAAGGCAGTGTTTATTTTGTTTTCTTTTTGTTGTAGTTGTATAACTATTTTCCTTTTGTTGTATAGTCGAATGGCGTTTGTCCATTGTATATGTATAATTCTCTTCTATATGTTACGTTCGTCCGATGGTCGAATAACCCTTCGGGCCGCCGGTTTTGAGCAGTATCGGAAATAAGTGGGCGAAATTACTGCAGACTCCGACTGAAGATGCAATTGGCTGCGAATGATTCGTGTATCTTGTTTTGTCCTGTTTGCCATTGTCGCTATAGTCATTTTTACCGCATGTCGTGTTTTGACGGTTTCCGTTTGTTGTTTTTTTTTTCTGATCTACCTTTGATATATAAATACACACAAAAAACCCCTCCACTACCGCGGTTGCTACGATCCAAAACCTCCCATAAAAATACTCAAAATCTAAAAAAATTATAAATTCATATCGATCGCAGAAACCTGGATATACTGAATATATGTGCATATGCATACGTGTATGCATATACACATATACATATACACAATTTAAGAAATTGTTTCGTTTCATATAATATCCAGCTAATGAATAAGAAGTGTTAATGAACTGCCGCATTAAAAAAAAGCGTCCTAGAGAAAAATTTCACGTTGAATTGAATATACCACAAATTGCTTTCCATGTATTATATACGAGGTAACTCATCAGAATGAAGATGATATTAATTTGCTTGTCATCAAGCTTCTGGGACTATGTCTAACAGCTGGATAGAAATACTTCACATGGATGATCACTTACTAACCAATATTTCTAATCAAGCAGTCTATCTAACCGTGAAAGTTAAGTTCAAGTGAGTTTTTTTTTTTTTATTTATACAACTTGTAGCACTGATTAAATAAGGTGGAAATGTTAATTATAGTCTCGGAATGATATTTTTTAAACCGTTTTCTACAGAAGTGATCCTGGGGATGTTAACACTAAAAGTGCAGCAATTGTTTGAAATGAAAACTATTAAAACTTTCAGAACACTGTCTCGTAAATATATATACATACACACACACACACACACACACGCATATATATATATATATATATATATATATATTATATATATATATTATATATATATATATATATATATATATATATATATTATATATATTTCACTTTGCTACATATATATATATATATATATATATATGTGTGTGTGTGTATCTTTGAGAATATGTATAAGTGTAACTGCGGCGACGCTGTAGACAAAATAAAGCCAAGACTGAGAAAGAAAGAATGCCATCGTTGATGCTTTAAATTATCGATAAGTATGTAATGGCTTGAAAATATCATAAATGATTTTCATTGGTTTCTCCTATTTTATCTTAGAACAAAACGATTATATAGAACGCATATATCTGCCTACTTCTTCATATGCATCATCCATTATTATATTCTCTCTCAAAGTCAGGTCTTAAAATATTTATAACTTTTTCCTGTTTATTGCTGCCGCTTTCTCATATTTAAAACGAAATCGTTCATAGAAAGATGATCCGGCGAACTATAGCAATATGATAGATACATTCAAGATAAACTGATATCCAATGAAAATGGATGTTTCAAATCAATTTCTACAGTTAAATGTAGAATATTGACAGACCATTGGTTTCAGGTTTTAAGCCTCCATCATAAATATGAAAGCTATATTTGGTAGCGGTAGAAAGCAATAAAGATTTTATGAATCTATCGTGACTGTGCTGTATAAAAGTATACGTTCAATTTTTTTTCTGTTCGTGAATCTGCTTTTCGAAGTATTAATGAATGAAATCTTTCTTCGGCATCCTTACAATATTTCAGTTTGGAAAACCAATACAATGCAATAAAATACAATAAGCATTCGCTATTTGAAACGAAAATTTTCAAAAGTGATGTTTTTCCTTCACGTGTCTTTCATATTTATGTTTCTTATGATTAAATTCTTGCATTGTCACAAGCACACGAATTCTTGCGGGGCATACATACACACATACATATGCGTATGTGTGCTTGTGTGTGATTTGTGTGTGCGTGTGTGTGTGTGGTGTGTCTGTGAGTGTGCGTGTGTGTATTGTATCCCTACAACTTTTCGTTTTACCTGCTACGTGTTCTATTGATAATCATTTTTTATTAATATATTTTTGTTATATCGACTTTGAAAGAATGAGGAATATTGTTAGATATGCAGGAGAAATTGAATACAGAATGGACTAGTGGGGAAACTAAATAGTGATGCAAATTTATTCCAGTACCCCAATCATTCTGCTATTTCTTGAATCGTTTTCTTTGTGTGTGTGTGTGTATTTGTGTACGCGCACGTGAGAGAGAGAGAGAGAGAGAGAGAGAGAGAGAGAGAGAGAGAGAGTGTGTGTAGTATCTGAATTTTCATTGATTACACTGACGTACATTATTCCATTATTGGATTTCAGCTGCTTCCTTGAGGCGATTTTTTTTTCATTACGGTATCTCTTCCCCCGGGAGTAAACAAATTATCCGGGCTGCACCAAGATTCAGTGGCTTACAATGCAGTTGCTTATATCCTCACTTACGGATCCACATCGGTTAAATCTTGTAGATCCTCGACCATTAGAACCTTGATATACATTCATTCATTCATTCATACATACATACATACATACATACATACATACATACATACATACATACATACATGGTGGCTGCCCCCTCGTTATCGAATATGGCCATTGCACGAAGCTTAATCAATGTTGTTATCGTGCAATGCCTGTGCATGAAGATTTTTTTTTTTTAAGTGAGGAAAGGCTATGCACAGAGTCAATCCCACTCACTAAGCAACAACAGCCATAATCCGAAAAGAAGAACAAGTCAACATCATCGGTAGCCACTGAGCCGCAGGTTTTATATCGGAGTCATCCCAGTTACCTGACTTACCTTCTCCTAGGAGGATGCCCTAACAAAGGCTAGGAGTCCTTCACTCCCAATGGTTTAACCGCGCGATCGGGTATTCAGTCCGATTATTTCTATGTCCCCGCGCATGATACAGTATTAAGACAATTATTGGATGGCCGTTGACTCTCAAGAGTTCCTCCACCCTTTGACGGGTTTTGTTTTTCATCCCGCAGGGTGTCCAATAAACACCCTCCTCACCAAGCAAGCTTGGTTTAGTCGCCGGTTTAGTCGCCGACGACCCGACCATGCAACAGGTTGTACTGGGTTACATGTTATCAGTAGCACTCGAAAGTGACCTGACACATACATACATACATACATACATACATACATACATACATACATACATTAGAGGAAAAATCGAAATTAAGGTAGAACGAGGATCGCAAGTCATTTAGAATAATTTAATAAGGGTAAGGTAAATTTGAAGTCTTACAGCCGTTTCTGGGATTGTCCACGCACTGGGTTTTCTATTATCAAAGACAAAGTCTGAATATTTTAAACAGGGAAAATTTACAGTTTACAAGGAATAAAATTCACAGTTTACAAGGAATAAAATAGAAGAATAAAGAGTTAAAGTTAGTTAGAAGAATATAGGCAGGAGAATAATGTTCACAACTCATCCTTTTTTAGAGAATATGGATGTTGAACGGTACTTCCATGAAGGTACAGGTCTTTAGTTAAAATCCTAGGTAAATCTTTAGCGGTATTTTGGCAGTATATTGAATGATGTATCCATATTGTAAGTGTGGATATAGAGCGAGAAAGTATGATGGACATAAATGGGTTTTGTGCGTGGGTGCATGAGAGAGATTTCTGTCAGAAAGCAACTCAGTCTCATTTGCACCATGTAGCACGTCAATTGTTCTCGATGTAATTCAAATATTGCAAACACACGCACACACATAAGCGCGCACAAATGAACACACGCACACACACACACACACACACGAGTGAAATAAAACAGCAGAATTACTAAGGTTTTTAAATGAATTCGCAGAAGTATTTAGTTTCCTCTTTGTCCTGTCGGCATTCAAATTTTTCCTCAGATCTAACCCTCTCCTGCATATTTTTTTTTTTTTACTCAAATGTTACTTCTTGCTGTTTTTACTTCTTGCGTTTATCATTGAGATGTCCTTGTTATGCTATGTCGAAATGTTGGCCTGTAGTATAGCTAATTCATCTCCACTTTAATAGGTTATTCACATAATCAAACCTGAACTCATAAATGCCCACAATTTTCAGATTTTCCTTAGTCTTAGTATCGGGGAACTTTATTCATGCACGACCTCTATGCTTTGCTGCCCTCGACTGGAAGTAAAACAGTTTGTCTTTTTGTGATGGATAGCATCTGTTTTATTTTCATGTCTATAGCATAGCCAGCGATACGAACCTAATATCACATGGATGGTTCTAACGGAGGAGATCTCTATTTACTAGAGGACACAGCGATTCCCATGTCAGTTGTGCCTTTGCAGGCGCACGATTTTCCTCATGCAATTTGACTGAAATTTCGACTATGTGAAGATGTCAAGTATAACCTGGTGAGCTTCCATAGCTACGAGCTTCATAAATCCATCATCTAAGGCGTCCAAATGTAACACTGACACACTTTATCATGCTTGAATTAGCTCGTTCATACTGCATTCTATGACAGGTAACTAACCAAATATTTCTTAACATCTGCCCTAAAGTGACATTATCATATCTCTGCTTGTCGAATGTTCGTCAATGTTTTAACTATGCTCAGGGCAAGAGCACGCACGTGTTTGGAGTTAACCCACAGATAGGTGTGGCAAACTTATCTGAAAATAGACAACAACGT
>NC_042999.1:28303584-28358584 GCF_006345805.1 Octopus sinensis | reverse complement strand
TATATATATATATGTGTGTGTGTGTGTTGTGTGTGTGTGTGTGTGTGTGTGTGTGTGTGTGTGTGTGTGTGTATGTTTGTGTGTGTGTGTGTGTGTGTGTGTGTACGTATGTATGTATGTATGTATGTATGTATGTATGTATGTATGTATGTATGTATATAGTCCATGATGAAATCCAGATATCCGTAGCATAGAAGGCATTTAGTAGTGCTCAAATGATTCGAACTTAGACTCCGATGTATTCATAGTGGATCAATTTAACGAATGGCTATACGAGGGAGTAAATTGTGCAGATATAGACCGAATTGTGAGGATAAACATATAATATATATATTAAATATAGTGGAAGTACTCCGTCGGTTACGACGATGAGGGTTCCGGTTGATCCGAATCAACGGAACAGCCTGCTCGAGAAATTAACGTGTAAGTGGCTGAGCACTCTACAGACACGTGCACCCTTAACGTAGTTCTCGGGGATATTCAGCGTGACACAGAGAGTGACAAGGCCGGCCCCTTGAAATACAGGTACAACAGAAACAGGACGTAAGAGTGAGAGAAAGTTGTGGTGAAAGAGTACAGCAGGGATCACCACCATCCCCTGCCGGAGCCTCGTGGAGCGTTTAGGTGTTTTCGCTCAATAAACATTCACAACGCCCGGTCTGGGAATCGAAACCGCGATCCTATGACCGCGAGTCCGCTGCCCTAACCACTGGGCCATTGCGCCTGCATTAAATATAGTAGTTTTCGTATGAAACACAAAATATATGTATATGTATAGATGCAATCAAGAGAAAGCAACAGGTGGAGACTTTCAGACGATGAATGTTTACGTATAAATTGATCTTTTAGAGAGTAAAAACTTTTGTACTTTGCCTAAGTTGGATCTATTAATTATTTTACTACTTCAATTTACAATTGTTTCATGTAGAATATAATACAGTAAACTTTGCAACATATTGCAATAATTCATAAAACTAATAATTACAGTTCCTGTGCGGAATAACACATGCTGAATACGTCTTTACAAAACTGCTTACAATATTACACGTCAATCCAATCGAACCGAAAAATTAAGAAGTAAAATACTGCATATTTACCTACCGCGAAGGACGTGTTCATATGAGCAACTTTACATATCATAAACAAAAGAGTGTCAAGTAATGAATTGGTCAAGGGTACGATATTTTGTATAGATGTGTTAACTGATAATATTTCATTTGGTTGTTAAATCTGATGCTTGCAACAAGATTTTATAGCCTCTGTCCTCATCGTATAGATATCAAGATTTTATAATCCTATTAGCAGATTTCCTTTAAGACAGTTATGTAGATTTCACATCTAGCTATTAAGTTGTAGAATTTATCTGTTAAAACGACAAACAACATTCATCACGATAACATATTCCCACTCAGCCAGACACAGATATTCTCTGTATATATTTATTTCAGCCCACACCTATAGCTCCAGAAGCTCTAGAAAACATCCCCTACTGTATGAAAATATGGAAGGATGGAATGATCATAGTTGCAATACATTTGTTTGTTGCTTATTTCAATAGCGATGATTCGGAGCTGAAAATATACGAAAAACTTTATTGGACATTGGATGAGTCTGAAAATGGAGACTGCCATGGTCGTTTGAAAAACCAGAGAAAACAGTTATACATCTTTAATCACATCGATCAATTTTTAAATTGATTACATCAAAAACCTTATTGGATTATTGAATTATTAAATATTTATTTCCAGGATGTAATTGCCACAGTTGAAACTTTTATTACCATTGGAAATCTGAAGCGATATAGAGTTAAACAGAAACTACTATTACTGCTACTCATAAACTGATTAATCTAAAAAGAGTTAATTGTCTCGAGACTGAGTGCAGCGTCAATGACTATATTTAAATTGTAAACTTATCAACTCGGGCAGATGAATCTCACATCATTGTCAAAAAGAAGGTTAGCTTCTTGACATATTGTGTGAAATGGAAAGTCATTCTTGAATATCAATGACTAAGTCAATGTGAACTGGACGGCATTTATCATGAAGGAGCCACAGCAAATTTGTAAACAGTGAATACAGTGTTGAGTAAACAGTCAGTAACTGCTGTCAAGGAAAATCAATACACGAATACTTATAGATGAAAAATCAAGTAACTGCGTACTGAAGCGAATTTCGTTTCCAAAGTATAATGAGCATACAGTTACTGAATATTTTGTTCTGCAATATTTGCTGGCTATATGTAAATACGTATTGTGAAGAAAATTATACTAACAAAATTAGAATGTACAAGTGTTCCACAAAATATCCAAACATTGATATATTCAACATCTATGCGTATCGAAACTAATAGTTTCAAAACCGTGTAGCATTATCTCACACAGTTTTCAGACAATGTATGAGATGGTATCAAAAGTTTACGAGACTAGTTTTGTAGCGCGCCAACACATGGCAGCACACTGATGCGTGCGCAATGAGAGCTAGCAGTGACCTTCATGTGGTAGTGTACCGAAGGACGTTGCTCTGCTTAATTCGCAAGTTGTGAAATTTGTGTTTTCCTGATTAGGTGTATGCTGTAGTCTGCGATTTTGTCATGAGCAAGGAAAGGGCACAGAAATTGAACGTGAGATTTTGAGTTAAACTTGGGAAGTCTACTTTAGAGACATTGAGCATGCTTCGGCAAACTTACGGCGACAAGACAATTAGCCGTACGCAATGTTTCGAGTGGCATGGGCGCTTCAAAAGCGAAAGGACGTCCCTAGAAGACAATGACCGATCTGGAAGAGCTGTCACGTGCCTCACCCCCAGAGGCACATGGCCTGGTGGTTAGAGCAGTGGACTCGCAGTCGAGGGATCGCGGGTTCAAATCTCAGACCGGGCGATGTGTTTTTTTATGAGCGAAACACCTAAGCTCCAAGCAAAATAAGGCGGCGAGCTGGCAGAAACGTTAGGATGCCAGGCGAAATGCTTAGCGGTATTTCGTCTGCCGTTACGTTCTGAGTTCAAATTCCACCGAGGTCGACTTTGCCTTTCAACCTTTCGGGGTCGATAAATTAACTACCAGTTACGCACTGGGGTCAATGTAATCGACTTAATCCCTGTGTCTGTCCTTGTTTGTTCCCTCTATGTTTAGTTCCTTGTGGGCAATAAAGAAGTAAGAAATGTGGAGAAACTTCATCAGCTTGTGCATGAGGATCGTTGGGAGACAATCATAGACATTGCTCATGCTTTTGATCTGTCGTATGGGTCCATGCATGCAATGCTGACGTCACAACAAAACATGCGTCACGTCTCTACCAAGATTTTCCCCGCACATTTCTGAACACTGAGCAGAAGGAACATTGTGTCAAAGTCTTTTAAGATCTCCTTCAGGCTGCCACTGGAGCCCCATCTTTCATGTCGAGGGTCATCACCGATGACGAGAGTTGGGCCTACGGGTACGACCCATGGATGAAGCAGCATTCGTCACTTTGGAAAATCCTTTCATCTCCACGACCGAAGGCACGAAACAGCCGCAGCTCAATCAAGGGCATGTTCATCCTTTTTCCGGCATTCACAGTATTGTGGATCGAGTATTGGATTCTTCACAACGACAATGCGCTCTGTCACCGAGCCCTCCTCATTCGTGAGCTTCTCTCAAAAAGCAACATGGTGTCGCTTCTTCACCCATCCTATTCACCAGCTTTAGCACTTGCGGACTTCCATCTCTTCCCCAAGTTGAAAATACAGTTCAAAGGCCGCCGTTTTAGCAACGTTGATGAGATCAAGAGCCATTCGCAGAAGATCCTGGACTCGCTTACGGAAAACAAGTTCCATGCCAGATTTCAAAGTGGCAACAAAGCTGGAGCCGGTGTATTGCTGCGCAAGGTAAGTATTTCGACGGAGAGGATTTTAAAACTTAAGTAAATGAGTTTTTGTTTTGTTTATTTATGAAATGTAACTAACCTGGCAACTTTATGATACATCCTCGTATGACTAATATTGTACACGAAAAGAAACTTGGATTCAAATTAAGTTATGTATGATGAAAAACTTCAAAATGGTTAACCATTAAAACAGTTAGTGGTAATGGATAATTGTCTTTAATCTTTCCGTTAGAGATGTTTTGCATCCTTTAGAATTGAAATATTAATTATTGATATATCATAGAAAATCCAAACATAAGAGACGCACATACATAGTCACACAAACCCATAGACATAGATTCATACAAATACACACATACATACAAACACACAATCATGCACACACAAACACATGAATATGCAGAATGCATACATACGTACACACCAGCATACATACATATATGTATACACACATACATACATGCATACATATATACATACATATGTGCGTATACAAGTACATATGCACGCTGTTTCACACATATGCGCACAAGCAGACAAATAAGAACACAGCTCCAATAACGGACAGAATCAACATCCTCTGACAAGGTTGCAAAGGACGAGAATTTTGGAAGAAACATTATAAATACATTTTTTTTGTTTTAGCACTCCGTCGGTTACGACGATGAGGGTTCCGGTTGATCCGAATCAACGGAACAGCCTGCTCGTGAAATTAACGTGTAAGTGGCTGAGCACTCCACAGACACGTGCACCCTTAACGTAGTTCTCGGGGATATTCAGCGTGACACAGAGAGTGACAAGGTCGGCTCCTTGAAATATAGGTACAACAGAAACAGGAAGTAAGAGTGAGAGAAAGTTGTGGTGAAAGAGTACAGCAGGGATCACCACCATCCCCTGCCGGAGCATCGTTGAGCTTTTTAGGTGTTTTTCGCTCAATAAACACTCACAACGCCCGGTCTGGGAATCGAAACCGCGATCCTATGACCGCGAGTCCGCTGCCCTAACCACTGGGCCATTGCGCCTCCACTATAAACACTAAATCAGAGGAAATGGAACCGATGTTTGTGTGTTAGATAACAGGGCATTAAGACAATATGACTCTCCTCAGACACAACATAACTTCATGATGATGTTATTCAAAATGAGACTCGCCTGCGTTTATTTTTCTTTTTTTTTTGTCTCTGTGATGTTTGATTTGCAATTTACCCCGAAAATGTTTGGTTCCATTTACCCCGCAAAATTAGTACCTCATTCTTTTAAATACCGGAATTTATTTGCTAACAAAATATTATTTTAGCAATAAAAATATAGGGCGTTCCTAAGTTACTAATGGTAAGTCACCCGGATATTATTGCCTGATACTTTGTGAATCAGATACAAGATTATTACTAATTTGTTGACACAGAATAGCTAAATAAATGGATAGATATTAAAATAGACAAAGTAATCAATATAAAATGTTTCACAAATAAATTGACAATTCTATGCAAATTGATGAGTAGAATTTGAACCGGTGAGTTAATTAATAAGTCGGGAAAAGAGGTTGACTCTCTCAATAGAAAAAATGATTTCTCAGAAAAGCGCTCTTCGTGATTTCTCTGGAGAGCTATTTAAATAGCCAATATATATATATATATGTGTGTGTGTGTGTATGCATCTATATATATACATATACATATATATGTGTGTTTGTGTGTAAGTATTTCTTATTTCTTTACTGCCCACAAGGGGCTAAACATAGAGGGGACAAACAAGGACAGACAAAAGGATTAAGTCGATTATATCGACCCCAGTGCGTAACTGGTACTTGTTTAATCGACCCCGAAAGGATGAAAGGCAAAGTCGATCCCGGCGGAATTTCAACTCAGAACGTAACGGCAGACGAAATACCTATTTCTTTACTACCCACAAGGGGCTAAACACAGAGGGGATAAACAAGGACAGACAAACGGATTAAGTCGATTATATCGACCCCAGTGCGTAACTGGTACTTATTTAATCGACCCCGCAAGCATGAAAGGCGAAGTTGACCTCGGCGGAATTTGAACTCAGAACGTAGTGGCAGACGAAATACCGCTAAGCATTTCGCTCGGTGAAGTATATATGTATGTATAACAACACCCAGTAACATCATGATATAAGACAAACCATATATAGTCTATTTAAACCGTATTAATTTCAGTCTGATCATCGCTACACAGATTTGACGATTGCAAGTCTTCCTCTTGTCCCACTTCTGCACAGACGTTGCTTTAGTTTATGTCAGTTCTCATTTTCTTACGGTATTTTTTTTTCTTTCGGTATAATATATTTTTGTATTTGATAGCTCTGTACTTTAATCCATTTTGTGGTGGATATCTTGATCAAATATACGAGGTTTATTAGCATTCTCAGGAATGGGGATCCCATGTAGATCATGAACTATCATACAAGAGATTCAATGCATTCATAATAGACATAGAGAAGCCGTTACAAGTTCACTTAATCTTTTAGGAATCTCTTTTGAATCACACGCTATTCATCGAAGCAAGAATAAGGACACATTCCATAAAATGTTTCTGTGAAAGTAAAATAGGATTATCAACATTAGAACGGCGTTTAAGTTCTATTTAATTGTGTGTGACCCAGGTGTTAAGAATCATAGCAATAAAAATGTTTTTGAAACTGCAATGATTTA
The DNA here is from genome assembly GCF_006345805.1 of Octopus sinensis. Classification (NCBI taxonomy): domain Eukaryota; kingdom Metazoa; phylum Mollusca; class Cephalopoda; order Octopoda; family Octopodidae; genus Octopus; species Octopus sinensis. Next base: position 28,352,042 of record NC_042999.1, on the reverse strand, counting down.
TGATAAAACACTGATAATTGTAAGAGAACACTGATAGATTTAAGTCCAATGTGAATATAAATAAATTACTACAGTAACCAATTATGTGAGGTACTGTAAATCTAAAGATGCAATCTCAAATCCGAAAATAATGGTTACACAAATCCCTTTTATTTCACCTACTACGAAGGCCTCTCATCATGACTTATTCAAAGGAACCAAGAACGTCTACATAAATAGGCGAGGAGTTAAGTAGAATTTTTGTTCCAAAGAAACTGCAAAAACTGGACACAAAAATATAAAGCTCTTGACAATAAAGATAATACTAGTCTTTACAACACAATATATCTATGTACATATGTGGGTGCGTTTGCATGTTTTTGTGATTGTGAATTTGCTTGCATATGTGTGTTTGTTTCTGTTTGCAACAATGGGCTTTGATATTGTTGATGTGATGATCTATACGCTCTCAAAGAGAGTACCTCAGAACGTATTATATAATGCCCACGCACACGTACACACAAATATTTATATATATATTTCTTTACTACCCACAAGGAGCTAAACACAGAGGGGACAAACAAGGACAGACAAACGTATTAAGTCGATTATATCGACCCCACTGCGTAACAGGTACTTATTTAATCGACCCCGAAAATAATGAAAGGCAAAGTCGACCTCGGTGGAATTTGAACTCAGAACGTAGCGGCAGACGAAACCCCGCTTAGCATTTCACCCGGCGTGCTAACGTTTCTGCCAGCTCGCTGTCTTATATAAATGTTTATATATATATTACATTTATGCTGTTTCACATTCAGCTTGTGCAGCGGTACTTTCTGTTAATTTGCTGTCGGCTGGGGACCAGAGCAAGTTCGGTACTTTCTGAGAAGAACACTCTTCCATTGTAGAGAGCAATACTGAGGCTAGATGAGAAGACATATCTATACCATTCTGACCTCTTTTGCATTCGTGCACCTAAGTATACGTGGAATTCCTGTAACTGTCACAAATAAGCAGGTGCTAGTTTTATCTAATTAGTATTTGGAGACCCACGAAATATAAAGTGGTGATTCGTCCGGTGATTAGGGTAGTTCTTAATACTAATAAATTGCAATTTAGCTCCAAAGATATGCCGAATATAAGCCTGTTTCCAGTCATTTCCTACAGGAAATAGAGAGGTGAGCCTGCACACTTTCAACTTACCAGTAGTTCCGCAGTTTCATTGCGGATTGTATTATACGTGTGTGTGTGTGTGCACATATATGTGTGTGGAGGCGCAATGGCCCAGTGGTTAGGGCAGCGGACTCGCGGTCATAGGATCGCGGTTTCGATTCCCAGACCGGGCGTTGTAAGTGTTTATTGAGCAAAAACACCTAAAAGCTCCACGAGGCTCCGGCAGGGGATGGTGGTGATCCCTGCTGTACTCTTTCACCACAACTTTCTCTCACTCTTACTTCCTGTTTCTGTTGTACCTGTATTTCAAAGGGCCGGCCTTGTCACTCTCTGTGTCCCGCTGAATATCCCCGAGAACTGCGTTAAGGGTGCACGTGTCTGTGGAGTGCTCAGCCACTTACACGTTAATTTCACGAGCAGGCTGTTCCGTTGATTCGGATCAACCGGAACCCTCGTCGTCGTAACCGACGGAGTGCTTCCAATATGTGTGTATGTCTTTGTGTGCTTGTGTTATATGTATGTGTGTTTAATGCGTTTGTCTATTTCCAGTAACATGGTTTTAGTATAGAAAGGGTAATGTTTCAGGGGTTAAATGCCGTTGTCGAGATCAGCCAGCAACAACAATAGCTGTGTGCTGGAGGCCAAATCCGCAGTTAGATACTTAAACGGCCAAAACGGTTTAAGAGTTGGCAGTGATGACACTAGCAACAGCTGCAGTAATAGCTATGAAGATGAAAAGAGCAACGACATTGAAGAAATGGAAGAAGAGGAAACCTGAGAAGGAAGACAGGATCTACATTTATCTATCCTATTACGGAGAAATGATCAAAAATATGATATGGCACGCCTGTTAGAATCATAGCATGGGGTCACATACTCAGAAACCACCGCTCTCACAAAACAGCAATATGAGCAAGTGATAACAATAACTGTCAAAACAAGAACTTTAAGAGCAATTATAAACCAGACATTTACTCCCTAAGAACTTCCCAATGTGAATGAACGAACCAACAACCTTCAATTGTGTTTAAAATTCGCATTGTCTACCATGTAGCCTTTTCTTGTAGATGCGTACATCGGATCAAACAGAAGACAACTACAATACAGATTGAAGAAAAACTCCTTTAAAGCTTCACCACCCAATGCAGTATTTCGGCACCGCTAACATTGAAAAAGGAAGATTTCCAACAAGGTACTAGCAAGAGAGATGAATATCATCAAACGCTGCATAGCGTCAGAAAAAGACACCAAATTTCAACAGCCGAAGCGAAGTGGATGCATGGAAGCATATTTTGTGTTACCATGAATATCAATCAGTATCAATTAAAGTTTATATAAAAAAAAAAGACTGAAGAAACATCGTGTGTCAGAAGGTAATTGCAATGAAGTGAACTATAAAAGTACATCTAGCAACAAGACTCAGTCTGGGTTATATGCTATATACAGGGTGCGTAATATATTTGATAACCGATTTATATTTATAAAAACAAAATACAGATATATAATCACAGATAATAACTTTATGAAAAAATGCTATGAGATTAAAAATAAACCTTTTCTATAATGTTATTCAATAAAGCAACCTTCAGCTTCAACAACTGCTTCTATATGAGATCTAAATCATCTACATGCTCGAATCAAGTGGTCCTGGTTCATTTTGGACATTTCTCTGACTATGGTAGCTTTCAATGAATCTTTGGTGTTATGGGCATGTTCACTGACCTCTCTCTCAGCAACGCTCCACATGTCCAATGGATTAAGATTTGGTCAATTAGAAAGCCAAATGCTGGGGGTTATATGATCATGAAAATCTTCAGCCATCCCCTCCTGTGTTACTAGAGCCATGTGTAATAGTGCAGAGTCTTACTGAAATACATGTGGCCTCCTTTTCTATACACTGTCTATCCAGGACTTAACAATCGTTTCAGGACTTCATTGTAGACGGCAGATTTCACTATGAGGCTTGATAGAAAGAGTTAAGGGGGCATCAAATGTCGTTCATTGCTGTCAACCCCTAAAACCATGACAGTTGCAGGAAATTTTGTATGCATAACAACTGGAACTTCAGAAAGGTTTGCACATAATTATCTGTCATTTCTTCTGATAACTTTTTGATCTTGGTCGACGTTTTTCTCGTTTGCGAAAAGCAAATCAAATCTTCTTCTGCTGGAAGTTTCAGTTTGATTAAGCGCCTTTTGCATCAAGTGAATTTCGTGTCATTTTTCATCATAGCACCTTGTTGGAAATCTTCCTTTTTCAATGTTAGCGGTGCCGAAATACTGCATTGGGTGGTGAAGCTTTGAAGGTGTTTTTCTTCAATCTGTATTGTAGTTGTCTTCTGTTTGATCCGATGTACGCATCTACAAGAAAAAGGTTACATGGTAGACAATGCGAATTTTAAACACAATTGAAGGTTGTTGGTTCGTCATTCACATTGGGAAGTTCTTAGGGAGTAAATGTCTGGTTTATAATTGCTCTTAAAGTTCTTGTTTTGACAGTTATTGTTATCACTTGCTCATATTGCTGTTTTGTGAGAGTGGTGGTTTCTGAGTGTGTGACCCCATGCTATGATTCTAACAGGCGTGACATATCTTATTTTTGATCAATTCACCGTAATAGGATAGATAAATGTAGATCCTGTCTTCCTTCTACACGTTGCGCTTTTCATCTTCATAGCTATTACTGCAGCTATTGCTAGTGTCATCACTGCCAACTCTTAAACCGTTTTGGCCGTTTAAGTATCTAACATTTCTGACTGTTCCTTCTGATACATAGAGATCTTTTTTGAATTGACCTCATTTATTTTTCTGGGAGTGTAATCAATGGTCTGTTGAACTTCTCTAAAAAGGTTAGGTGTTCTGATGATTTCAGAGCGTTTAGAATGCATTTTATACTTTGACACTGGTGATACGTTTCCATTTTCAGTCTCTAGCTCCTTACAAACTTTGTAGACGGAAGATCTGGCAACTTTTTAAAATCGAAATATTTCCAAATCGCTATGCTCAGCCTTTATGACAACAATAACAGCATGCCTCTTTATTTCTGGAGTTAGCTGATGGTCTGCCATTATTATTTTCGGAAACAATGATTATACAATGTTAGCAAAAAATGCAGAAATGACCCCAAAAATGTATGTCCTCAATATCTTCCATTCTATCTATCTATCTATCTCTATCTATCTATCTCTATCTATCTATCTATCTATCTATCTATATATATATATATATATATATATATATATATTATATATATATATATATATATATATATATATATATATATATATATATATCTTTCTATCTATCTATCTATCTATCTATCTATCTATCTATCTATCTATCTATCTATCTATCTATCTATTTGATTGCCTGTCGTCGATTCGTCTCCCGTAAGTCTAAACAATTTCTAGTGTTTCTTTACGTGTATTTGTATTTAATTTTTTCAAACGGTGATTAGCAACATCTGCTTTTGTCTGAGCGAGGCTTTAGCTAGAAAATTCACACTTTAAGAAGTTTTGGATTTTAAACACACCACCAACATGAACAGAGTAATTTTGCTTCTATTTTAAGGCAACAAAGACATCTAGTATGCTGCTCAACAGAAGAACTACTACAATGCAAACATCTATTAATCAAAGACAGAACAATAACATTCAACACAACACAAAACATTATGCAGGGAATTAAAAATAAACCATAATTTATATAACCCTGAACAGAAAAACTAAAAGATTGGAACAGGCCATACAACAAACAGTTGGAAAGTGTCTACAGCTCCTACGCCTTATGCCCACGGGCATGTGGCGTAGTAGTTAAGAGCGAGGGCTACTAACCTCAACATTCCGATTTCGATTCCAGGCAGTGACACGAATAATAATAATAATAATAATAATAATAATAATAATAATAATAATAATAATAATAATAATAATAATAATAATAATAATAATAATAATAATAATAATAATAATAATAATAATAGTCAAGACGAAGAGCGCGATTCGATTGTAAGATATTTTGTTAGTTGAACGATATTTCAACAGTACGTTTGTACTGACATAGGGGATTACTGGAAACATGCAAATGCTTTTGTATGTCATTATATCAAACGTGGTTACAGTGAATCACGATTAAAGAAAATATCAAATGAAATAGCTAAAATTAGCAAAGATTAACAAATCTACACGCATAATGTTAGCAAACACAATAGAATTCCTTTAGTGATTAACTGGCATCGACATTTCGCTGACATTTCAAAAGTGTTGCATGAAATTTACCAGCATGTGGCGAAAAAATGTCCTCGTCTCAAACAGATATTTCCTCAGCCGCCTATTGTAGCCTTTAGATGGAATAAGAATATAAGAAAATTACTGACCTCTATATCTGACTCCAAGAAAACGAATATTGGAGGCACGCTGTACCTTAAAAAACAGCCGCAAGAGAGGTAAGCCCTGTTCATTGTGCAACAACATGAGTGAAGTGAATTCCATCAGAAATCATAACAGAAATGTTATGGTTTATACAGAAGGGGAACATGTAAAGTTTCACATTTGGTGTATGCTTCAGAATGCACGAAACACAATTTATGTTGGTTGCACAACAGAAGAATTAAGCAAAAGGGTTAATGAGCACAGATTCGACGTCAAGCATAATGACACTAGTTCGACAGAACTTGCTGAAAATTTCGTTTCAAGCGGCTGCAATTTTGAAGAAGACTTGAAAGTGCATATTCTCAGAAGATATTCTGAATCTGCTTCACTTTCACTTCTCAGAATGTATGAAGAGAAATATGTTTGCAGGTTGTTAACATCACGCACAGGAGGAATGAATAAGATGAGAGAAAAATATCATCAAATTTATACAAAACTGTTTGATTAAATATTCTTCCTCCTCTCTTTTTCTTACCTTTTTTCTGTTATTTTTTCTATCGTTTTCTTTTCGCCTGTTATAAAATTGTAACTTAAAAACTCATGACATCATTCCATCAACGTGTGAACGCAGGCTGCTCTCGTTCAACTAATAAAATATCTTGCAACCGAATCCTTTTTTTAAAAATGATAATAATAATAATAATAATAATAATAATAATATAATAATAATAATAATAATAATATAATGATAATAATAATAATGATAATAATAATAATAATAATAATAATATAATAAAATATGATAATAATAATAATAATAATAATAATAATAAATAATGATAATAATGATAATAATGATAATAATAATAATAATAATAATAATAATAATAATAATGATAATAATGATAATAATAATAATATTAATAATAATAATAATATATAATAATAATAATGATAATGATAATAATAATAATAATAATAATAAAATAATGATAATAATGATAATAATAATAATAATAATAATAATAATAATAATAATAATAATAATAATAATAATAATAATAATAATAATAATAATAATAATAATAATAATGGGCCGGACCTTGTACCTCATGTCCCGCAAATAAAACCCAAAAGACGTAAATGGACACGTGAGGAATACATTTCTATCTCACACGCATACTTCACAGCAGTACTCTACCCAAAAAATGAAAATACAACAACACATACATATAAAATATGGAAGGAAAATAATAGAGATACAGACTTGGATACAGCAATGAACCCTAATAAATTAGCTAACGTACGAAGATACATTCTCAACACAAAAAAATATCAGAAATAGAAATAGAACACCTAAAAGAAAACATACACCAGGAAAATGTAGATAGAAGTCACACAACAATGCCCAATAATATAAACACTGAAACTATAAAACACGAAGACAAACGCAACATTCCCAACAAACACGATGTAAACAACGAAGGGGAGCCTAATGATTATGATAATATGAAAAATAAAATAATCAAAGAACTGAAAACCACAGAGCTCAAAATGGACCACCGACCATACCTCCCAAGAATCAAAATAAACAAAATAACAACACCTATTATAAACAGCATAAACCTAGCCGTCACTGAACTGATAGCCACTGAATCAAAAAAAAGTGATATCACTGAGCTAAATAACCTAATATACGCAGCAGCCACTGCAGCCACAAAAGAAGCTGGATACTCACCCAAACCCGCCCAAACAGGAGTACCACCACCCAAACAAACCCTGTGGATAAATAACATCCAAAGCAAAATAAAAAAAATTAGAAAAGACCTGTCGATTCTTAATGAAATCAGCAAACAATCAACGCTACTGAGCAACAAAAAGAGAACAAAAATACTCCGCAAATATAACATCACAGTGAAAGATTTGCCTGAAATAAAAGAAAAGCTGAAAGATATCCTTGCCAAAGCACAAAGGATCCGCCGGTAAAAGAAACGCCAACGCTTCTTTGAAGAAAACAAAAAGTTCAACTCTAACCCCAAAAAGTTCTACCAAGAACTGGGAAAAAATAAAATAGAAGTCACTGCAGCACCAACGGCAGAAGAATTGGAAGAATTCTGGGGAGAAATAGGGTCGGCGAACGAACCACCAAAAAAAAGGAGTATCAGAATAACAAACTCGGCATCTGAACAACTTTGGACCCCCATAACAACTGAAGAGGTCACCCAGGCACTGCAAAGACTAAGCAACTGGAAGGCACCTGGGCATGACAAGATCCCCAACTTCTGGTTGAAATATCTAACAGGAATGCACAAAAAGCTGGCTGAAAACTTTAACAGCATACTAGCAGAGCCAGAGACAATGCCTGAATGGCTCACGAAGGGGAAAACCATCTTAATTCCCAAATCAAATGAAACAGAAAAACCAGAAAACTACAGGCCAATAACCTGCCTCCCTACTATGTTCAAGGCATTTACTGCAGTGATATCACAAAGGCTGAACAAGCACCTGGACGAAAACAAACTGTTCGCAGAAGAGCAGAAAGGATGCCGCAAAGGCTCATATGGCTGTAAAAATCAACTAATGATTAATAAAGCCATAACTGAAGACAGCCACAGAAAGAAGAAAGGCCTCAGTATGGCCTGGATTGACTACAAAAAGGCGTTTGATAGCATCCCCACACATGGATCCTCGAAACACTAGCCATTACCAAAGTAGCACCAACAATCATAAAATTCATAGAGCACTCTATGAATAAATGGCAAACAGTCCTACACCTCCAAACAAAAGAGGGACTCATGAAAACCAAAGACATCCCCGTTAGAAGAGGAATATTCCAGGGAGATACGCTCTCTCCACTCCTTTTCTGCTTGGCACTGTCCTCTATCTGATATGCTAAATAGAACTGGATGCGGATATAAATGTTACGGCAAAACGATCAGCCACCTTTTATATATGGATGACCTAAAACTATACGCTGCAAGTGACAAACAGCTGGAAACACTATTAAAGACAGTTCATGGATTTACCAAAGAAATAGATATGAAATTGGATTAGAAAAATGCGCCAAAGTAACCATGAAAAGAGGAAAACTAGTTAAGAGTAACAACATCACACTAGATAAAACCAATGAAATAAAAGAATTAGACCAAAGCCAAACTTACAAATACTTAGGAATCCATGAACTAGATAAGACACAACACACACAAATGAAAGAGAAAATAAAAAAAGAATATTATAGACGAGTTAGATCAATACTAAACACAGAGCTAAATGCTAAAAACAAGATAATAGGTATCAACACTTTAGCTGTCCCAGTTATAAGTACAGCTACATATCCTTAACTGGACACGAAATGAACTGACCAAAATAGATAGGAAAACAAGAAAAATAATGACAGGATCTAGGATGCATCACCCAAAATCTGACATAGAAAGACAATATATACAACGTATAGAAGGTGGTAGAGGCCTTATACAGCTGGAAAACTACTATAAAATAACCACCATAGGACTGCAAAAATATCTACTTCAGAAGGAAGGAAAACTGATCCAGATAGCGGCAAAACAAAAAACTGTTCTCAGTATTTAAGGAAGCTGACAAATACAAACAAGAAATCATACCACCTAATAAACATGAAGAAGAAGAAGAAGATGAAGAAACAACAAAAGCTATAAAACAAATGAAATCCAAACTAAAAATAGAACAGCAACGAACCATGATAAAACGATGCAAGAAAAGCCCCTTCATGGTAAATACTGGACTAAACTAAACGCAAAAGAAATAGACAAAGAAAAATCCCAGCAATGGTTGAGAAGCTCAGGACTCAAAGCAGAAACAGAGGGATTTTTAATTGCAGCACAAGACCAAAGCCTCCCCACCAGAAATTACCAAAAACATGTAATGAAAAGAAATATTACAAGTAACTGCAGAATATGTGGAGATGGACAAGAAACAATAAATCATATTATCTCTAGCTGCCCAGTCTTGGCTAAGAAGGAATATATTCACAGACATGACAGAGTTGGAAACTACATACATTGGAAGCTATGCCAACATTATGGAATAACAACAGAAAAAAGATGGTTTAGGCACACACCAGAAAAGGTCACAGAAAACGAGAAAGCAACCATACTCTGGGATATGCCGATACACACAGATAGAGAAATTAAGGCCAACAGACCAGATATAGTTCTCAGAGATCATGAAGAAAAAAAATGCTTTCTAATTGATGTATCAATACCGGCTGATGACAACGTGTCTCTAAAAGAAATGGAGAAACTCTCAAAATACAAAGACCTGGAAATGGAGGTAACTAGAATGTGGAATCTGAAAACAGAAACAATTCCTATCATAGTAGGTGCATTAGGCATGATAAAAAAATATTCAGACAAATACATAACAAAAACACCAGGACTTACAAACACATATAACGTACAGAAAATTGCACTACTAGGCACTGCACACATCCTACGCAGAACACTTTCCATACAATAACCATCAGAGCATCACAACAAATCACAGCACATGCCAAAGGCACACAGAGCTGCGCTCGGTAGTGAAGTGAAAGCACGCTATAAAAATTAAACTACTGAATAATAATAATAATAATAATAATAATAATAATAATAATGATAATAATGAAAATAATAATAATAATAATAGTAATAATAATAATAATAATTGGTTTAATGGCCTACCAATGTATACTATGAGGTTCTTTGCCCTAGGAGTCGGGAAGACACTCAGCAAGATATGGAAGCAAATTTGAAAAAAGAAAAAAAGTAATAATAATAATAATAATAATAATAATAATAATAATAATAATAATAATAATAATAAGAAGAAGAAGAAGAAGAAGAAGAAGAAGAAGAAGAAGAAGAAGAAGAAGAAGAAGAAGAAGAAGAAGAAGAAGAAGAAGAAGAAGAAGAATATGCGCTAAATCATAGACGGGGTAGTTAAGGAACCTGGTATGGGTGGAGCGCTGATCAATTTGGATCAATCAAATCTTTCGATAGGGTTGGCCATCGAAACTTCCGGTGGCTGGTTTCAGTCCAGTGTCCGCTGTTGGATTGCTGCTTTATACTGCGGCATCCGCTGGGTAGTTCGCGTAAATGGTCATCCATCTAGACCATTTAACAACACGCGTTCGGTCCGTCAAATATTTTGTTATTTTCAGTTTTACCTCTGAAATTAAATTATGCTTCAATGATGAGCTCAGAATAAGGCGATGACATAACTAGATTTCTCCCTCATACTTGTTGAGCCAATAAAATGTAAATTGAAATAGCAAGATTCTTTTCTTTGCCAACTTCTATTTTGCTGAGTTGTTTTACGCTTCCTACATTAATACACCTTAACACTAAGACATTTTTCGATCTGTATGTTTGAATATTAATAATTTAGCTACTTAAATGATTCCTCCATCAAATATGTTAAACCTAACTTATATATCTATCTTTATAACTATCTATATAATTGTCTGTTTGTCTGCCTGTCTGCCTTTATGTGTGTCTGTATACCTGTATGTATGTCTTTCAATCTACCTCTGTCCATCCATTTATCCAACCACTTATGCCTGTGTATCTGTCTGCTTGCCTGCTATACCTGTGGAAGCACTCCGTCGGTTACGACGATGAGGGCTCCGGTTGATCCGATCAACGGAACAGCCTGCTCGTGAAATTAACGTGTAAGTGGCTGAGCACTCCACAGACACGTGTACCCTTAACGTAGTTCTCGGGGATATTCAGCGTGACACAGAGAGTGACAAGGCCGGCCCTTTGAAATACAGGTACAACAGAAACAGGAAGTAAGAGTGAGAGAAAGTTGTGGCGAAAGAGTACAGCAGGGATCACTACCATCCCTGCCGGAGCCTCGTGGAGCTTTAGGTGTTTTCGCTCAATAAACACTCACAACGCCCGGTCTGAGAATCGAAACCGCGAGTCCGCTGCCCTAACCACTGGGCCATTGCGCCTCCACGCCTGCTATACTATCTCTCTGTTTGTCTACCTGCTGAGCAGTCTATCCATATCCCCATACACCAACTAATCTTCCTTGTGTATATATGTTTGTAAATCAGTCTATTTATTTTCGTTAATTAATGATCTCTGCATTAAACATAGCACAGTAATTATTACTTTCTCTGATGATATTACATATAAAGGATTTATTCTCTTAAGAATAAATCCGTCAGTAATTATATATATATATATGCTTTACTTATGAGCTCATAATGAATCAGAAATATATGAAACGAGTCCGTTATTTTTCTTTTCTTCGTTGAAATAATTAAAATAAAAGTTATGTTGCTTTATTTCACACCACATTATTTTGTATTAGCTTTTGATACACCCACTACTAGAATTGCTTCTACTAAATTGACTGTTGATTCCCAGACGAATAATATTGCTGATATTTGGAACTGAGGGTAGGCAGAGTTCTATTTTAAAAAATTTACTTCTGAACTACCTTGTCCCGATTTCCATCTCGATGTACATCTTTGGAAATAACTCCATCCAAAACCTGAAAGTGGATAAAATATTTAGAGTGCAATTTGGAGGAGAGATAATGAGCAGAAGCCAATAAGAGGAACTGTTCATTATGGCGTGAAGTAACAGGTTCAATCAGTTACCATTTTTAGCAGAACTAGTTGGTGGAACCAGGTCTGCCAATTATAAAAATATTCTTCGCTTCTTCAACCCTGTCTTGGAAACTCAGGAAAAACTTGCATACTTCTTCATCGTTAATTCATATCCAAAATTTGGAACTTTGGACAGAACGAAATCTCGGCAAAATATCACGCATGAAGATTAATTATAGTAGATTGGCATTAACACCTGATCACTAATCATTCGTAGCAAGTTAATTAATTGCGCAGGGATATGATGTTGATGCTTTTCTCTTTTATAGATAGCAATGATACACGATCATCGTCACCGTGACGTGTGTTATTCAATGATGTCTTTCCTTCATTATACAAAATAGGAATCATCAATGGAGGTCATAAGTACTATTCCTAAAGCTTTAGATGAACCGTCTGTATAATACAACGATTAGGAAAACCATGTTATATATAAATATATATATATACTTTGTGTATGTATGCATGTATGTATGTAAGTATGTATGTATGTATGCATGTATATCGAAGCACATCTACAAATTCTGATGCTTCAGTATAGCGAAGTACATGAAAAGTTATATATTAAGATACATACTGACGCACATATATTTAAATATATCTATGTGCATATGTACACACGCAGCCATATACTTATATTGTGTGTGTCTGTGTGTACAAATATTTATGTATGCATACGAATATGATTATACCTATATATATATTTGTATATATGTATACACTTTTACTCTTTTACTCTTTTACTTGTTTCAGTCATTTGACTGCGGCCATGCTGGAGTACCGCCTTTAGTCGAGCGAATCGAACCCCGGGACTTAGTCTTTGTAAGGCCAGTACTTATTCTATCGGTCTCATTTGCCGAACCGCTAGGTGACGGGGACGTAAACACACCAGCATCGGTTGTCAAGCAATGCTAGGGGGGACAAACACAGGCACACAAACACACACACATATATATATTCATATATACATATATACGACAGGCTTCTTTCAGTTTCCGTCTACCAAATCCACTCACAAGGCATTGATCGGCCCGGGGCTATAGCAGAAGACACTTGCCCAAGATGCCACGCAGTGGAACTGAACCCGCAACTATGTGGTTGGTTAGCAAGCTACTTACGACACAGGCACTCCTGCGCCTATATATAAATATAATATATAGTATATATATATATGTGTATGTATGTATGTATGTATATATATATATATATTATATATATATATATGATATATATATATATATATAGATATATATTATATATATATATATATAGTGCTCTTAGCGCAGCTGCTATGTATGATACATTTTATTATACTTTCATGTAGCTGTATACATAATTAATCATAAGAAAAATAAAAAAAAGCAAATAATACATTATCGAAAAATACTTCCCGAATTTCAAATAGTAATCATATATAGGACATTCTTTTGTTAGACTAGCATCGTATATATATATATATATATATATATAATATATATATATAATATATATATATATATATATATATATATATATATTACATATACATAACATATACATATACCATATGTGGTTGTGTGTGTATGTGTTTCCGTGTGTGCAAGCGTGTGTGTGCTTATGCATTTATATGTGTGTGTGTGTGTTCACATATATACATATACTGTGTGCACTAGATTGTCTTTATACCTGTATGTGTGTGTTATATTTCCATACTTCCGTCAGCGCGTAGGTGATATTGTGTGAATTCGTACGTATGTATGAATACGTGAGTATATGTATATAGGTACAAGTTGGCTAACGAGAGATTCTGTTTAGTCAGACGCATAGGTAGGCAGCTGTTTACAACATTTTCTATATGACATATATAATGTCATTATGAGATATTCGCGTCGTGAATTGATGCAAAATCTCATTTTATATTTCCTTTCATATTCTGAAATATTCAATTAAGAATACACAAACACACAACCATACAACCACAGCAGAGTTATATACACATACATGACGTCATTAAACACAGGCAAAAATACACACGTACTCACTCAAACATAATTATTCATAATTATATTTGCTTTATAATACTGATAAGAAACTTGCAGCTGATAGACGCTGAAAGTATAGAGGAGAAAAATAATTAAATGTATAGAAAATACTGCACAATTAGGGAGACAGTGTACGTTGTGTGTTTGTATGTGTGTGTCTGTGTTTGTGTGTGTGTGTATGTGTGTGTATGTGTGTGTCTGTGTGTGTGTGTGTGTGTGTGTGTGTGTGTGTGTGTTGTGTGTGTGTGTTATTGTCTTTCTTCGTGAATCTCTGTTTTATATCCAAGTAAATGTCAAAATAAAGGTTAGATTCAAAGTATCTATTTTTTTTAAAATTCTTCTCACATTCTTTTACTCTGTGGATATGTTCTCCCCTGAGAGAGAAATTTTTTAATACAAATTTTAAGTAAATTTGTTTCTCTAGATTAATATGAGTAATAACGGAAGCAACGTGAGTATGTATGCGTGTTTATGTGTGTGTGCGTGTGTGCATGTGTACGTATGTGTATATAGGTATATATATTATATATATATATATATATATATATATATATTTTTTTTTAAATATACACACACACATATATATACATACACGGACATATATCTATACATACATGCATACATACATACATACATACACACACACACACACACATAAACACACAAACACACACACACATCACATATATATATATATATATATATATATATATATATATATATATATATATATATATATATATGCATATATACACTTTTATATTCTTTTACTTGTTTCAATCATTTGATTGCGTCCATGCTGAAGCACCGCCTTTAATCAAACAGATCGAACCCCATGACGTATTCTTGATAAGAACTGCGAACTTACGGGGATGTAAACACATCAACCACATCGATTGTCAATTGATAGTGCGAGGACAAATAAAACACACAAATACACACACACACATACATTATACATACATTACATACATACATACATACATACATACATACATACATATATATATATAATATATATATAATATATATATATATTATATATACATATATATATATTATATATTCTAGGAATGGTCATATTGCCAGTTAGCTAATAAAAACACACGCACTATATATTTGGTGTTATTTTGCTTCATTGTTATTTATTTTTTACATTAATCTTAATCTTATTTCGGCCAGAGTTCTTTCATCGCACTCCTGTGACTGCATCAGTGGTCCTTTGTTTTCTTCTTTCTTGTTTGTGTCTCTCCTTACTAACCGTCAGCCATTTTGTATTTCTATTGTATGTCTTCATTTTTTATTTTTTTATTTATTTATATATATATTTTTTTTCGATTCGATCTATTATTATTACTACTAGTATTGTTGTTATACATACAAGCATATGTATTGATAATAATAAGTGGATGTAAACACATGAACAAAATTAGAACAAAAGCAACAACAACAAAAACAAAATACAAATTACATGAATGTATATAAACAGAAGATACAAATATTACAGGCATCCCCCCCCACACACACACTAAATAAACATAAACGCACATAGAGATATAGCATGCGCAAATGAAGACATACAATAGGAATACAAAATGGCTGACGGCTAGTAAGGAAGACACCAATAAGAAGAAGAAAAACAAAGACCACTGATGCGGTCACAGGAGTGTGATGAAAGAACTCTGGCCGAAATAAATTAAGATTATGTAAAAAATAAATAACAATAAAGCAAAATAACACCAAATATATAGTGGGTATGTTTTTATTGGCTAAACTGGCAATATGACCATTCCGAAATATAACAATATCTGTTTCAAACAACACGACTTCACATAAAAAATCTTGCACAACAAATATTTAAACATATATATAATATATATATATATAATATATACATACATACATACATACATACATACATACATACATACATACATACAAACGACGAACTTCTTTCAGGTTCCGTCAATCAAATACACTTACAAAAGTTTGCGTGTGTATATGTGTGTGTGTACATACTATTTAAGTTAAGAGATGAAAGTTCTAGTTCCATTGTCAACCTACGATATTTTTTCTGTTTTTTTTTTTAAGGGTTTTTTTTTCTACCCAATATTTACAGGCTATTATTAATAGCTTTATGCGATTTGAAATCTACTATCACAATATATGCATATATAAGTGTGTTTGTGTGTGTGTGTGTGTATAACTATTTATCGTCTTTTTTTTGTGGAATTCTCCCTGTATTTATATATATATAATATATATATATATATATATATCTATATTCTATATATATATATATATTTACCTTCTATATCTAAATATAAAAGAATCTATTCTATATCCCCTTATATCTAAATCCTATATCTAATATCCTATATCTAAATATATCTGTTCTATATCCCTTACCTCCCTTACAAATATTCTTTTCTCTCAGGAACTATTAGACCTGACACCGTTTATTAGCCGGTGTTTATTCAAAGCAATGAATAGCTTTTGACGAAACCATGGTATGCTTTGTTTTCTGACTTTTTAATCATCTCATAATAATGACTTTTATGACTTTTATTACTACCTCAGTCTATCTAAATGTATATATTTGTCGTAACCTTTCATAAAAAGCCTTTTCTTTTTTCTATTTACAATGTGCATTTTCGTTGATTTTTCTTATTTTTCCCTTACATTTCCACGTGTATTTTATATTTCTTTTTCTAACAAATTTCTCATACACACACACACACCACACACACACACACACACACCACACACACACACACATAATATATATATATAGATATATATATATATATATATATATATATATATATATTAAATTAGAGATAAACCCACTATTAGGCCAATCATACAATGAAAAACTTAAGCCAATACATAAGATTAATTAATTTATATTATTTTAGATATATATCAAAATTATTAAAAAAAGATAATTAGTAATATATATATATATATATTACATAGACATATGTACATACATACTTATATATATACATTACTATATGTCGTGAACTTATTCATCTGCAATATTGCGGCCCAATTTTTCTCTGACTTCACGGTACCCAGTCCCGAAATATACGGTTGTTACATAGACGACCGTATCGGCGTGATCTTACTCACTTGTGAACGATTTACATCCTTCATACCTTTCACCGGATCCTTTCACCAAGCTCTTGGAGTTTCCTGTTGTCTCCAACAACTCTCTCAACTTTATTGATATTTTCGTTACATGCAGCACTCCTCTTTTACAACCTCCATCCATTAGAGTATCACATATTCTCCCCTCCACTACTACTCCCACTCCACCCTCACCGCTACACTGTCTATCCTTTACTCTTAGTTCGTCTGCCACCGCCGGCACTCAAGTGGCGATCATGACCTCCAGACTGTTTCAACTCAATGCTCGTCATTTTACCCAACGGGATACATTCCCCTCCCCACTGTTACCTAAACGGCCCTTGTTCATGCCGTCTGTTGACCGTGCATTCATTCCCTCTCCCTGCGCCTGCACCATGTTTACTCACCTCTCTATCCCTACCTAACACCCTCCCACCGTACCACATACTTTTAGCTGACTCACATCTAACCCCTCCACTTCCCACATCTTCACTAACTCACCCTTTCCCTCCTCAAAAGTTCCCGCAAACTATGCGACCTTCTGCTCCGGAACGTCTACCCAACTTATTTCCCTTAACCTGGCTCCTAACCCTTATTTCCACTTGGGCTGTTGTACCAGTCTTTTCCTCTCCAACACCACTATCCTCACCAGCACACAACGCCGTCCCCTAGCTCAATTACCTGCACCTCCAGCACTTTTATCTGCTCCATCTGCCACTCCTTGTACATTGGCTAAATTGGCCGGCGCTTAAATTGATCAGTTTGCCGAACCTCTTTGAGATATCAGACTTAGGAATGACATCCCAGTTTCACATTATATCCGTTTGTTTGGTCATTTTCTGTAACATATGTCTGTGTTCGGACTGGCCTTTCACAGAGACCAACCGGATATCGCCTCCTTCGTGAACAATTATTTATGTAAATTATTTACATTTGACGGGTATGTGTCCTCTTCTTGTTTGTTGTTAACACAACGTTTCGGATGATATACCCCCCAGCCTTCATCAGGTGTCGTGGGGAAAATTTCGAAACTGGGTTCTCATTCATAAGGTATTTATCGATGTTGTAGTAGTAGTAGTAGTAGTAGTAGTAGTAGTAGTAGTAGTAGCAGCAGTAGTAGTAGTAGTAGTAGTAGTAGTAGTAGCAGCAGTAGCAGTAGTAGTAGTAGTAGTAGTAGTAGTAGTAGTAGTAGTAGTAGTAGTATTCAGGTCACTGCCTGGAATCGAAGACGGAATCTTGGGGTTAGTAGCCGGTGCTCTTAACCACTACGCCATATGCCCGTTCCTTCTCTACATTTCACTCCATAAGGTCTCAGTTCTCTATCTCTTTTCATCATACATCCACACACCCCATATCTCTAATCTCTTGTTCTTCCCACCTCCTGTACACCGACTCAACTCTTGTACAACGTTTAATTCATTACGTACAACACACACACACTACTATACCATAGAGTATAAATACAACTATGGCATGCTCACACACACACGCGCGCACATACACACTCATTCTCACTCCAATCAATAACATACAGACATGCACACACACATATTTATTTTCCCACTACACACACACACCAACACCCACACGTCCGCCTCCATCCCTGCACGTACTGTAGCAAGATTATATATTTCTTTACTACCCACAAGGGGCTAAACACAGAGGGGACAAACAAGGACAGACAAACAGATTAAGTCGATTACATCGTCCCCAGTGCGTAACTGGTACTTAATTTATTGATCCCGGAAGGATGAAAGGCAAAGTCGACCTCGGCGGAATTTGAACTCGGAACGTAACGGCAGACGAAATACGGCTACGCATTTCGCCCGGCGTGCTAACGTTTCTGCCAGCTCGCCGCCTTTTGTAGTAAATTTATAGTCACGCACCCACATCTATCATCATCTAAGTCCTTTGTCGCCCCTTTTCCACCTTACACGCCAATTCAAGCCGACCCACATGCATTAATCTACAGCACAGATATTTGTCAGATTGCTTCAGATACACGCACACAAGTACCCTTACACGCATATACGCACAAGCATAGAACATACTCTTCATAGACACACACTTTGTCCAACAGTTTCATACAAGCGCTGCAACTAAAAAGAGGGACACACACAGACGAGATCTCACATATACACACGAATGTAATTGTGTCACACAAGAATACACATGCATGCACACGTGCCACTCGCACACAGTATATCCTCACACAATGCCTTTTATGCACCCACACCAACACACACAAACACACACTCACACATCTCATAGACTCACAATAGTTTCATACGCCCACATGTGTTAGATACTGGGCCACACACGCACACACATAATTACACACACATTTCTTCAATCACACGTTTTTTACACCTATACACACGCGTGTCTTCATGCAGACACATACGAACGTTCACATAATCTTCATACTCGCACACATGCCTGCCCACACATACATCACACAAACACCTGTTCATCCATACACACGTATGTACACGCACGCATACACACACACACACACACACACACAACACAGAGTCCTTTGCACACACATCTTTTCCAGCTCGCCGTTCTCTCCCTTGTCCTCCATGCCACCAGCCAATTTCTCTCCTCCGGTTAGTCCAACATGCAGTAACTCTACATTAATAGCTATGGTACGACCTCACCTGGAATTTGCATCACCGGTCTGGAAACCCTATCTTGCCCAGGATATTAATCGCCTGGAAGCCGTTCAGTGACGTGCAACCAAGAGAATACCCTCCATCAGGCATTTGCCATATTCTGAACGCCTTACTACCCTGGGCATGGACACATTGAAACTCCGACGTCTGGCAGCTGACTTGGCAGACACCCATGAAACTATTAACCATCTTACAAACAATAACTCAGAGCACCTTTTCAAACTCCACCTGTCTAACACCGTAGACATGTTTACAAAGTCAGAAAACAGCACAGCTCCCATGACTTTCGGAAACATTTTTTCATGCTAAGAGTTGCTGAAGCATGGAACAGACTGCCGGCATCAGTTGTTAGTTGCTGGAGCACTGCATCCTTCAAAACTTCCATGCTTCCTGAGATTCGTCAACACTACACCTTATTTTCTCCCCTCCATACACACGCAAGCATGTATCTGACTCATACACTGTTCGCTTTCCAGACATTTGTACACTACTGCATATACTTTATACGCACTATTTGACAAGTTGTGGTGCACCTGAGCACTGTATAAAATAATTTCATTAATATATTATTATTACTTTTAAGAGAGGGTGATTTATCTTTTTATTCTTCTTTCCACTATCCATCTGTTTTCTCTTCGTATTCCTTTCTCTAGAAGACTAGGCTCGAAACAGCAATTACTACTTCAATTTTTACTGAGCGTTTGTTGTTCATTCATCAGTCTTTGTTTTATGTGTGTGTATGGATATGTGTGATTGAGTGTAACAAGCTTCATTTTCTATGAATTTTCATTACGTTCAAATATGGAAGCACTCCGTCGGTTACGATGATGGGGATTCCGGTTGATCCGACCAACGGAACAGCCTGCTCGTGAAATTAACGTGTAAGTGGCTGAGCACTCAACAGACACGTGTACCCTTAACGCAGTTCTCGAGGAGATTCAGCGTGACACAGAGAGTGACAAGGCCGGCCCTTTGAAATACAGGTACAACAGAAACAGGAAGAAAGAGTGAGAGAAAGTTGTGGTGAAAGAGTACAGCAGGGATCACCACCATCCCCTGCCGCAGCTTCGTGGAGCTTTTTAGGTGTTTTTGCTCAATAAACCGCGAGTCCGCTGCCCTAACCACTGGGCCATTGCGCCTCCACTGTTATTGTCTAGAGACTAAAAGAAAACCATGTGCCAGTATCCTGCTCATGTATTTTTTTCTGATTTCTTTATCCTGGAGCAAATAGTTTATGTACAAATATACACATACAGGCTTCCAAATTTTCACATAAATATATTCACACAATCCAAACATCGATTACACACCCTAAAATGTCCTGTGCACTATAAGGCATCATACATCCAACCTCGCGCTCACCTACAAATACATATAACTCAAACTCACATACACATATACATAGAATACAGCTCTGCTTCTTCTTTAGTCCGCTTGCACGTTGATATACACTGTTATAGGTATCAACTTATCCACCCGTTTCACTCTCCTTAAAATTTCCCCATATATTTCCACTTCTGCATCCCAATCATATTTGCTTTCTTATATTCATTCTGTATTTCTGACTGTCACTTATACCATGTTATTTATTTTCCTCTTATTTACTTGATGAAGTGTTAAAGTCCATCGAGTTAGTGCACTCTTTCCATTTCAAGTGTTTATGCAATATTAATTAAATATTGTCCTTCCTCTGTTGTTATTCTTAATAATTATGCACTTCACTCTATAAAGGCAAATTAAGTCTAGTATTTGTCCGGAGGTAACATTTTTATGGACGTACAATATCTGCATAAGACACAGTTGCCCCCTTATACTCAAAGTATTAGTATGAGGCCTAATGCATACATGTCTAATATATATATATATATGTGTGTGTGTGTGTGTGTGTGTGTGTGTATGTGTGTGTGTGTGTGTGTGTGTTAAAGGGTAAAATTATTTAATTAATTAATAATTAATAATTTTACAAAGTAGTTCGTTACGTTAAAAGAACCGTTATCGGTAAACTTAAACAAAAAATTTATACTTATTAGTATAATTATAATTTAGTTTCAGCAAAAATTTGCTTCACCACATACCGAAATTTAGAAATAGCAGTTAAAACTAACTATTTCACTATCATAAGAAAATCTTCCAGACAGTAATACTCAACAACCCACGCCGGTAAAAAGAAAAATGATAATGAATCCACTCGACTTTGATTAACTGTATACGCGTTTCGGAGTTAGAGAGATGTGAAAAATATAAAATCATATTTCCACTCTATCATTCTCCTCTTCAGTACAGTGATTCAAGATATTAAATTTGAGAGCTCTGCAAAAATTAAAAGTACTTATCTGACCAGGCGTCATCAGACAACATATATCTAACGACCAGTACTTCCAAATTCAAACAGACGAATGAGATCTCGTATTCCTCCTCACTTACCCACGTGAGCTAATGAGTAAAATTCAACAGAAAAAAAAATGTAATTTACTATCAGGGAGAGAATTATATTATCAATAATAATAAAGGGTAAAATTAATTAAGTAATTAATAATTAATAATTTTACCAAGTGATTCGGTATGTTAAAAGAACCATTATCGGTAAACTTAAACAATTTTTTTTTAATTATGAGTTTAATTGTAATTAGGGTTCAGCAAAAATTTACTTCAACACATACCGAAATTTAGAAATCGAAGTATAATCTAGAGAAAATAGGTATCTTCAGATTTGAATTGGTAGGGAATACAACTAACTCACTTGACTTGGCATCATACAACTGAGCTATATCCGCAACTGAAGAAACATCTCCAGGAACGAAATTTCACTCCAGTTCGGAACTGATCGCGGCTAGAGAGGCTTGGCTGGAGGACTAACATACATAGTACTTTTTACAGGGGTTAGAAAAACTGCAATAAGTGTGAAGCTGAGACAGGAATATGTTCAATAATATGATAATTAACAGACCCTGCTGTATTTTCTTTTACACAAAGCCAATAACTATTCAGTACCCCTAGAATATGCATATATATATATATATATATATATATATATAATCAATTTAGGGTAGCAAAAAATTCAATAGAAATTTATCGCTACCAGCGGTCTAGTGGGAAAGAGAAAATAGTCAAAGACTATATATATAAATTCAACAACAATTAAGGAATGGCCTTAATAGGCAATTCGGCCCACTACTACTTAGCGGTTTGAGTCCTGGCTGCTTCTTCTAGTGGGCCGAATGGCCTATTAAGGCCATTCCTTAATTGTTGTTGATATATATATATATATATATATATATATATTATATATATATATATATATATATATGGTGTGGCAATGTGATAAGAAGTTCGCATCCAAACCACATTGTTCAGGGTTCCGTCCTACTGCGTGGCACTTGGACAAGCGACTTCTACTATAGCCTCGGGCCGACCAAACCCTTCCGAGCATTCGGTAGACGGAACTGAAAGAAGTACGTCATATATATATATATGTATATATATGTATATATATATAGCTATATATATATACGTATAGATACATATATATAAATACGTATATATATATATATATACGTATTTATATATATGTATCTATATATATATATATATATATATATATATATATATTATATATATATATATAATATATATATATTATATATATATATATATAATATATATATATATATATATATATATATAAGTATATATATTATACTAGAACTATAGCTCGCGTTGCCCGGTATTAAGTTAGGATTATTAAGCTAATGAAGCGCTGTGTTTCAAACCAAACTATGTAACACCGACATCATATTTGAGCAATATTCGTTGAAAATGGTAAACGTTTGGCTGAAAATGGGTTGCAGACAATTCGATTGGGGAATCCGATAACGAATCAGTTTATCTATTTTTCATCCTGATTAAATGGAAAAAGCCACAAGGAATCAGCCTATTGATTTTTCACCACAAATAAGACTTAACTAAACACAAAATTACTGACTCAAAAATTCTACATATTTAATTTAAAATTGGTTTTCACACATAACCCAGTTCTGCAGAATCAGTGTTGCGACGGAAATGCATGTGTTGGGAGTTTGACCGGCAGAGGTGATGACGTTGAACAATCCGTCTCTTTATATGTATTTATGCATATATATGTATATATATATGTGTGTGTATATATATGTATATGTATATATATATGTATATGTATATGTATATATATGTATGTATATATATATGTAAATATATATATATATATATATGTATTTATATGTATATATATATGTGTGTATATATGTATACATATATACATGTATATATATATATGTATATATATGCACAACACACGGCAAGCCCGCACACACACATACAAACACACACACACACACACACAAACACACACACACATATATTTATTGAAATAGAGAAAAGCAAAAGAGAGATAGACAAAATGTCAATATATACGGGCGTTTAAAAGTAGTTTAATCAGCAGTTTAAAATGTATTTCTCTTTCGTAAGTTACCTGGTTGGATCCATTATTTGCGTTCATCATTGAAAGCATTGTCTTTCTGAAATGAGCTTCATTAATACTTCTGCTGAATATCATATATATATATGCCGACAGGTGAAACTATTTAGAAAGATGATGAATAATGTTTGTAATATTGTATCATTATAATAGCATTCTTTATTGCACAGTCTTCAATGCTACGTTTTCGTAATATTACAAGTAGGAAATATTTCACATATTAAAACTCTGAATTTAATAAATGTATTGAAACAGCTGAATTTGTGTAAAATAATGATTGTCTGTGTCTTGAATTAATGACGGTAAACTGTTAAAATATAATTACTAATTACTTCAGACTATGAGTGAGGACTCTAATTGGAAACACAACTTTCTAGTATAGAAAATTATTCAAATCATTTAGTTTCACTATATTGGATAACATTATCCTAGACATACCATGTCTAGAATAATATATCGGCTGGAATACAATTGATTATAGATCTATGCCATCCGAGCTACTTGCTGATTGATGTTGATATTTTTAGTAGGTCAAATAGTATGTGGCGACTCTTGTTGGGTTGTGTGTGTTCTGTTGTCACTTTCCGGCTTTAGCTAGTGATATTTTCGGTTTGAACGGCAGTTTTTTCTAGCGGTGTCATATAAAATTGTCTCCCATAATTAAGACCCTAAAAGCGATCTATTGCATTTCAATCTCTTTTAGGGTTAGGTTTAGTTAGGGTTAGTTAGGGTTAGGGTTAGGGGTGGGGGAAGGGTATCTTTTTTTCTTCACAAATGTAAATAAACCCAATCTGTTTCTTAAACGAGGGACAGAATGATTTTAACTCAATAGAAATCACCGATTGATTGAAATGCAGAAATTGAAGAAAAAACAACAAATATCTTACAAACTGTAGAATTTTCTCAATAAAGCCAAGAGAAAAAGATGTTTTATAAACACATTCTACCAGTATACGAAGTTTAAAATTTTTTAGTTACCTAGAAATTATGTTAAAAACTGCCGTTCAAACCGAAAAGATCCTTAGCTAGAACTTAGCTCCGAAATCAGCATTCATTTAGCTTGCAGCCACAGCACCACATGACCAATGACATAAAATGTTGATGCTGAAACCTTCCGTATTTTCTTTCATTAATAAATGTGTATCCAGAGCGTCAACATCGAGTATGTCCTTTTTTGAAAATGATTTTGGGACTAGTTGCAGCTATTTCTAACAGGTTGAGTGACAACGTTGGGGCTCTTTGCTGACCTTTCAATAAGATAATTCACATAAATATAGCTAAACAGCGCCCTTGGATCTTTTAGGTTTCAACGGCAGTTTTTCTAGTGGTGTCATATGAAATTGTCACCCATAATTATGACCCTATTATCAATCTATTGCATTTCAATCTATTTTAGGGTTAGGGTTAGTTAGGTTTAGTTAGGGGTAGTTAGGGTTAAGGTTAGGGTTAGGGGTGGGGTGAAGGGTATCTTTTTTCTTCACAAATGTAAATAAACCCAATCTGTTTCTTAAACGAGGGACATATTCATAAGGCACAGAATGTTGTTTACCTAAATGGACGTCAGTGATTGGTTGAAATTGCGGAAATTGAAGAAAAAACAACAAATATCTTACAAACTATAGAATTTTCTCAATAAAGCCAAGAGAAAAAGATGTTTTATAAACACGTTCTACCAGTATACGAAGTTTAAAATCTTTTAGTTACCTAGAAAGTATGTTAAAATCTGCCGTTCAAACCGAAAAGATCCGCGCCCTTTCTTTTCGTCAGTCAGCTAAAAGAAACAAGCATATGATATGATATACAGCAAAATATATTTGTGAAAGTTTGTCAGCACTGTGATGTGTAAACAAATTAACACAGGATAGTCATAAATGGCTGTTCTTGTTTATACTATTTCGTCACCGCCTGTTTACCCAACACTTAATTGTCTGTGGTGGATTTGTTAAAAAACAAAGGAAGCCGCTTATGACTGGCATTGTATTTAAATAATTTTAATTAATTTACACACGCAGTGCCGGCACCAATTCTATGGGCTTCTATATGTATCAAACAACTGCCGACGGGTCAGTAACATATTCAATATGCGGATATTATATACGTATTATACACACATATACATTCGAAATGTAAATGTTTATGTCAAGGTAAACAAGTAACCTTTTCATGCTATGTACGGTTAAATTCACCACTATATGTGTGTATGTGTGCGTGAATATAATTGTGTGTATGCATGTGCACAGACAAACGCATATACATATATCTCTTTCTTTCACTTTCATTATATATGTGCCTATGTGTATGTTTATATATGTCTATGTGTGTATGTTTGTATGAATTTATATGAATATATATATATATATTTCTACGTACACACACACACACGCACAAACACACATATATATATATATATATATATATATATATATATATATATATATATATATATATATATATATATATACATATAAAAACATACCTAAGTATACGTAATGTTTACGTTGTATGTATAACAGTCCTTGCGCATACACAAACTCAAACACAGTCACATACACCAAGAGATAAATCTTGTTTATGAGTTAACGTTGGAGCTTTTATTGATGCATCGGACATAATTTGTCAAAGTGTTACACTTTCTTTGATTTCCTCGTAGGCAAATAGAAATAGCGATTTTAGAAAAGAAAATTATCAAAAGAGAAAACAAAAAATTTCGGTATACTTATGTATAAGGACATACTCAGACACGCATATATATATATATATATATATATATATATATATATATATATATATTATATATATATACCCAGGCAGACACATATAAATATACACAGACAACAATTTCACACACGATATATATACAATATATATGTTTGTGTGTGTGTGTGTGTGTATGTATATATATATATATGTATATATATATGTATATATATATATTATATATATATATATATATATAGAGAGAGAGAGAGAGAGATAGATATATGTATATATATATATATATATATATATATATATACAATATATATGTACATATAAATATACATTTATATATATATATATATACGCATATATATATATACATGTATATACGTATATATATATACATATATATATATACGTATATATATACATATATATACATACATATATACATATATATATATATATATATATATATATATATATATACGCATATATATACATATATACATACATATACTTATATATACATATATATATATCCATATTTATATTTATATGTATACATACATACGTATATTTGTGTGTGTGTGTGCGTGTGTGAGTGTATGGAGTGTATGTGTACGTGTGTATACTTATACGCGTGTTTCTTAGTATAAATATATCTGTGTTGTTTATTGATATAAATTCAGTTTTCTTTACATAATTGAATAATTACAGATGACTAATGTCAACACATTTTTCAATACAAACCTAAAGAAACTTAAGAATGCATTTCCCATTATACAGACTCCTATATATGCACAAATAAATTGCGTATATGAGTGTTTGTATTGCATGTGTGTTTGTGGTTAAGAGTGTATGTGTCTGTGTTTGTATGTCTGCGTGCGTGTATGTACATATAATTCATTTCAGCTAATCCAGTAAAATATTGAACTGATGTCTTCCAACGTATTACCTGTTTGTTTTTTGTTTTTGTTTGTTTGTTTTATTTCTTGTTTTTTTTTTTAAGAAAAAGGATTGATGCTTAAAGGAGACTCACCGTAATGTTATACGAACGAGTCCATATGATTCTTTGAATCATTTGAAGTTGAAGAGATACTATCTTGTAATTCTAATCAATTTTGGCACCAGACTAGCAATTTTAAAATGGTGGAATTGTTTAGTCGGCAACCCCATTGCTCGACTTATACTTCTTTTATCGACCTTAAAATAATGAAAGTCTTATTTGATCTCAGAAAGGTTTGAACTCAGAAATGAAGAGGAACAAGCAAAACAAATTTGTATTTTGTCTACTAACGATTCTGACAATTTTCGCGTCTATCACGCTTTAATTGGTGCATGCACACTATGCGTATCCACGCATGTTGGCTTGTGAGAGCTGATGCAGATTGTAGTCGGGTAGAAGCAAAGTTAACCCACAAACGCAAAGCAGAAAGCACTTTGCACTATTGTAGGTAAATCAATAAAGATTAAACAGCAAACAAAAGGAGTTGAAAGATGATGACATATGTTAAGAAAATTTAATTGATCAATGTCGTGTTGCATTAATAGGTTTAGAGATGTTCAAACGATTACAGGTTAACTACTTGCATGCACATAAAAGAAGGTTCTGGAAGTGTGAGAATATTTAAATAATTGTTACCCACAATATATCTATTTCTCAATCTATCAATCTATCTGTCTCTCTGTCTATTAGTCTTTATAGACATACTGTCATATATATATATATATATATATATATATATGTTATGAGAGGTAATGATGTCAAGAAGACCCAAACGTGTCAGGTAATGCTGAGTAAGTGCTAAGGACAGGCTGAAGTTAAGCTCCAGGTTCGGTGATTATGCGAATGAGGAGTCCAACGTAGGTCATATATCAACATTACATGACACCTTTGGGTCTTATTGACACCATTACCTCTCATAACCTCAATTTCTCGCTATTATAAACACTTATCTCAGGTAATGCTTCAGTAATGGATAAACAATTCCTTGGCATTTCTCTTAAGGACACACCTATTCCTTCACAAAATACTTTCTTCTTACTCCTCCTTACCAAAACTAAGGACTTCATCCGAAGAATGAGATAGAAAGCTTTCTTCCACGACAAGCAAAAGTGCAGAAATGAGAATAACACCAATAACTTCAACCTCAAATCATATAAGTACCCTCCACATAACCCCCATCTCGAAAAATTTGAAGCGGATATGACAAATTTAATTACACTCATTAAATTCTCCAAATATAAATCCCCATGTAAAAGAAGCTCTCACACAGCATAAAACTGATCAATGCATCCCCCAAATTACATGTCTTCTCGGATAAAACAGGAAATATGTACACCATTACTATTGAGGAATACAATAAATTCATAAAGAAAGAACTCAACAAATCCTACAAGCTTGCACCGACATCTGCCCTAAATGAAATCAATACCAATCACAGTAAACTTATGAAGAAATTACAAGAGGATGACTGAAACGAACCATACTGCCCTACATCTCCACACTTTAACCTCAAGGATCACAAGAAGGACTTTATTACCAAACCTTCAATACGCCTATTATGCCCCACCAACTCCGACCTAGGAAGTGTAAGCAAAAACATTTTAAACAAAATAATACCAATCGTCAAGGACAAATTAAATGTTAATCTATAGTCCCACACTGGTGATGTTATTACGTGGTTCCATCTAAAAATCAAAAACTCATGTTCCTTCCTACATAAATAGTTGTTACTCTTCTATTTCTCCTAAACTTCTAAATCAAGCACTTCTATCTACAAACCTTACTAACCTAACACCACTAGAAATCAACATAATACTTAATGCCCGCAAAATCCTTATTTCTTGTGAAACAAACTCTGGTGCTGGACCAATCACCATAACAATAACTATAGCAACCTATTCGACATAACCATAGGATCATCTGATTCAGCTCAGATCACTGACTTGGTTGGACTATATATACTTCCCCAGCTCCATATACATTTCCCTAACATCAAGGGAGGCCTATACAGGGATGACACCTTACTAGTTACCAAATGCATAAATAAATCCTTCTTGGAAAGAATTATAGAGTATCTACATAAATTCTTCTCTGACATAAACCTGTCTATCACATTCGAAAACGCTCACAAAACTGCTAACTTTCTAGGCGTAACTCTAAACTTATTAATCTCCCAATACTCCCCTTTCCACAAACCTAACCATTATCTTAAATGCCTTAACATTCACTCCAATCACCATAAATCCACTTTTGATAATATAATCAAGGGTATCTCAACCCGCATATCCGACCTCTCCTCCACTGAGGAAAATGTCAATAATCACGCACCATATTACAATAAAGCACTCACCGCTAGCGGCTTTCCCCAACAAATAGAAACACCAGGTTCAAACAATATATATCTCAAATCACACCAAGCATCATAATCGCAACCAACTACACACACTCGTTGATAGAACCCTGGAAGGTCTTACAGCTAGGCAACCTAGACCCCCACACACATACATTTAACACTAGATCAAAAACTAAAAATCTAAAACAGCTAACATTAACAGGTCTTGCAACCCACCCCCATCCTCTAAAAATAGAGATAGCACTCCTTTATCTAAAAACATAGACACCCTAACAAAGCGGCGAACGCTCTATTCTGTGGTACATACCCCTGTTCTCACTTAACGTTAAGAACTTAGCTAAATCTTTCTTTAAAATATTAGACTCTAACTTCCCTCGGCAACATAAATATCATTCTATCTTTAATAGATCCACCCTCAAACTAGCCTATTCTGCCCCACCCAATTTCAAATCTATTACAGTAGCCTCTAATAAGCAAAAGCTTTCTCTTTACTATAAAAACCCACATAATTACAACTCTAGTCATATGAACGCTCAACACACACATATCTCCAGCATAGACACCCTTACATTAGACCCCAAACACAACCTTCTACCTGACGCCCCTTTACGCTTTACACTCTCATCATACTAACACCACCCGGAACACCACCACAATCTGTACCACTCTTACAAATAGTACAATTAATAACAACAATAGTAATAACAATGATGGTAATGATAAAGTTAATAATACTATTAATCTAGGATTTTATACCCCCTTCTCTAACATCTTCTCTGACAATATTACCTCCTCCGTCCCTGAACACAATCCCCCAAATTCACCTGATTGTAACTGCCGTCCTGGAACCATCTGCCTGTTACAAACCCATTGCAGAAGATATAATGTAATTTACAAAGGCACTGTCCTTAGTCTATTGCACAACTTTACAGCCATATACATAGAATCAACCAAAAATTTTAAGGAATGATATGCCGCTGACATCCATTATTTTAGATACGATAAACATAGTAAATCTACAACACTCGCCACATACATCATCTCAAAAATACAAATATACCTTATACTTTATCATGGTCCATACTGGATTCAGTTTTTCCCTACCGAGGTCAACGCTCAACCTGCAAGTTTTATCTGAAGGGGGCCCTTCTCATACTAAAGCACAACTCTCCAACACTGCTAAATAAACATAATGAGGAACTAAGCCCATGCAACCACCGCTTTTCTCACACCTAATTCTATCACAAATCTAAATGCTTAAATGGCCATACAGTATATTTCCACAATACACCTTAGGTAATCAGAATAACCTTATAAATCTACATTTTAACTCCTAATCCCTATCTAGTTCCTCTTTCATAATTGAATATCAAAACTATTTAATTGCATTTGTATGTGTATGCGTACATACGTATGTACGTGTATGTGTGTGTATATGTGTATATCTCTGTGTTTTTGTGTATGCATGTATGCAAGGTATACCTGCTCGTACAGGGTCGTTAATACATATAGATACACGTATATATGGGTATGCGTATATGCATATACATATGAATACATGTTGTGTGTGTAGGGTTTGATGTATATAAATATCTATGTACATGTTTGATATATGCATGTGTATACATCTTCACATATATGTATTCTTCTACTACTAAGCACTGATCTGTCCTCTAAGTAACCTAACCTATATTCCCAAATTCTTCATTCCACCATTTTACTACCCCTACCGTCTCTCTCTGTCCCTCACTTAGGCCCTATCGGTACATACCTGACACTCCTTTACTATTTACCCTCTCATCTCTTTGCACCCTCATATATTTCTCTCTCTATCACCCTCCACCCCAATTCCTTCTATCTGACACTTCTTTACGCTTTATGCTCTTATCTCTTTACTCTCTCATATCTTTCTCCCTCTGTCAGCTTCACTTCACCATTCCCTCTATCAATTTATACTAACTGACCACTAATCAGTTCACTTTCCCTCTCTTCATTCCCTTATTAACTCTCTCCCACTCTTTCGTTTTTTCTTTTTACCTTTTTTTTCCTCTGTTCCTGTTTTTGATTTGACCTTGCAAACATATTCTCAACTTTTAAATCACTTCAAAAAGAAATCCCTCGATTAAATAACACCGTTTACAAATGCTATGCTTGGAATGACCAATTTTAAATACTTTTGGAACTTACAAGGTACTGGAATCTTATATGTATACCATTCTGCCTAAATAATGGAACTGAAGATACAATAACCCTGCATATCACACGTGTATTTCCATACCTCCGCTTCACTCTCTATTTCATATCCTATCTAGAATAACTATTGCTTAACAATTTTTTCACACCGTCTCCGATGAAGGGATATTTAAAATATCCCAGAAACAGATGTAAGACCTTCTATTTATAAATGTCCTGAAATCTTTCACAGCCTTGGATTTATATTTCATTCTGTTAATTTATATATATATATATATGTGTGTGTGTGTGTGTGTGTGTGTGTGTGCGCATATATATATATAAATATGTATATATATATATATATATATGTGTGTGTGTGTGTGGTGTGTGTGTGTGTAATTATAATTATAAATATAATTCAGGGTTTAGCAACAAGTTACTTAATCACATACCGAAAATTTAGAAATAGCAGCCAAAGACAGCTAATTCCTTTCACTACAGATTCACTACAGATTCCACGTCTGTAGTGAAAGGAATTAGCAGTTTTTGGCTGCTATTTCAAATTTTTTGGTATGTGGTGAAGCAACATGTTGCTAAACCCTTAATTATATTTATAATTATAGATAAAACAAACAAAAAAATTTTAGTACAAGTTTTTACCAATAATGGTTCTTTTTCCATACCGAAACTACTTGGTAAAATTTATTAATTATTAAATAATAATTATTTACCTTATATCTGTAATGATTATATATATATATATATATATATATATATATATATATATATATATATATCATAAAATATATGTATATATACTTATATATCGTAGAATATATGTATATATGTATATATGTATATATATATATATATTATATATATATATATATATATATATATATATATATATCGTAAAATATATTTACCAACTAAATATGCCGGTTCTATAGAGGGCAATGTTACTGTTGTTTTTAGCCCCAGGAAGACATATCCTCCAGGTGACTAACGACAAAGTGTGTGTGTCCGAATATTATTATTTGCTTCCATTTCTAGCCTTAGGTGATAAACACAGACCCGGGTTTCTGAATAGTTACCCGTCTTCATTGCGTGATAATTCTTTATTATGATCATAAGATCTAACATAGAGGAGACAGCACAGGACGTTACAAGCATATAATGTTCGTGCATTCGTGCAGTTTAAGTAGTTAAAAATATAGAATGATATATATATTTGTGATGAGTGTTAATTACGATGAATTATTACACATTTTGACCGGAAAGTCCACCGGCTACAACGTACGAACTTACTATGGATTTAAGCAGAGTCATTCATACCCAACCTTCTCACCACATCCTTCTATCTTTTCTCGTATATACTTTGCGACAGGCGTCCTTTCTCTAACCCTATCTTGCTGTTCAGATGATATTTGAAATGGTACAGCAAACCAGGGCTGGATATGAAGGTTCCCGTAGCGACTCCTTTGAAACCTTTGAAACCCCTATATGCACTCTTTAAAAATGCAGCTGAGCATAAGAAACTTTTCTCACCTTACTTTGACAGTCCAGTTGGCGGTACAATCTTAATCATATACTCAGCTGATAGCTGTACTCTTCCTAAATGTGACAGCACGTGTCAGCGTAAACTATCAACCCCGAAATTTCCGGACACTGAACAAGGGCGTGCAGAACGGTTTCATCATCCTGACCGCACCTTGGGCATACCGGTGACACAGACATCCCATTTCTAGACAGTTTATCACGAACAGGTAAAGCGCTCCTATAGCACTGCCACGTCAGGGATTTCTGGTAGTTATCCAGGTACCCCGACCCGAAAGTTCTTTTAAACATCGAGTCCTGAAGCTTCTTCCAAGACGTCATCCTACTTGAACTCTACCAGCCCACTATAGAGTACCGAGGTGGTACTCAAACTGCCGGCGTTGCCCGCTTTGTGGATTTGCACGAGTGCCTGTCAGCATTCTTTTTGCTATGCAGTCAGGTTCCTTCTTTTGATGAAACAGTTCGAATTTCTCCAAGAAGGCCAGTCGCGGAAAGAATGTCTCTGTCAGCAAATTCCATACATGATCACCCTCCAAGTTGAGCCAGAGGTGCCTCAGCCTCTGCGCATTTCTGCGCATCATCAGCCATGGCATCGCTAACCCACCTTTTAGCGGTTTTTGGCAGCAGACACCAGCGATTTTCCTCCCTTCCACAAAAAGAGAAAGAGAAGGTGTTCCAACCTATTTAGCCACGAATCATGGCAAGGGACAACGGTCAGGCGGTAGGTGATAACATATGCAATATACACTTGCACCACCTCCGCCCTTTCTTTCAGGGATAGCGCCCTTCCAGACCAGGTCCGGATTAGGGCTGCCACCCTGTCTACCAACTCACTTCAATTCTTCTCTGTCTGGGAATACAGTCCAAACCAGACTCCAAGCAACTTAACAGGAGCTTCCGTCCAATGTCCCACGACATTGTATGGCATCGTTTTGCCACTCCAGGTACCGAACCGCAAGCCGATGGACTTGTCCTTGTTAATTTATGCCCCTACCACCGACTCGTAACTTTTGATTACCTCCTTTACACAAGGTTGCTGAGCTCTTCCGGCAATGTGCTAATGCAACCGTCAATCAAAACAAAATTCTATTGTTGTGACGGTGGATCCGTTTGGGTGCTAGCCATATTAGTTAATGTGAGACTTAATAATGGGAGATAATCAATAGTTTAATTACGACACGGAATTCTTTCTGGTATTTTTTATCCTTCTTGCAAAATATGTACGATGCAAAAAATGACGTTTGTCCTTGGACTGACGAAGTGTGCGCGAATAAAATTATTTTCTTTTCTTGGAGCGGACAAAGTAAAACCGTCTATTGCATCTACTTGCTTTAACTTCTTCGTGCACTACTAATAATCCACCTCTCCTCAAACTCACATGTTTACATAAGTTCATGAATAATAAGTTGTGGGTCAACACATATCGATTGGTGCATCTGAAAATTAACGAGCGTAGCGTTGATTACAGAGAATTCAAAGACCATTCTGCTGATTGAATGGCATGTTGGTTAGCTATGGTGGATGTCAAAAGGCGGCGAGCTGGCAAAAACGATAGCGCGCCGGGCGAAATGCTTAGCGGTATTTCGTCTGCCGTTACGTTCTGAGTTCAAATTCCGAGGTCGACTTTACCTTTCATCCTTTTGGGGTTGATAAATAAAGTACCAGTTTCGCATTGGGGTCGATGTAATCGACTTAATCCCTTTGTCTGTCCTTGTTTGTCCCCTCTATGTTTAGCCCCTTGTGGGCAGCAAAGAAATATATGGTGGATGTTAACTGATAGCCATGTAAATGTCTGCATGGTATAGTCTGACTTTATCTAACACACTCAATGTTTGACTTCATCTAACGCACACAAGGAAATACTTTTATATTGGTAAGGTAACCGTGCCATTGCTCTAATTGATATATTTTGTGACATACGGAAAATATAAACGAGGCTTAAAAAACAACTTGTCATATAAGTACATCCATCGCTTGTTCAACGCCAGCTCTTCTTGAACTCTTATATAAAGGGTGCGTCAGTTTTTTGAGATCATCTATATGAGTTTAGTAAAAGACGCAAAGCTCATCAAAGGAAAGTCGCATTTGAAAAGAAATTGATACAAATAATCTTGAGAATCTTTTCATCACACCTATTCTATGAATCCACCGTTTGCATCACTCGCTGCTTCAATACGGAGTCTGAAGCGTTGATATCTCTGAATCAGACGATCTTTATCAATTTTATAATAGTGCTGGTTATGGAAAAATTGAGAGATTGTACGGTGTTTTAGGAATGTTGATTGACATCTCTCTCTCTCTCCCTTTCTCTACCTCTCTCTCTTTCTCTCTCTCTCTCTCTCTCTCTCTCTCTCTTTCGACTTCAACGCTTTGGTAATAATACAATGGATCCAGGTTCAGTGATTTAGGAGGCCATGAGTCTGGGAGAACGGGATCTTGGAGATTGGCATGCATCCACACTTGCATTGCCCTAAGCTTATGAGACAGCGCAGAGCCTTGTTGATAGAATTACGGTCTTCCGTTGCATTCTCTGTATATTCAAGACCTCACAACATTGCCTCACATCATTCTCCAACATTTTTGTAGATAGCCCTGTAAAAAGAAAGTGATGTGACATTACATCTCCATTGTTGCTGATGAGACTCAGAATCATCACAGTTGCTGGAACCTAATTTGAGTTTCTGCATAGTCATCTGTTGTTTCTTCGGTTTACCTTTTGGTCCTGATCGAAGCGAAAGCATTCAAGTCTCTTAGTTTTTTACCTTGTGTAGCAATCACTTTGCTCGGATCGAACGATTCTCTCTTGTCACATCCGACATAAACTGACCTCCACCCCGTATCACATACGACTTGTACCGGTTGCCCTCATACAAAACTCTTCTAATTGTGCGTTCTGAAAACTTTCCCAAATGTTCTGATTGATTTTCCAGGGATTTTATTTCTATTTCTTGGACTTTTTCTACAAGGTTATGTGCTCTGATGGTCTTAGTAGCCAGTGCATACGTTTTGAGTTTAGTTGCTGATTTTGAATCCCCATCAGTAGCTTCCAACTCCTTTCAAACTTTGACAACGAAGGATCGGACAACTTCCATGAACTGAACTATCGCTGTACTGCGCTTTTATGAGAACAATCACAGCGTGCCTTTTTATTTGTTAAGTCAATCTGTTGTCTGACATTATTTACTTGAAAAGTATGGTATAAAAAAATTAATTAGAAGACTGTTAGAGCGCTTGAAAGTGTTGTCCTCAAAAAACTGGCGCACCTTTTATGTTATGTTTTGTAATAATGAGGTACCCATAATTGGTCTGATTATCCTGGAGATACCTTTTTGTATATTTTTTCACTTGCTTTAAAGAGGGAAACTGGATTCAGGATTTCATGTCTATCAGATGACATAAATACTGATGACCTCAAAGATCCCCGAATTGTGACCGTTTTCAAGCTGGTTGGTTGGAATGATTTTATCAAGATCAACCGATCTCGCAAAAAATCAATTTATGTGGTTGAAGAAGCCTTCATTTCTTCACATCATTAGTGGTCATTCAGTCATAAATGTCACCAAGTATTTTCCATACTTTATGTGTCAGTGAGGAATATTTTTCTTTTCACGGAACACTCGATCTAGAGCTCATGGTGATCGTCCGGTTTGTTTTATGTGAAAAATGGCCATTAGTTCTTTCAGGTGAATTATATAAAGAGATTCGGTCTGCCAATTTTCCGGACGTTGACAAATGCATCTTGTGTTCATTGATGAATGTAAAATGGTGCTCTTCTGAAGCTGAAATGCGACATCTGAGTGACTGGTTGACCAAGATTCCTTTGAAGTCAATTCGAAGGTGGATATAATGCTCTGCTAATAAATAAGCTTCATTTCTTTCCAGGAACCAATGTAACTGGTTGAATCTTGGTATTTTTAATAAATTTTTAACCACAGATTTTGGTTGAACTGCTCTTGTACCACGAACTGGTAAGCGTTAAACATCATTGCTACTAATTCCTTAGGCTGTTTCTCAGTCTATATCAATGTTTGTTTTTAAGGCGGCGAGCTGGCAGAAACGTTAGCGCGCCGGGCGAAATGCTTAGCGGTATTTCGTCTGTCGTTATGTTCTGAGTTCAAATTCCGCCGAGGTCGACTTTGCCTTTCATCCTTTCAGGGTCGATAAATAAAGTACCAGCTTCGCACTGGGGTTGATGTAATCGACTTAATCCCTTTGTCTGTCCCTGTTTGTCCTCTCTATGTTTAGCCCCTTGTGGGTAGTAAAGAAATATATATCAATGTTTGTATGTGTATGTGTGTGTGCGTGAGCATGCTTGTCTGTGTGGGTGCATGTCTATGTGTCTGTGTATGTGCTTGTGTGCGTATGTTTCATTGTTTTGTTCATTACAGGAGAATTTCTTGCAAAAATTGAAATTCATGCAGAAAAAAAATATATGAAATAATAACTGAGGGAAAAGATAAAGTCATCCACCTAACGTCACATTATCGTATTTACCATAACTCACATTTCTCTCCTCTCCTATCGTCATATCAATTTCTGCTTATTCATGTGAATTGTTTCTCATCATACTCATCCTCTTTTAACCTCAATCTTATCTTCATTCTCGCATCTTTCTTGCCGTGGCCTTCAATTTGATTCTTTTCTACTCCCATTTCTCAAATTTTTTTTCATTTAATTTCTATTCTCTATTTTCTCACTTTTGTTTTTTTTCATTTGTTTTTCATTTGTATATATCTCCCCATCTCTATGTCTTCCTCTTCTTCTTTTCTATTTTGAAATCATCCCACAATTCCTCCTTTTTTCATATATTTCAAAATCTTCTCTAACATTTTCCTTACTTTTACTGTCCTTCTCTTTCTTTCATCTTGTACACAATTGCTCAAAATATTCATGTTCTTGCATTTTTG
Source organism: Octopus sinensis (assembly GCF_006345805.1). Lineage (NCBI taxonomy): Eukaryota > Metazoa > Mollusca > Cephalopoda > Octopoda > Octopodidae > Octopus > Octopus sinensis. Next base: position 28,312,839 of record NC_042999.1, on the reverse strand, counting down.
ACATACTTGTTCTTTCTCTCATATTTGTATCATTTTCGAATATTTCATTTCCATTCTTATTATGTCTCTCTTTCCTCTACCAATATTCCATATATTTCTCTATTTTTCAGGTATCTTCTTTTTTCTTCATATTATCATTATTATTATTAATATTCTTCCATTTCTTCTTCTTCTTCTTCTTCTTCTTCTTCTTCTTCTTCTTCTTCTTCTTCTTCTTTCTTCTTCTTTTCTTCTTCTTATTTCTTTTATTTTCTTCGTCTTCTTCTTCTTCTTCTTTTCTTCTTTTCTTCTTCTTCTTTGTCTCTTCTTATTCTTCTTCTTCTTCTTCTTCTTCTTCTTATGTTCTGCTTCCTTCTCCTCCTCCTCTTCTCATTATTATTATTATTATAACTATTATTATTATAATATTATTATTATTATTATTATTATTATTATTATTATTTATTATTATTATTATCACTACTACTACTATTAACATCATCATCATCATCAACATCATCATTAGTATTATCATTATTATTATTATTATCACCATTATTATAAGTAGTAGTCGTAATAGTGTTATTGTTGTTATTGTTTCTATAGTATTATTATTATTATTATTATTATTATTATTGTTGTTGTTGTTGTTGCTGTTATAAATATCGCATCATTAGTAGTATACTTTTTTATTTTCGCTATAGTATTTTCTATTTTCCGTTCTTTCATTCTTTCTTTGTTCCTTTCTTCTTCTTCTTCCTCCTCCTCTTCTTCTTCTTCTTCTTCTTCTTCTTCTTCTTCTTCTTCTTCTTCTTCTTCTTCTTCTTCTACCACAACTACTACTACTCCTCCTCCTCCTACTACTACTACAACTACTCCAACTATTACCACTACTACTAATACTACTACTACTGTTACGTCTCTCTCTCTCTCTTTCTAATTCTTTTTTTCTTTTAATCAACATCAGCAGCAGCACCACCACCACCACCATCACCACATCATCGTCATCATCATCATCATCGTTATCATCACCACCACCATCACCACATCATCATCATCATCATCATCATCATGCTTTGTAGCAATCGCTATTTGTTGCGATAGTAGCTGTAATGACCGTCTTCCATTAGTTATCCCGTAAACTTCTTCGCATCCGTCTTCTTTTTCCTACACTTTATGAATAGTAGTGGGTTTTTTTTGTTGTTTTATTTATATTATTTTTCATTCTTGTTTTTATGCTCTCATCATTCATCTCCATTCCATTTATTCTCTCTTTCTACAGTTTTGTTCCTCAGTTATATAAGTATTATTGTTGCTACTGCTACTCGGTAGATATGTATTTTATGTTTGTCTGGATCACGTGGAAAAGACTGTGATTTTGGTGATAGAATTATAGAAATACTGGGTCTACTACTAATGTGTCTATATTCGTGAGTGAATAAATGCATAATTGCTGGCACTAACTGTTTTGAAGCTAGAGTGTGTTGCTAAGAAGTTTCTTCTTTTTATCATACATATATACATACATATACACACACACACACACACACCACACACACACACACACACACACATATATATATATATATATATATATATATATATATATATATATATGATAGATTATATATATATTACATATTACATACATATATATATATATATATTCTACATACATATATATATATATAACATATATAGACATTTATTATACATATGTGTATATATGTATACCTATATATATATATATGTGTGGGTGAGTGTGTGTGTGTGTGTGTGGTGTGTGTGTTGGTGTGTGTACTGAGAGATACAGATGGATATATATATATATATATACACTTACACATATATAGTGTATGCATAACTATGTAAGTTTTTATGTGTGCGTATGTATATATGTATATATATATATATATATATATACATGTATGTATGTATATATGTATGTTATGTATGTATATATGTATATATGCATGAATGTATATACATATACGTTTCTATATAAGTCTGTATGTCTGTATGTATGATTGTATGTATGTACATATAAAGCAGTTTTGTTTTTTATCAGTCTTTCTCGGTGCTTTTCTAACTGTAAACAGTTTTATGGAATACTTATATGCACAAAACAGAGTTACGTCAGCCTCGAGATATTCGAGTATGTGAGAGTTTTTTTTCCGATGTCGTGTAGTATCATGTTTTACGTAATAAAACATACTAAATACGAGATCATACACGCATATATGTATGTGCATATGTAGGCGTATGCACATAGGTACGTGTGATTGTATATATGTACGTATGTATGTCTATATACACTCAGACACGCAGAGATATGTGCATGCATTGTTTAGTACCTAGTTTTTTCTCATCTTATATATATATATATATATGTATGTATGTATATGTATGTGTCTGTGTGTCTGTGTGTGTATGTATGTACATACGTACAAATAGAAATGCATACAAAAACTTAGACAAAGACACGCGTACATATATATGTATCCAGAGAAAGAGAGAAGGGGAAACAGAGAGTGAGAGTGAACACGAGTGTAGGAGAGAGTTGTATGCATTTTTTTATGTTCAGACGAGATAAATGAACTCAATACATGATGTCGGTATTTATTCGTTTATTTGTAGCGGTGCTCTCAGTTTCAAGTAAAAAATTATCTGTCTGTCATCCCCCTCTCTCTCCTCCTCCTCTCTCTCTCTCTCTCTCTCTTTCTTTTCATATATCTTTCTATGTATACATGCATACATACACGTACATGCTCGCAAACGCCCACACAGATACATATACATACATGCATAGATACATATATATATATATATATATAATTTCAACAATTGAGGGTAAAATTAATTAATTAATCAATTTCACCAAGTATTCAGTATGCAAAGGGACCATTTAAGGCGAATTCAAATTATTACATTATATAAAAGGGCTTAGTAAAATAAATTACTTTGCCGCATACTGAAATCATTAGAAATAGCAGCTAAAAAAACTTTTTTAAAACTATTTCTAATACTAAAGAAAAACCTCTCTCATATAGTGTTTGCTCAATTCAACTCACGGAAGTATGGGGGTAGAGACATTAAAAATCAAATGCAAAGGTTATTGAGAACGTACGTTCAAGATTAGTCAAACTCGACATTTCTATCATCAGCTCAGAACTCCTGGTTTGGATTTGAAAACACTGAAAGTGGGAGCATACCCTTTCGGCTTCTTATCGCTTCTGAAGATCTGCTCGAAACTAACAGTGCCAAAAAAACTCAAAAAATGCAAGCGAAGAATTTCTGCTCTCCCCTTTCCACCAGCGTGGGTTAAAATCAGTAAACACTATGTTTTTTTCGGTAAAATCCGAGGCATTATATAGAGAGAGATGCATTATAATTCAACAATTGAGGGTTAAATTAATTAATTAATCAATTTCACCAAGTATTCAGTATGCAAAGGGACCATTTAAGGCGAATTCAAATTATTACATTATATAAAAGGGCTTAGTAAAATAAATTACTTTGCCGCATACTGAACTCATTAGAAATAGCAGCTAAAAAAAAAACTTGAGCAAACACTATATGAGAGAGGTTTTCTTTAAGTATTAGAAATAGTTTTAAAAAATTTTTATTTCTTCATAACTAATAAGGTGAAATTTTTAAATATTCTAAATGCCTCTTCTTTACTACAAAGAACCAGAAGAAATCATCTTCTTAGCGAAGCTTCTTGAAACATTATAGTTTGGAATAGAAGGTTGTACAAAAATAGCAACCTCATTTACTGCAATAATACAATTGTTAATAACAATATTAGTACGGCACATATAGCGCCTTCAGAACTTGCTTTAGAATAGGAAAGAAAACCTACTGTATGTACCCAAGTCTCACAGAGCTGGGTTCATTTATGCAGTGAAAGTGTGCTTTAATATAGAATTACTGAAATATTAATAACAAAACAGCAGATTGAAATTGCCTTCAAAATTATATCCATAATATGCATGTCCACGGCTTACAAAGTTTTAATTGAAATAATTTCACACAATTAGAGCACAAATATAGAAAATTGTAAAAAAAAAGAACAAATACTGTTATGAATTTTACTCATAGTCAACAATGTAATACTCAGTACCCGCACTCACGTTTCAAGAAATCTAATGGAACCACTCCGTCGGTTACGACGATGAGGGTTCCGGTTGATCCGAATCAACGGAACAGCCTGCTCGTGAAATTAACGTGTAAGTGGCTGAGCACTCCACAGACACGTGTACCCTTAACGTAGTTCTCGGGGATATTCAGCGTGACACAGAGAGTGACAAGGCCGGATCTTTGAAATACAGGTACAACAGAAACAGGAAGTAAGAGAAAGTTGTGGTGAAAGAGTACAGCAGGGATCACCACCATCCCCTGCCGGAGCCTCGTGGAGCTTTAGGTGTTTTCGCTCAATAAACACTCACAACGCCCGGTCTGGGAATCGAAACCGCGATCCTATGACCGCGAGTCCGCTGCCCTAACCACTGGGCCATTGCGCCTCCTAGGAAATCTAATAGAAGATTAGACATTGAATAAGGTTACAACGGAGGTAGTGTTCCTATTTTTAGTGCTTTTAATCTTGCCCACCGCGTATCCTCATTTGTCCTAGCTGCCAGATAGAAGAGCGCTGCCTTCTATTCCCGGTGAAAGGCAGTCTTCTCATGATTACCTACACGGTATCCAATCGCAACAGCTGACATTACTCCAGAAAGCAACAAAATGGCGAAACTAAGTGGAAGAAAGAAGCTTTCGTCGTACAGCTCGTAGGTAGAATTTATTCTGTTGGCCAGACATAATGATCTCGTTATTGTTACAAAGATGACGATATATTAATATACAAGTGAAATAGAAAGTTAAATGGATAATAATGTAATCCCAGAACATTCATTTGTTTCAATAGCTGTTACTGACAGAAACAAATATATATGTACTCTGCAAGCATTATAGCAATATAAATACATGTGAGTGAGTGGTATGTATGTGTATGTGTGACTTTATGTGTGTGCATATGTGTGTGCATGTGTGTGATTGCCTCTGTCTTTGAGTGTGTGCCATCGTGCGCTTTTTGTTTGTCAATATAGATATATGCGTGGTTATTCACATGTATTTATATTTGTGTATGTATGTATGTATGTGTGTATGTATGTATGTATGTGTGTATGTATGTATGTATGTGTGTATGTATGTATGTATGTGTGTATGTATGTATGCGTAACTGCAAATATGCTCTTGTAAGTATGTGTGTGTGTGTGTGTGTGTGTTTGTGTGTGTGTGTGTGTGTGTGTGTGTGCATGCATATATGTGTGCACATCTTTGCTCCAGTGATCTCCTAAATCTCTCCGAAACACATCATTAGACCTAATATCATACTGAAGCGTTCATTAAACTGTCCTCGACTACAATACGAAAGTGCCCTCAGAAATGTTGGCCAGTCAGTCATATGGTTATTTCTTTATTCTCTTTTCTATTTTTTCTTATTTCACTTATTTCATATTTCGTTCATATATTTTTAATTTCTTGTTTTTAACACTATATTACACACTATTACGGAGTACAGTGAAAAAAAAATGTAACGGATAGTAACTGTGTACTAAACTACTGCAAGATGTTTCCAAATGAAACGAGATGTTGCGAGATGTAGTGACGTGTAACGAAATGTGGCGAAATGTTTCGAGATGTAACGACGTGGAACGAAACGTGGCAAAATGTTAACGATACGAAAACAAGTTCTGTCATGCCTACAATAAGAAAAATAAAGTATATACTACTTACTATCATAAGTCTTCCATTTAAATTTTTTTCCCTAGATTTGCTTTTCAGTGAATCAAATAGCTTAATAGTTTACACGGAAGTAAAATTACGCAGAAATAATTACATCAATATGTTCAATTGAAAAGAAGAAATCTTTCCATTGTTTTAACTTTCTGTTTTGCTTATTATCTGCTTTCACAGTTTAACAGTCCGGTAGAGTAAAATGTTACTTCTTAACAAAGAAACAGACCCTAAGGTTTGGAGAGAAATGAATGATTTATCAGTTTTTTCTATTGTTTCTACGAAAATATTATCTTTCATTTTCAAACAAGGCCTCGGGTTTAAGAGATTGACCATACCAATTAGGTGAACATCCAGTCCTTGATTTGTAATTATATTATCGATCATGGAAGCCCGTAATCCCAACCTTCCACCTCGAAATTTGAACTGAGATTTTGGAAGGTACGCAACTCCAAGATATTAATCAGAAACATCAGACCATTTTTTTCTTAATGTACTTTCTTTTTGGTTTTCTTCTCGTGTAATGTGCAAAACATTTCTTTTTATTGAAGTGTCTTTTCGTCTGCTTTTTGTTTTCTGTAGAACCTAGCAATAGATAATTTCTTAGTAACAATTGTGTTTATAGACTATTTTTAAAACATGGGGAATTATGTACATTATTTACATTATTTACAATCGACGGATATTTGTCCTCATCTTGTTTGTTGTTAACACAACGTTTCGGCTAATATACCCTCCATCCTTCATCAGGTGTCTTGGGGAAATTTCGAACGTGGGCTCTCATTGCTAAGGTATTTTTAGATGTTGCTGTTGTTATTATTATTATTATTATTATTATTATTATTAGTAGTAGTAGTAGTAGTAGTAGTATTAGTAGTAGTAGTAGTAGTAGTAGTAGTAGTAGTGAGTGTAGTGTGGTGGGGTGGTGGTGGTGGTAGTGGTGGTGGTGGTGGTAGTAGTAGTAGTAGTAGTAGTAGTAGTAGTAGTAGTAGTAGTAGTAGTCAGGTCACTGCCTGAAATCTGACTCGGAATCTTGTGGTTAGTAGCCCGCGCTCTTAACCAGTATGCCATAATGCTGGTGGGCATATGGCGTAATAATAATAATAATAATAATAATAATAATAATAATAATAATAATAATAATAATAATAATAGTAATAATAATAATAACAACAACAACAACATCGAAAAATGAGAACCCAGGTTCGAAATTTCCCCAAGACACCTAATGAAGGCTGGCTGGTATATCAGCCGACACGTTGCGTTAACAACAAATAAGATGAGGACAAATATACGTCAAATGTAAATAATGTAAATAATTGTGTTTCTAGTTAGATGAAGCTTGCATTGTATATATTGTTTTCTCTCTTGATTTTTAGTTTTGTAGTTTTTTCACATCAGTTTTATTACATTTTTTTTCACAAGTTTGTCAGTTCGATTTCAAAGATAAAGGCCTCTATTTCATGTTATATTAATCGCAACTTTCGTCCCTTCATGCACAACTCATCTCAGAATATCTAACTGCATCCCTGTCGCTTTATCTCTCTATCTGCTAGTCCGCTTCTCTCTCTCTCTCTCTCCTCTCTCTCTCTCTCTCTCTCTCTCACTCTTTCATATATATATATATATATATATATATATATATATATATATATATAACTGTCTGTATGTTTACCTCTTACTTGAAAACAGGTACAATAATCCTAGTTATCTTTTACTGTGCCAATCTGCATTTTCCTAGCTGTTTGTGTTCTTACGTTCTTACGAAGTTATATGCAAGTTTTTTGTTGATTTTTTTATCTGTAAATAAACATTTTATTTCACACTTCGTTTATATTTAATTAACTTTAACTTCAATACTTTTGACAAGTGTGACATCAGAATTAAACATCAACGTCTTGATGAAGTGTTGTTTCTCACACTCTCAACGTATTGTGTCTAATTGTTAGACACTATCTGCGTAATGCCTGTTTCTCATCAATTCGAGATTTAGTCATCGTCACGTTGTTATCGCTGTGATTTTGATTAGCTACAGGTAAACTCTTACAGGTTAGCACTACGATGCAAACATTCTAAACATGTCTAGCCCATCTTTTGAATGATATCTAAAACTTTATTATCTAATACGTATACTTCCCTTCTCAAGACGGTAGTGTGTGTTTTGGAGATGATTTGACCACTATATATTATCAATCTCCTAAGTTAACTCCTTCATAATATTAATGAAATCAAATGCAATTTTACTGGGATCGAAGTTGCTTCATTATTACGAAGATAAAGTTCAACAGCTATGATCCCTTTGTGGATCACTTAAATTCGGTGGGCTGTGGTCCTCGGGTAAGTGAGAAGATAGAAGGAATTATGCTCATAGTGGATACCTGCCCAAAATGCTTGGAGCACAGTGGACTCTGCTAAAGGCCATTAATATAGTACGTGATGATATTACAACGAGTTGTATTAAAAACATCGATGATTCCATCCCCATTCCTAAAGGGGCTTCCTATCGAAATTAATTCTCATCTGATTACTACAGTCTTTTATAATAATGATGTAATGTTCTCATTCTGCTATTAAAATGTTATGTAAGGAACAGTTGTAATGAGCTGACAGTTATCCATCGTTTGTTATTATTTATTGGAATATATATATAATACATAATTTTATTATTTTTGTGGAGGGTTAGTTACCTGTGTGTGAATATCTGTGTATGTGTTTCTCTATGTCTTTCAAGATAGGGACGAAGCAATGTATTTTAAAAGGACTTTCACTATTATGTCCAGTTGTTGATTTTGTTGTTGAGAGAGAAAAAAGTGAGAGAGACAGTGTGCGTGTGTGTGTCTCTGTGTGTGTGCGTGCCTCTGTGTGTGTGTGTTTGTGTGTGTGGGTGTGGGTGTGGGTGTGGGTGTGGGTGTGTGTGTGTGTGAAACAGAGACAGGTAGGTCCAGTGTTCTTTCTATATAACAGTCTACTTATTATCTGGCCGTACCATACGAGACATATTATAAATAGCTTCAGTAATAGCGACCCCTTATTATTGTTACGCACGACCAGCCAGAGCATATAAGGCGAGAGGTCTGCCACACAATTTTCCTATTGTTTTGACTTTGGGGTGTCACCGTTAACTTGGATGAGCATCACTGAGCTACCCGTTCACAAGAAGCAATATTGTTCAATAGTATTCAGTTTGTTATTACTCTTCACCGAGAAAGTCAATCTAAACAGTGCTTGAACAATTTATGGGAGTACGTGCATCATTAACAAATATTTTTGAAGGCAGCATAGCTACGAGTTACGAGCTAGTATATTAATATAATTCTAAAAAATAGTGTTTTCATGAATTTTAATATTCATGGTTTCATAGTGTGAGAAGTATCAAACATATATCTCACCATTAAAAAAGATGAAACTGTTTTTATTTATTTATTTTTTCAGATTTAGAAATAAACAGATTTGTGATAAATACGGTGATTAGCAAATATA
>NC_042999.1:28293584-28298584 GCF_006345805.1 Octopus sinensis | reverse complement strand
CCATATAAATCCTTTTTATAGCTGATCGTTGAATTTGAAATTTTGCACATTGTTGGGTTTCAGAAGAAATTAACCGACAAAGTAATACAAGAGGAGTAAAAGTAAAAACTGACAAGAAGAGTAAAAGTAAATAAAAACTGACAACAATATTTTATCTCACACATATCATCCAAAAATATACCGGTTAAAGTGATATTGCTAAAGCTGGTCATTAAATCGTAAAGGAGAATTTGGTTGACGAAATTTCATTTTCCTTTCTGTTCTGTGGCAAGAAATAACAAGATAAGTAGTTGCCTACGTCTCTATGTTCAGAAGAAATGGGGATTTTCTGTTATTTTATATATTCTATTGCTATTGTTAAACTGCCATATATTTCCCAAAGTTTTATTATGAGGTCTCTTGCGACGAGTAATAGCTTACATAGAGCAGGACTTAAATGGTTTATATATATATATATACATGCATGTGTATGTACATATACATTTATATATGCATAGATAGACGCACACATACATATACACACATATGTGTGTGTAGGTGTGTGTTTGTGGCTGGTATATGCATATATACGTGTGGGTGTGTGTGGCAACTTTATTTCAATACCTGCTACATTTCTAGTGAATAATGAACTTGGGTAATATAACCACGAAGACAGGTGAATTTATTTCTTCACAATGTTATAATGTCAAACACGGACTTCCTCCAAGCATCCGTCCAACCAACCCCCATGATATCAAAAGTGCATTACATTAGCGTGTTATCTATAAATATTTTCACTGCTGCCACCTGAATCTACGAACATTTTCTGTTCTCTAAACTAAAAGATCTCGTTTTAAGCTTCGCAGAGTCTATAACAAACTTAAAAACATGCTATAGAGCATCAGCATTTAAATCATCATCATCATTGTCAACATCACCACCATCATCATCATCATCATCATAATCATTATCATCATCATCTTCATCCTCATCATCATCAACATCATCATTATCATCATCATCATCACCACCACCACCATCATCATCATCATCATCATCATCATCATCATCATCATCATCATCATCATCATCATCATCATCATCATCATCGTCATCATCACCGTCATCATCATCATCATCATTATCAGCTGCTGCTGCTGCTACTACCACTACTACCACTACTACTACCACTACTACTACTACTTCTACCACCACCACCACCACCACCACTACTACTACTACTACTACTACTACTACTACTACTGCTACTACTACTACTACTACTACTACTACTACTACTACTACTACTACTACTACTACTACTATTACTGCTGGTGTTGCTGCAACGGCAATTTTTTTTGAAATCATGTTGTCATTTCTAAATATGCCGTGAGGAAGAAGTAAACTTGAAGGAAAGCATCTATCCAAACCTTGAATAAGGAAATATTTGAATATAGAAATAGACGATTGGCTTAAGGCATAAACTAAAATCTTTTACCTGCATGTAAATATGTGTAGCACTGCTAGTATTTATAAATCCCTACAATACAGTACCTTTAAAATATTTACTTATTGCGCAATACTACATTATATTGCAATATGTTGATGTACAACCTTGCACTACACTACATTTCATTATTCTATACATTACAAAATCTTGTTCAGAACGACTCCCGTCTATCTATCTATATACTACTAAAACTCTGTGATTGCTTGCTTGTTTGCTTGCTTGTCTGTCATTTAAGACAGCTAAACCGGCGCAAAATGGGAAAATATTCTGAAAGTAAAGTGCCCATAAGATTTGAATACAAACGGAATATAACAAATTTTTGTGTAAATCGAAGTACGAGTTTCCGAGGTACGCGTTCATTTGGGGGTTTGTTCCCAAAAATTTAAGCAATAAATCCTGGAGTCATTGCCCTTCGCTGTGAACACGGGTTAGTCTTTTGGTGGCATAACTACAGATATGTACTCCACCGATTTTGTTGCCTCATAACTTGCAGAAAAATGGATACTTTCTGATAAAACTTTCAACAAATACCGCTTACATGCTCTGAATTTAGAGTATGTAAGGATTTATGGGAAAACTTTTTACGAAGCGATGGGGATAGGAGTTTCAGAAAATACACACGATCCGATTATTTTTCCTCGTAACTTCCAGGAAAATGGATTTCTTTTAATGAAATTTTACACAAATACCTTTCAAACGGCATAGATTACAGTTATAAAGAAATTTGTGTGGAAAATCTTTTCCGAGGTGGGCAGGAGAGGAGTTTCAGATAAGGAACATTAAATAAGTTGGAACTACTCCCTTTTCAGGGAGATTTTTCCCAATTTACATTCCACCACAGCATTTGAAATGATAAAGTTGTGACATCTTTTTATGAAAAAAGATTTTGAGAGTTTTTGAAATTCCTCACTATCCTCTCCGGACCGATTTTACCCATTTTTTAAAACTTAGAAACCATGTGACGAACCTTTTCGGTAAAAAATAAAAATGTAAAAATTTTCAGAGAAAAAGCTGTACGATTCAAGGGAGATTTGGCTGTTTATTTCTAGCACCTTGTAAACCACCCTCCGTTTTCACTCTCACATGTATTGATGCTTTCTCAATATTTTTCTCCCGTTAAACAATTTATGGAATGATGATGCCGAAGTAACAATGCGTGGTGCATTGGTGGAATATAAGCAACAATAAAACATTGTAATTTTAATTTTTACACCCAAATCAGTCAAGAGAAGCCGTGCGTGAGTGTAAGAAAAAAACATTTTCTAAGAGAAAAGTACGCTATTAAAATGAATTATTGTTTACATACCATGTCAATAAATGCCAACAATAACCTTCTCAGGTTCTCCAGTATTTTAATTTATAAATAGAAACAATCGGTGGCAGGAAGCGTGGTTGCGAAAAATTCAAATTTTTTCAATTTTTTTTATATCATAAAAATGTATTTATGGGGAGAAGAATATTGAAAAACATCAATACACTCGAGAGTGAGAAAGGAACGAGGTGAGTTGTCTGGGGATGTGCTAGAAACAACAGCCAAATCTCCATTAAATCACTCACTTTCTCCTCTGAAAATATTAACAATTTTTAAAATATATGTTTTTTTACCGAAAAGTTCCTCCTGTGGTTTTGAAGCACAAAGAATTACCAAAATAGTTCTAGAGTGGGATGATGAGGTGTGTATGTGGGGGGGGGGTTAAATTTTTAAACTTTTTTTTTCATAAAAAGATGTTCTTCGACCACATAATTTCCAAGTCAGTGGTTTAAGAAAAACGGAGTAGTTCCAACATTTTGTTTTCCAGATCAGAAACTCAGTTTTTCGAAACTCCTCTCCCTACACCCATAGAAAAATTCTCCCTTCAGATTTCTTTATAATAGTAATCTATGCCGTCTGCAAGGTATTGTATTTCCTGAAAGTTTTGAGGCAAAAAAGTCGGAAACTCCTCTCCTTACCTCCTTGAAAAGGTTTTCCCATAAATCCCTAAATACTCCGAATCCACATCATCTAAGCGGCATTTGTTGAAAATTTCGTTATAAACAACCCATTTCTCTGGAAGTTATGTGCCAACAAATTTGGGCGGAGTGTTAACTTCTCAAGTTACGCCAGTTTTGTTTGTGTGCTTACTTGCGATCTTGTCAATTAGTTAATACAGCCAAACCAACAGCCAAACCAACGTATAGTGGGAAATACTCTGAAATAAGATGTACCTGAATTGTGAATACAAACGGAAAAAAACAAGTCTCGCGTAAAATCGAACTACGGATTCCTGAGATAGACAAGACAGTGCCTAATGGGAAAATATACTGAAATAACGTAACCCTGAAATGGGAAAATTGTTTCCATTAATTTTAAGTTTATATTATATAACAATTCCTTTTGCATTTTTGTAGAAGTGTGCACGGATCTTTTCGGTTTGAACGGCAGTTTTTAACATAATTTCTAGGTAACTAAAAAATTTTACACTTCGTATACTGGTAGAATGTGTTTATAAAACATCTTTTTCTCTTGGCTTTATTGAGAAAATTCTATAGTTTGTAAGATAACTAACCTTAACTAACCCTAACCCTAAAACAGATTGAAATGCAATAGATCGATACTAGAGTCATAACTATGGGTGACAATTTCATATGACACCGCTAGAAAAAAACTGCCGTTCAAACCGAAAAGATCCGTGTGCACATATACCATAAATAAATGCTGTTACTAGAGTAACAGCATTTATCCCGGAAGTTCTATTTCTATTAGATGCTGTAAATAATAAGACCTTAATGTTTTATAATCTGAACTGTCAGTGATCCAACGGGTCACGGGTAGTCTATTGTATTCTATCTTATACTTGTTACGGCATATTACACGACAGACAAACACGAACAATGTTGAGAGCATTCGATAAAACTGCTCGAGTTGAAATTCTACCAAAGTCAGTTTTGCTTTTTATCTTCCAGGTTCGATAAAAAAGAAAAAGTACCAATCGAGGTCAACGTCTCCGGTTCCTTTCTTTATGAGTTCAAATCTGGCGAAGGTCTACTAGGGTGGTAAATTTACTATGTTCCGTAAATTTGAATTGGTTACCTTTAGGAAAATTTCCGATCAGCTCTTCCGTTTATCTCTGCAATTCTCTTCTGTTTATCATTATTAGACGAATCAGATTGGAAATTCAGCAATGATTGCTTCAGTTCTCTTTTTCGGTAGTGATTCATTATTTTTGGGCACTGATATTCGAAATAAGGAATTCTAAGGTAGAATATCGTAGTAAGAGTAACAATTTCTTAAAATTTATGTAATTTTAAACTAAACTCATAAGAGGTTTCAGTTCAAGCATTTATTTTTTTTCAATTTCTTCAAAGTTATACATTTTTAGTTTAACACAAAATGATTTCAGTATAAACTTTGTTCAAAGAAATAAGAAAAATTATTCAGTGAAAGTTCTCACCTGAAAAATCCTTTCTGAACGTATATTTTGGGAAATTTCAAAAATTGTCTTTCCTTTTTCGCGAATAATAATCCTCTCTG
>NC_042999.1:28266084-28281084 GCF_006345805.1 Octopus sinensis | reverse complement strand
TACATATATATAGATTAAGAACAAACTTACTTAGAAATGGATGCGTGCGTTCCGTCATATAATAACAAATTAATAAATAAGACATATGCATATATACATACATATATGTACGTGCCTACATCTACATGTATATATGCATGCATATATGGGTACAGGACACACAAAAAACGTCGAACACAATGAGAAACGAAAACATAAACACAAAACCAAGGAAATGGACATTTTTCTTAAACAACGAAACAATAGAGTACAGGACATAATATATATATATATATACATATAGTTTTCTTCGATTAGTTCATTTCTTTTCTCACTATTGTTCACTAATATTGATGACGTAATATTCAACTGTGGTAATTAGTAAGCGGTTTTCATTCATCTTCTGTTCGTAGCTTCAACACTTTAACACACACACACGCACAAATACATAAGAATAGTAATGGTTTTTTAAATACACCTACTGCTAAAACATATCTGAGTCTATCAGAGGTCAACATACATGTTAGAACGTAGCTTCTTCCTATCAAATTCTCTCCCCTGACGTGATACTCTATTTACGATATTTAGTATGAAAATAGACATTAATTTCATTTAATTTAATTCCTCAAATTGAAATAATTGGGTATAGAAACAGCTGTAGGTGTAGAAATTTGGTGTTATACTGAATATAATTTGTTCAAATAAATTGATGAATATATATCATTTTCTTTTTCTGGTATATATATATATATTATATATATATATACATATATATATATATATATATGTATGCATTATTTATGTATGCATGTGTGTATGTATGTATATATATATATAGAGAGAGAGAGAAAGAGAGAGAGAGAGATACATACATACATCTATACATAGATGTGTGTATTTTTCCCTTGTTAATAGTTAACAGGGGAAAATAGATAAATAGTTACCAGGGTAACAAAAAGTCACACAGGTAAAAAGGGTGAAGGGTGTCACTCCTTGTTTTTAAAAGTAGAATATAATTTCCTCATTTCTCTGAAGAGAAGATTACATTGTTCTACACCATTTTATTCCTTTGGAATTTTATCAGTGATATCTTCGAAACATGTGTCGGAAGTAAAAGAATTTAAATAACACCTGCGTTCAACTCTATTTACATATATATATATATATCTATATATATATATATATATTATATATATATATATATATATATATATATATATATATGCGCACATGCACACACAAAACGTTATTATATATATTTAAATAGATATATATATATATAATTATTTATATATGTATATATGAGCATTCATTTTGAAAGAGACTTTCGATTCTTTAGCAGCCCCTAGGAGTGAATGAACCAAGATCTAGTACTCCAATTATTACTGCACTAGGTTTTTAATAATATAATATTGCTGAGTTTTATTAAAAAGGAAATTTATACCACACATTATTTAATTTTTTCATCCCACACATTTTAGTCTACACTTTGCCAAAAGCATGCATTTGAATATGTGATATCTATAATACTTCCCTTCAATTTGGAAGTAAATTAGTATTCATAACTTGAAATAACTGTGATAATTTGATAATATTCTGTACTGCTTTAGAAAGTGTAACGTAGAAGGATAGCAGACATGGCGACGCATAGAGGAAGTCGTCGTTTATGAAT
Organism: Octopus sinensis; assembly: GCF_006345805.1. Taxonomy (NCBI): domain Eukaryota; kingdom Metazoa; phylum Mollusca; class Cephalopoda; order Octopoda; family Octopodidae; genus Octopus; species Octopus sinensis. The sequence goes on along the minus strand of NC_042999.1, from coordinate 28,279,433 downwards.
AATGTTAAATAATTACAAGCATTAAGCAAAGACATGGAATCATTGTCGCTTATGAGTAATTTAATATCGGAATTATGGGTTGGAAATTATTTATGATAATTGTATTTAATTCCTTGTATGAATATTAATTATTACATTAATTGCTGGAGGCGATGTGTTAACAAAATCGGTGGAGTTAGACGAATTACCTTAGCAGCTTATGTCCAACGCTTTAAACTTCTGAGTTCGCATCACTGTGAGGTCATCTTTGCCTTTCTTCCGTCTTGAGACGACAAACCATATTATTAATCAATACTTCGCAGTCGATATAACTCTGTGTCCTTTAAACCCCACAGAGTTCTAATATAACTGTATATATTAAATTGTTCCTCAGTGCCTCTTAGAATATAATGCCTGTGGTATCAAAGACACCCGCACGCATTGCTCTTACATGTTTTGGCTCTTCATTCGTTGCTACAGAAGCAAAGATTCATGAGGGGCACCCCATTCGAAATGGGAAATATAAAAACCGTTGCGTAAGACACGGACGACATCGTCTCCGATGTTATATCCATCATGCTGTCGTGCCTTTTTTCGTGATGTATGAGCAAGTACTCTTTACTCTTCTACTTATTTCAGTCATTTGACAGTGGACATGCTGGAGCACCGCCTTTAGTCGAGCAAATAGACCCCAGGACGTAGTCTTTGTAAGCCTAGTACTTATTCTATCGGTGTCTTTTGCCGAACCGCTAAGTTACGGGGACGTAAACACACCATCATCGGTTGTCTTGCGATGTTGGGGGTACAAACACAAAGTCACAAACATATACACACACGTACATATATATATATATATATATATATATATATATATATATATATATATATATATATATATATATATATATTATATATATATATATAGTTAATCCAAACAAGAAAACACAAAAAAAACACAGCAACGCGAGGACGTGGAACAAATAAAGTATTATTGGACGCCCAGAAAAGAAGGGAAGAAGGAGGGTTTAACGTTTCGAGGGGAGCTCTTCGTCGGAAACAAGGGAGAAGGAAAGATCCCGAGAAGGGAAGACGGAGGGAAAAAAATTGCTGGCGGTGCTCACGAGGTCACATGTTGAATATATATATATATACATACATACATATGCGACGGACTTCTTTCAGTTTACGTCTACCAAATCCACTCACAAGGCTTTGGTCGGCCCGAGGCTATGGTACAAGACACTTGCCCAAGGGGCCACGCAGTTGGACTGAACCCGGAACCATGTGGTTGGTAAGCAAGCTACTTACCACTCAGCCACTCCTACGCCCACAGTAACATTCTCAGCGGAATACTAGGTGTACGTAGATTAAGTAAATAGTTTTATTTCGAAGACGTTTCAGTTGGGGACTATGAAGAACTTCTGGAGGCGCAATGGCCCAGTGGTTAGGGCAGCGGACTCGCGGTCATAGGATCGCGGTTTCGATTCCCAGACCGGGCGTTGTGAGTGTTTATTGAGCGGAAACACCTAAATGCTCCACGAGGCTCCGGCAGGGGATGGTGGTGATCCCTGCTGTACTCTTTCACCACAACTTTCTCTCACTCTTACTTCCTGTTTCTGTTGTACCTGTATTTCAAAAGGCCGGCCTTGTGTCACGCTGAATATCCCCGAGAACTACGTTAAGGGTACACATGTCTGCGGAGTGTTCAGCCACTTACACGTTAATTTCACGAGCAGGCTGTTCCGTTGATTCGGATCAACCGGAACCCTCGTCGTCGTAACCGACGGAGTGCTTCCACCCATGAAGAACTTCTATAACTCCCTATCAAGTAGTGCCATTTGGAGATGAAATCTGCAGGCATTGATATTTCTCAACTGAACGACTGTAAGATTCCCGCAGAGCGACGAAGCTCTTCTGACGCTGTCTTTCAGTGTATGAACATTGAGTACTTGTGGGGTTATGTTGAACAACTTTTGTCGTATAGTATGGCACAGATCCGTTTATTAGCCGTATCCCGCTACCCTCCTTTGATCGGGTAGATCAATAAGCTTTCCTATAGCTGGTGATTAAATCGAAATAGCTTGTAAGGTAATCATAATTAAATGAAATGAGTATCACACTTCCTCTTTGGCCAGCCCCTCATCCCTTGGGAGATCGGTGAATGTGGATAAGATAGAACGTTATAAATTATTGAAGAGTCATAAAAATGATAAGTAATAAGTATGGCCCCTAGTATATATATTTCTTTACTACCCACAAGGGGCTAAACACAGAGAGGACAAACAAGGACAGACAAAGCGATTAGGTCGATTCCATCGACCCCAGTGCGTAACTGGTACTTAATTTATCGACCCCGAAAGGATGAAAGGCAAAGTCGACTTCGGCGGAATTTGAACTCAGAACGTAACGGCAAACGAAATACGGCTTCGCATTTCGCCCGGCGTACTACCGTTACTGTCAGCTCACCGCCTTCACTATGGCCCCTAGTATAAAGGTATGAGAGCACACCTGAGTGAAGGTGCATAAGCTTGACAGTCAGGGCAATCCTAGTTCAGTGAGATTCAAAATTCCTTTCAAGCTGTTGTGTCTTATACCTATTCTTTGTTCTTCACATTCGATTCTGTGTAAACCTCCCCTTTATTTATGTAGCCTCTGGTTAATCCACTATCTACAGTCCTCGTTGCGAGTTAATAAACGATTATTATTATCATTAGGTCGACTTTCCTGTCATTCTTTCAAGGTCGATGAAATAAATACCAATCGTGTACTGGGATCGATGTATCACCTAGCCCACCACCCCATCACCACCACCACCACCACCACCATCACAACCACCACCTCATCCTTCAAAAACTTTAGGCCTTGTACCTTCAGTAGAAAGGATTTTTTGTGTGATTAGATTTACATTGTGTGATTAGATTTTTTGTGTGATTAGATTTACATCCTTACGATCTTGTTTAGGTTTATGAAGCAAACAATTTTTACTTTAGGAACACTTTCTCACCTTCGTTTTTTTTCCCCTTTTTAGTTTTTGTAAATTTCCATATCCACCTCTGTTTTCTTTGAAGAACACATTAATATTTTATGTTCCTTCGAAAGAAACAGTTCAAATTGTCAATAAAGAAATATGGGGGATATTGAAGCTTTCAAGAATAAGCTGTAGCCTTGAGGTATAAGCTAACTCATTTATAACAGCTATTTGAAAATATGCCAGTCCTACCTTGACCTCTCCATCTCACAGGGCTTCCGTGTGGTGAATCTACATGTTGGATGTAGAAGCCTAATATAACTCTTATCTTTTAAAAAAAATGTTACATCGTATAATATCGACACAGATATTATATTCCAAGGAAGTACTGAGATTCTGATCACCGTTGGATTATCTTATATCATAGGTCTGTATCATTAGTCTAACAACGAACAACAATGAACAAGACGAAAAGAAATCAATCCTTTCAAAATAGCTTTCACTGCATTGTGGCTGCTTGCGCGCACACACACACACACACACACACACACACACACACACACCACACACACACACATATATATATATATATATATATCGGTATATGTGTGTATATATATATATATATATATATATATATATACATATATATATATATATACACATAAACACATATATACACACAAACACACACGCACATATATTTATACAAATCCATATATACTCACATACACATGCAGACACACACAGAAACATGCGAACAGACCACATGAACTCAATTATCTAAATACATATACCAACATTCACGTGTGTATATATACATATGTAATCACACATACAGAGAAACATATGCACGCATATGCAAGCATTTATCTAAATAGTCGGATATAAACACATACACGTGTATGCCTACTTGCAAACACATACACATGTGAACACACAACCGCCTTAAACACGCATGATGTAAGTGGCTGAGCACTCCGCAGACACGTGTACCCTTAACGTAGTTCTCGGGGATATTCAGCGTGACACAGAGAGTGACAAGGCCGGTCCCTTGAAATACAGGTACAACAGAAACAGGAAGTAAGAGTGAGTGAAGGTTGTGGTGAAAGAGTACAGCAGGGATCACCACCATCCCCTGCCGGAGCCTCATGGAGCTTTAGGTGTTTTCGCTCAATAAACACTCACAACGCCCGGTCTGGGAATCGAAACCGCGATCCTACGACCGCGAGTCCGCTGCCCTAACCACTGGGCCATTGCTCCTCCGTCACATTATATCGTACTACTGTTTGAAAATTAAGACTAGTTTGATAAGAAAGCTGCATTGACACGTCAAGAATGGTACTTTTGAGCATATCTCTGTTTGATGGAAGAAGCCCCGTGTTCAACTGATACTGACGTCAACATAGCCTTTCACTAACTTGATAAATAAAGTACCTTTCCACTACTGCAGATTGCTTTTGAAATATAGATCCAGTCATGTTGAAATAATAGCTCACGATTGTTTCGACGTTGTTTTGACGATTGCCTTCGTAAATCGAGCAGATCTATGATCAAACGCTCTCCGCTTGTGATCATTTCATCTTTTTTCGTATCTAGAAATGCATTTCATTGTGCTTTCCTTTTGTAGGCAAATGCTTCCAATCATTTCAGTTGATTTAGCTAAGAAGTTGGTGTCTTGTTAAAAACAAAACATCCGAAGGTAGCCAACGGGAAAAGCCTTTTTGCATTCTCACGTGAAAATATTATGACAATTTCGTTGACTTATTGAGGAGGGTTATTAAAATATATTTTGCTTATTCGAAAATGAGATGAAAGAAAATGAAAAGGTGTCTCTGTGCGGTTAGTGATTTAAAAAGACAGATTCATTTTTGAAACCTCAGCTCTCTTAGAAGGTTTTATTTGAACATTGACCTTCAAGAGATGGTCCATGTGGAAATCTATGGCAGGAATTTTGTAAATAGACCCTAGAATCTCCATATTCCTTAGAATTTTAAACATCGTTGCAATGTCATGAATCTTTTGCTGCCAAATTAAAAAGGAAAAAATGTGTTAAATATTGTAGTCTTAGATACACTACGTTTGAAAATTTAACGAAATGGCCACGTCTAGAAGATAGAGATACAATTGATTGTTACTGAAATGAGGCGAAATAAGAATTACAGCACATTTCTCTACTGTTATTATTACTTAAGCACTATCATAATAAACAAAAAACATTTTAGACATTCTTGTCATAATTATGCAAAGACAGTATAATAATTGATGAAATGTCTTACATTACGGTTAAGATTGATCAGGGCCTACTTGATGTTAATTATTATCAACCGCTTTCCAACTGTGTGCCGCTAATCTTATCAAATAAACGAGAAATAACAATGATCTCTTCAAAACAGCGATACTGAGATCGCTAGTAACTGATATTTTACTATGAGGTCGTCAAAGTTTCTAGAAATTACTATGAAATCTTCTAATTATTCGGTAACAATTTCAAAAAAAAAGTGAAAAAAGCACATTGAAATCCATTCCCAGATTGGCAAAAAGATGGAATGATTACATTTGCAGATCCTAGGTTTGCTCGATTAATGAAAGCAATCGTCTAAGCAGCGTGGAACAGTCGTGAAATATTATTTCAACTTGACCAGTTCTGTATAACTTACATACGTTCTTGTAAAGCCAATTACTCTGCCCACATAAATACTTTATTAAACAAAGTAAAATCTTTGTCTCGCTAATGAAGTCATAGAAAATTCTAAAGTCTGTATTTTTTCCCTTTACTTCATGAATTAATTAAATCAATATTTGTTTTGTTTTTACCCAACGCATTATTACATCTAGCTACGAGGATGTAATAAGCAAAATTTCCCCTGGTCTACTTCGCAAGGACAGAGATAAACGAAACTTGGCATAATTATTAGTCCTCCTCTATATAGTGGAAATTTCACAGAAAAAAATAAATTAAGAGAAGAAAAGATCATATGAATTTTTATTTCTATTTTGCTTAGATGTTCCACTTCCAGTTACAAAATATATTATATGCGTTTAAAATTCCCCTCAGCTAAGCATTTTATATTTCTCTCTTTCTCTTCATTTCTCACTTCCATTGACCACTAAGTGACAATATAAAGTTCCGGTTGGCTATTTGCTCTCTCGCTCACTCGCACATTCTCTCTTCCTCTCTCATTTATTCACACTTTCCATCTTCCTCTCTCACTCACTCTCACATTCCCTCTTTCTCTCTACCACTCCACATCCTCCTCTCTAAAAAAATTAAAGCGTAGGTTGTGAACGAACCTATAGAAGAATACTATTATACGCTTAGTTCAATAAAAAAACTTTTCACTAGCAACACACCACCACCACTATCGTCATCTCTATAGTTTTCAGCTACAAAGCTCATTTCATTTTAGTCCAGCTGTTTGTATACATCTACTTTTCCTTACAGTCGATGATCTCTACTTTGACAATATACACACTATTTGCCACCTCTTCTTATGTCTCTCTATTTGCCTTTATTTAACCTCATCACCAGAACATCACCCCCAACTAAATATTGTATCCTAAACATATCGCTTTCTCTTTACCTTTCCCTCTCCATCCTACAGCACGTCGGTAACACTTCGCTCTTTCTTTATTCCCTCTCCCCTTCTTTCCTCTCACTCGCTTTCTTTCTCGCTCTTCACTTCTCCTTTCAACTAAACACGTAACGCATTTGGTCTTATACATCTTTCCTCTACCTCTTCCTCACTTTCATCTCTTTTCGCACTCTTCCATTTCTTTCTCTCTCACTTTTACTCCACCTCTCTAACTAACTAAAATAGAACGGGAAAATGAACAGGAAGATTATTTTCTAGATTTCTCTTTTTTAATCCCATACAGTCTATCTATCTGTCTCTTGTCCTAATCACTTACTCTCTCTCCCTCCCTCCCTCTCTCTCTCTCTCTTGTTACTATGTATTTCCCATCATCACTACCACAATGACGGTTTTATATATACCAAAGACCTGCTCTGTCGCATCAAGCAACAAACCTCTACATAGTCACTTGACCTTTGAGAGATAGCAGCCTGATTTCTTCAAAATCACACTATCACGCCTTGCGAAGTGACATGTGGGACAAAGTGGGTCATTATATTATGATACTTTGCTTTTTTTACCTGGGAAGGATGAAAACCAAAGTTGACATATGTGGGATTTGAAATCAGAATCATGCTACAATGTTGATAAACACCACAGCACATTTTGTGCCTAACGCTCCATTTTGTTAATCTGTTGTTTTTGCTTTTGATTTTGTTTTGTTTTGTTTTGTTTGAACACCTTAAATATAATGGTAAGCCAGAAGGTTTTAATATCCATTAAGGAGAATCTTTTTTTTTCTCTCGTTTTAGCTAAATATATTAGCATATTTTTAAGAAACAAACATAGTATATCCACGAAAAAAATAAATAAATGTATAATATTCTTTCGTGGCATATTTTTAGTGATGATAAAACCAAATAGATCAATCAACAGAAGCATAACCAAAGTAATCTCAGATTCTCTGGAATAATGAACGCCATATATATCTTTAGATTCCTTTATAAAGAGAGACCAAGTTACAGAATAAATGCACAAGTTATGAGTCTAACATTTTATATTCTTTGATAAAAATTATATCTTTTTGAAGACAGCCCAAGCTGCAGTGATAACGGGGTAAAACAACTAAATATTTACTTTATTAAGAGAATCTGTAGAGATAGAGCTGCTTTAATATTAATATTTGTGTTGTTGATTTTTGCTGCTGCTGTTGTTGTTGCTATTATTATTGTTGTTGTTGTTGTTTTTGTTGTTGTTGTTATTACTATTATTATTATTATTATTATTATTATTATTATTATTATTATTATTATTATTATCATTATTATTATTATCATTATTATTATTATTATTATTATCATTATTATTATTATTATTATTATTATTATTATTATTATTATTATTATTATTATCATCATTATTATTATTATTATTCATAACAAAGAACGTGTAATGGTAGAATCTGTAAAATACTTGCAATATTTATTCCTGTTCTTTACATTCTGAATTCAAATCCTGTCGAGGCCAGCTTTGGTTTTCCTCACCTACACAGGCGATAAAATGAAGTGCCAATCCATAATAAACCCCCAGTAGTAAACTGGTATAATTGACTTACCCTTCTCCGAATAGGGAGCCAAAATTGTACGTAAATCAGAAACAATTAAATGGTCGTGGATTGGCAGAATTTTTAGAATGTCAAACAAAATATCTTATAGTATTTGTTCCGGCTCTTTGATTTCCTAATTCAAGCCAGGCAAGGCCAGTTTCGTTTTTCATCCGTTTAGGGTCGATAAAATAACAACTAAACTCTCTAAAATTTATGGACAAGTACTTTTGTAAGAATTATTTTATCATCATTAAGACAGTGAGTTGGTGGAATCGTTAACACGTCGGAAAGAAATACGAAGTGTTATTTCTTCCAGCTCTTTACTTCCTGATTTCGTCTTCCGCCCAGAACTCTGCCTTTCAAATTGCAGTCGATAAAATAAGTTCATGTAATTGACTTATTCCCTTTTTGTGCCAAAATTCGAAACCATTATTTATCACCATATTTGCAACTGATTTAACTCTGTTAACTTGAAATGTGTGCAGTGTTGTCTTTAGTGCATGTAGAACTTTGCTTGTATATTACATTAGCTTTGCTGATGGATTTGCTTCGTTCTTGCAGATAATTTATTTTCTTGTTGTATAGATTAAGTAAAATGGGTGTTGCTTTATTTTGATGGATGGTTTGTATGTATCGTGCATTGTTTGTCACTGGTGTTATGTGATTTAGTCTCAGACATATACTAGTTAGAGAATTGCTGTAAAGCATGTTTGGATTTTGTAATATTATAATGTGGAAATTGTATAGAATGTGAGTTGCAAGTTGTTGTTGATATCGCATGATATTGATTATTCAAAAGACAAGCGTTTGTCACGATAAAATGCAAGTAATGCAAAGAAAGTCGATTGCATCTCGTAAGCAGACGGCAGATATTTCGTTACATCCGTCAGAATATAACGCCAATTTTTAACAATGTAACATTCTTCGTTTCCGTAGTTTCCTTGCTCTTGAAGCTACAGAAGTGCAGTATAGATGGAAGCAATCGTAATTCTCCTCTCGTGATTGCAGCATCACCTTATTTCAATGGCCTTCAGTTTCTAGATATAAGCTGGGTCTTGCTACATTGGTGGCTGTTTCCTTAATAGTCACGACCCAAGACATTAGAAATTACAATTGGAATTATTTGCAAGGGGGTTCATGTTCTTTTATAGAGAATGACTATGCATGGAGGTAAAAGGCAGGCTGAAAACTTTAGAGTGAAAGACATGAAGGAAGGGAAAACACAATGGAAGAGATAGAAATAAAGGAAAAAGCAAAACTAGAAGCGACAAATATGCTTTTCTACTCTAGGCACAAGACCCAAAATTTTTGATTGAGTGGGCCAGTCGAGTAGATCGACTCCAGTACGCAACTGGTACTTAATTTATTGACCGCGAAAGGATGAAAGGCGAAGTCGACTGCAGCAGCGGAATTTGAACTCAGAACATAAAGAGAGATCAAATACTGCTAAGCATTTCGCTCGGCGTGCTAACGTTTCTTATTTCTTTATTGCCCACTAGGGCCTAAAACATAGCAGGGATAAATAAAGACAAAGGGATTAAGTCGATTACATCGACCCCAATGCGTAGCTGGTACTTAATTTATCGACCCCGAAAGGTTGAAAAAGCTAAGTCGATCTCGGCGGAATTTGAACTCAGAACGTAACGGCAGACGAAATACCTATTTCTTTACTACCTACAAGGGGATAAACACAGAGGGGACAAACAAGGACAGACAAACGGATTAAGTCGATTATATTGACCCAGGTGCGTAACTGGTACTTATTTAATCGACCCCGAAAGGATGAAAGGCAAAGTCGACCTCGGAGGAATTCGAACTCAGAACGTAGCGGCAGACGAAATGCCGCTAAGCATTTCGCTCGACGTGCTAACGTTTCTGCCAGATCGCTGCTTTGGAAGCGGCAAATCTAGAATAATGAAACATCGGGATTCAGCAATCAGGTGACAGCGAATGTGTAAATGATAGCATCATACAGACGAGGAAGAAGTAGCTATGCAAACAGCCGTGTGTGTGTGAAAGTATGTCTGTGTATGTGTGTGTGTGTACTTCTTCACATCCGCTTCCTTTTGTATGAAGCTACATTGCTGAACCTCCGTATTCCATTATGCTGCCTTTTTTTATTGGAGCTTTTGCCGCTTCTAGATTTTTCCTTTCCTTTTCTATCTCACTCTGCCATTGTCTTTTCTGCCTCTATATTTCTCTCCTTCTAATACTAGCAGCACGATTTTTATCTCGCTTCTTTCCTCTATCCCCTTCTTTTCTTGCAAAAATATAAAAACAGTAATTCCAAATATAAAATCAATAATTCCAAATAAAAAAAAAACATGAAGCTAATTAAACCTACTTGTAGAACACTAATAAATGAAGTCTGCGCTGGTTATTATGCAGGTACGATATGGCATTCATTGAAAATTATTGGTAAGTTAAAAGATAATATTTGGATGCAAGTTTCATATTGTAAGATAACAATATTAATATTCTTATGGGTGATTTGCTTCAAATGATATTTTCTTTAATAGTTCTAAGGAAAAATGTCTGATACATTTTGTGCTGCCAAGCACAAATGTGATTTGAGGACTACAAAACAAAGATGGATGAGTATCAACTATAAACAGTACAAGTTAATATTGTCAATTAAAATGTCGTGCAGTGAGTGTGAGCCACGAAGAGATCTGAATACTTTCAAACATGTTTTAGGTAGAAAACTGGAGAAGTTCGTTAAGAGATATACTAGCATTCAATATCACCAGGCTACGATGAAAGTCCAAAATGCATGACGAGTAGAGACTAACGTTTGACCAATCACAAAGTGAGCAATGTAACAGTTGCCTGGCAGTATGACGCTGTAAAAGATTATACGATTGAAAACCAGATAGTTTCTGTGGAATCTCGTAAATTATTTGTGATACGTACTTGGAAACAAGTAATTACTACACTGTGCTGGTCCCTTGCAAAATTATTCTACGAGTCTTTGCTGAAGAAGAGATTTTAAAACAGCTTCTTGTTGCTATTATTTACTTTAGCCCAAACATATTTTTCAGAACGCCACAAAATATATTGCTATTTTTAATTCAAACCAATGCTATCACTCAAAAAGCTTCATGCACAGTTTTTAGTGACAATAAGAAATATATCAGCAGATAACATCATTTCAACCCTTTCCCAACGAACAGACCAATCTTCTCTAATTATACATATTCGTGGTTTAAAGAGATAGATTCGTTATTAAACCACAATCTCCCCAGGCTGAAGGTTCTACATGAATATTAAACTTGAAGAAATAATCCAGGAAAATATCTTCTTTGGCAGAATTTCAATTGTTCATTACAATCTCCACGCCTTAGAGTTTTGAATTGTCATTGATGAATGAAAGAAATAGCCTGGAAAATATTCATGCCATTTTATGTAATTGTTGATAATGAGATCATTGTAATATTGAGTGAAACAGCACCTGGCAAGTCTCATCATTGTAAAGTACAAAAGCAAGATGGTCAAAATTATGAAATAGATGTAAATATCGTATAATTCACAATATCTTTTTTATGGGAACGGAGAAGATAGATATTACATTTAATACCACAAAATAGTAAAATTCTTCAAAACCTGCCTCATACTTCAATTTCTAGCCAATTACTTCAGGGCTCATGAAAATCATTCGGCTACATACATAAAAACTAAACTCACTCAGAGATTCTAGACCCTGGAAAGAACAAAACACTCTTAAATATTGTTCATGTTTTATGTGGAATGTTCGATCGAAATTCAGATTGCATGGAAAACAAGAAATATACTAAATTGTTTCCAAGACAATTTTGAAAGAAAATCATACAGCTGAAGACGCTATCCATTTTACACAAGAGCACCAGAGGATGGAGGCCTCCAAACTTTCGTTGCACAGCATTAAATTGACAGAGGGACATATTCCTACTGCCTTATCCTGATCAAGATATTTTATGCTTATATGTTGAGTATTACTAGTCTTTGCTCTTCTTTCTTTGTGGTAGCCCATATTTCACTACCATATAACATTGCAGGCAGAACTGCACTGTTAATGAGGTTGGCGCGGGTGGTCCTGCCCAACCTTCCCTTGAGCACATCCCTTATGCCATTGAACGCCTTCCATCCGGCCCTTACTAGTAACGGTTCAATGAGCCATGGAAAGGTCAATGCTTGGTATCTCGTTGAGAGAGCACATAAGTAGCAAGATCATCAGACAGAAGTCCGGCGTGAGAGATGTCATCGCAGAATATACACGCAGCAAGTATAGATGGGCTGGACACGTCGCCCGGCTCACCGATAATCGGTGGACGCACGCTGTTCTCGAGTGGTACCCGCGTGAGCGGAAAAGACCACCCGGAAGACCTCCACGACGGTGGAATTACGATTTCAAGAGGACGATTGGGATCACGTGGATGAGAAAGGCGCGATCCAGAGAGGAGTGGACAGCGTGCTGTGACCAGCGGTGTCAAATGGACGCCTGACGGACTGGTCGGTCAAAGTGATCAAAGTGATGTTGAGCATTAATGTTCAGTTCTATTACTCAATAAATATATATATTTGCAAACATGTCACAGGGGATCTGACACAGTAATGGTATATATGACGCAATGAAATAGTTGATATGTTATGCACATCAACACGATGTGATATGAAAGAGTGGCCAACTAGTCTGATTCCTTGTAAAAAGCGTTTGCAGCACTTTTAAGCTGTACCTGTAGGAAATCTTTGCAAAAAAAAACTATACTGAGTTATCAGGTTCGTACATTCTATAGATTGAACAAAATGCAATGTTAAACAATAAAACAAAAAACAATTGTTCAAAGCCAACTTGACATGGAAAAGAGTATAACTATATAATCGGTTCAATATGAAAGCAAGCTTCTTTCCACGTCTTCTGCATGAAATACGAAGTCCATATTCATTTGAAGATTCTCAATAAGCCAATGTCGAAATCTGTGGCGCCTACAGAGGGGAATACTTTATATTAGATTGCTGAAGAATGATACCCTGTATCACCCCCAGAAGGATATGACAATTAAGCTTCTGCATATCAAAAGACTAAAAGTAACGGTTTTTTTTCACCAGGCTTTTAAAATTATGTGTACCATTATATCTGCTTTAATAACGGCTTCAAATGAAATATAACTGGTTTCATTTCCATTTAATCTTGTGTTCTTGTTTAATATGCTTGTATTAGCTATGTGTCGTTTACGCGCTTTAA
>NC_042999.1:28243584-28261084 GCF_006345805.1 Octopus sinensis | reverse complement strand
TGAAGAAAGTATTGACTGCGAAAATCTTAATTTCAAAAAATAATTCGATGAAATCGACTACAAATTAAAACAAGCTTATTACCAATACAGAGCAGCAGAAACCAGTGCTGTAGACATTACAAAAGCTACACTTAATGCCTTCTATATATTTGTAAAAAGTACATTACAAAAAGAGGGACGATGATCCGAGAATACGGGACCGCAGATCTCAGAAGTGGAAGATAAATATAAATATTGAATGAACAGGATTTTCACCTGCCCGATTAGATACATGGAAATGAACTACCCAAATGAAGTCTGGGATATTCATTTCCATCCATATAAGATATGCGTTGCTATATCTTAGCGATTCGGCTAAAGACAACATCAGAATAAGTACCAGGCTTTTAAAGAAAGAATTACTGGGGTCAATTCGCTTAAATATGTATATATGAAATAAATATTAGGGTCGATGGTATGCATGTTATAATTCATTATTTGGTATGTTCTCAGCACAGGAAACTATTAGTAGCACATTAAAACATCTAGTCTATCAAATAATATTCATCTCTCACAGATAGAATACCATCACGGAATAGTACATTACATATGTATATAAATACAGAGATATATAATACATACATACATACATACATACATACATAAATACAGGCATACATTCATACATACATATAGAGAGAGTTTTTGAACTGATGTACTGACATTGTATATTTAAAATAATATGGTCGTGAGAATGTTGGAGAATTATATACATTTTTTTTTCACATTTTATTTACGCTTTTAGCGGTTTCTTCCGTTATCGGTTTTATCAAAAAGTGGTTTTAAGTTAGATATCTTTGCCTTTTTATATATGAAATATTGTGGGGTTTGCCAGGCAAGAGAAAAGAAAGACAAAATAGTTTGAGGAGGGGAGGTAAAGAGGTGTGGCTTTTGTATTGGTTTGGTAAGACTTGTTTGTTTAGAATTCAATACATTTTGAGTGGGGAAGAAAAAGAATTTTGTATTTGAACAGGTCAAGGTTTTTAATTGATAAACCAGATGTTGTTTTTGACTTCTTCAGTAAAAACCATAATTGCATTTCCGTGTCTTGCTTTTTTTGTATTCTTTTATATTCATTAAAGAATGGTTGGATGGATGTGTTCAACTATTTTTGTTTGAAATTCTAGATGTTTTTGATTTAACCGTTTTTTGAAAGAGTGATTTTTGAGCACACTATACACTCACACGGCAATTGTATATATATATACATATATATATATATATATATATATATATATACACTCAAATACATCTACATATGTACATGTTCATATTTATGCACACATACACACACCGCACATACATAAGTACACATTATGGTTTTTTTAAATTAATTAATATAATTAAAACTCATCTCTGCGGCGAAATAAACTTGGCAAGTTTTGGCCATTTTAGCCACTAATCTTGATTTTTGTCCGCATATTTGTACTTCTGGTTGCAAAATGGATTTTCAAAAATTACAATACACAATGCTATCACAATTATATTTCCAAATTATTCTATTTCTGGTTGGATGCTTTGTTTTGAATATGTTTTAAAGCACCAACCTCCAATTTTCTAAAGGAGAAAGAGAGCCAAATACAGAAGAAAAAAAGCAGCTATTTTTATATAATTTTGGAATTTAGAGTGGGTTACAAAGTCCAACAGCAATGTGGTAAAACGTTTTTAGCACTGGTTTGAGATAATCTTTAAAATATATAAAATCAGATTCATATAGAATTCGTATATAATGTCAAAAATATATAGTTATAATAACTTTTTTGAGGACGTTTTGTGAAATATAGTCCCGTTATCTTTTGGAATTTTCCTCTCCACATATTTCCAAATGTTTGCTCACTGGAATTTTCCGAGATTCCTTTATCGGATGTGCTGTCTGTGAATTCTTGGGCGTTGGCAAAAGGCATTATTGGTTTCCTCAATATAATTCTCCTTGCATTTGGGGCAATAAGTTGTGTATATATATATATATATATATATATATATTATATATTTGTGTGTGTGTGTGTGTATATGGTATGTGAGGATGTGCGTCTTGCTGTTCATATTTTCATTTACTTTGAATAAGAATCCACTCTTAAATTTTATGTGGGTATCTCCTTACTATGGCTTCCCCACACTGCTGCTAAGAACTAATTCTCTTCTTATTTATGTGCATCTACCTCACTTCCACGATCCAATTCTTTCTCTAGATAGCGGAATTCTTTTGATTAATAATTTCGAAAAGCCGGCGGCCAACAGAAACGTTAGCATTCCTAACAAAATGTTTAGCAGCATTTCGTCTGCGGTACGTTCCGAGTTGAAATTCCGCCAAAGTTGATTTTGAACTTTCATCTTTTCGGGATCGATAAAATAAGTACCAGTCGAGCACTGCAGTTAATGTGATTAACTAACTCCCCTCCAAAAATGCTTGCCTTCTACCAAATTTGAAACAATTTACATTAATTTCAGTATCCAATTGTAAAGGTCCTATTCTCTCTTTATTTATGCCTATGGATCTAGTAAGAATTCGTCCTTGAACTTGTACGCATTTTCACAAAATCTACTACATTCCTTTTTTTAAATATAAGAACATTTTAACTTCTATCTTGAGAAAACCTCTGTGGTTTGAATCCCATCCCTTTCTTAATTATATATTCCAGCATTTGAACAAAAGACTTATAAATGCTTATAAATGCTCGTGTAGCGTAAAACATATGGTTATCTTTCATGATTCATATTTGTTTTAATGTAATGCACAGTATTATTAATCTGTAATTGATATCTGGTGTTGAGATGTTTAACAGAGGGTGGTTTCTATTTTACAAGTCATCCAAAGATATATGTCATGCATATATGTGTGTGTGAGTGTGTGTGTGCATGTCTGTATGTGTGTGTGCATATATATATATATATATATATATATATATATATATATATATATATATATATATATATATATTACAAAATATAAAGTTATATCTTGAGATCGTTAGTGACAACAACGCTCAAGATATATAACAGACTGGAATAGTAGTGCTCAAATGAGCTGTAAAGTCAAGGTGTCATATATGCAACTTTAATTCTCTTGTATATTTATATATTTTTATATGATATATTTATATATTACTAAATTTTGAAACGTCGGGCTTTATATCTGTTCTGTAGATATAAATGAATATATGTGTATATGTATGTGTTTGATCTTTCTGTGGATTTTGTAATGTTCCTTTAGTTGCTGCTCGCATTGCCCACCCTCGGTTTAAAAAAAGTGTATATATATATATATATATATATATATATATATATATATATATATATATATATATAATCTTTTATTCTTTTTTTCTTTTACATGTTTCAGTCATTTGACTGCAGCCATACTGAAGCACCACCTTTACATGGGCAAATCGACACCGGTGTCAACCGATAGTGAAAGACAAACACAGACACACAAATGCATATATATATATATATATATATATATAATATATATATATATATATATATATGCATATATACGATGGGCTTCTTTCGGTTTCCGTCTACCAGATCGACCCACAAGGCTTTAGTTGGCCTGAGGTTATAGTAAAAGACACTTGCCCAAGGTGCCACGCGGTGAATTTTTTCAATTGCATGAACTAAAAGTCTGAGTGGGACGAGATAAACTACCTGCATCAACTTGCTATAAAAGCAGGTAGTAATTTTACTTTGTCCTTATTCTTAGTGTATAAATGTAGCGTTACAGGCTACATTTATAACATCACGGAATCGTCCCTTCTTCTCTGACCTTTAAAGTGGACTCTCCCACTGTGATACTTCCAACCATTTTTACCAACTCCTTCTCCGCGATTTGTACCACCATTTCAAGGGTGTTTCCTTTCCAATGCCTGTGGGGCCTTCTTGTGGCCAGCAGAACCAACACCTTCACTTCCATGTCCAGCAGTATAGCAGCCACCAGCAAGGCTACATTCACTTCTGATGGTATGTCTTCCCCCCGAACCCTGGAAGTACGTCTCCCGAGGTACGTGGGTAGAAGTACCACCACGTCTGTCTTCAGCTATAGGGTGAGTACAGTCTGGCAGTTGCTATCTCCTTAAACTGCACCTCCACCATTCCATATTTTCAACTGCTGGCAAGGTATGCTATCTCAGTTATTTTTCCACCTGTGCTTTTGACACCACTTCAGTTTTCTTTGCTGTGGTGTAAGTTCTGTATACAATTGTTCTTTCTTCCTTGTCCTTTAATACTATTTTGGTGGGGAACACTTTCACATCATTCCCCTCCATTTCAAGCATTTCCTTGAACTCACTCAATTCTTCCAGATTGATTTCTTCAATTTTTACTCTGCAGAATTCCCCTTCTCCATTTCCTTGTCCATCTTGTCCAAGTATTCAACTAATTCCTCCTCAGACGAATAATATTCTAGGGAAGAATACTTCAACTTCTCCCAGCTTCTCGCTCGATGTCCCTCCATTATAGAAGAGGAAAAACGTCACTCCGACAGGACAGCCGAAAACTACGTGTGTATTAAACCAAACAAATCCAACAATGCAACTGGACGACCAGAAATCGGAAGCGAGATTCTTACCACACAGCCACGCCTGCGCCTTAAGAAATTGTCGCAATCTTCTGATTCGAAATCAAACGCCTTATCCATATATATGTATATATATATATATATATATATATATATATATATATATATATATATATATATATATAAAGTTAATCCAAACAAGAAAGCACAAAAAAAACACAACGCGAGGACTACACTATACACCATACATTACACATTACATCAGAATACACCACCCACAGCACACCGCCCGCACACCCATCCCCACATCTTTACACCTACACATACATACACACACACGTCCAGCCCTCTTTCACACGGACATACATACTCACTTATACACACACGCACCTTTGTGTTGGGGGCACCATCATTTTGGAAGCCACTTGACCCTGTTATCTTCCCTACTGTCCTTCTCGTGTCTGAC
Organism: Octopus sinensis; assembly: GCF_006345805.1. Classification (NCBI taxonomy): domain Eukaryota; kingdom Metazoa; phylum Mollusca; class Cephalopoda; order Octopoda; family Octopodidae; genus Octopus; species Octopus sinensis. Next base: position 28,256,063 of record NC_042999.1, on the reverse strand, counting down.
CACAGTCCGTAGTCAGGACGCCACGATAGATAGTTAGTTCCTACACACATTTTTTTTCTCTCCTTTTTTTTCTGTGTATCTTTCTGTCGAAGAGCGTAGGCTCGAAACGTAAAAGACTTTTTCTATTTCTATTCCTGAGCGCCATACTAATACATTTGTTTGTTTGTACTCCACCTGCCTTCGTCTTTTGTTTATTTTCGTAAAGTTTCCCGTTATATATATATATATATATATATATATTTCTACCCACAAGGGGCTACACACAGAGGGGACAAATAAGGACAGACAAACGGATTACGTCGACCCCAGTGCGTAACTGGTACTTAATTTATCGACCCCGAAAGGATGAAAGGCAAAGTCGACCTCGGCGGAATTTGAACTCAGAACGTAACGGCAGACGAAATACAGCTACGCATTTCGCCCAGTGTGCTAACGTTTCTGCCAGCTCGCCTTATATATATATATATATGTATGTGTGTGTGTGTGTGTGTGTGTGTGTGTATTTATATATGCATATAAAATTTATATATATATGCATGCATGTATTACATTGATAGACAGACAGAGGCAGAGAGAAACAGACAGATAGCTAGATAGCTAGCTAGCTAGCTAGATAGATAGATAGACAGACAGTACGCATGTATAATGAGAATATGATTCGTCTACATCAGTAGATTTTCGGAGACATCTTATACGGTTCACACATTTGACACTCACTAATCTTACAAGAGGTGGTGAATCAAACTACTGTGAAATAAAAGTAACGGCAGCCAAATGTGTTGAGTAGTACATCCTTTAATTTGTTCCTTCACTCGATCGCACGCACACATACATATATGTATATATACACACACAAGCACACACACACATATATACATATACACACACATATATGCATACACGGCGGTGAGCTGGCAGACTCGTTAGCACGCCGGGCGAAATGCGTAGCCGTATTTCGTCTGCCGTTACGTTCTGAGTTCAAATTCCGCCGAGGTCGACTTTGCCTTTCATCCTTTCGGGGTCAATAAATTAAGTACCAGTTACGCCCTGGGTTGATGTAATCGACATAATCCGTTTGTCCCCTCTGTGTTTAGCCCCTTGTGGGCAGTAGTGAAATACATATACACACACATGCATGCACTCACATAAACACACACATACACGCACTCACATACACACATACACACGCACACATACCCACGCACGCGCACACATGGAGACACACCCAAACACAGACGCACGCACACACACCACACTCACGCAGGATACACATGCACGTACACATATACATATCACATATACACATGCTTCAAACTACCAATCAATCACTTTTCTACTGACCATTCCTCTACGCACTTGTGAAGAAACACACGACTACACAAAAGACCTCCACCCCTGTTACCATGCTGCTGAATTCTTCCTACAACATTAACAGATACAATGTTCAACTACACATACACACATAAACAGTCAACACCACACACACATACATACACGCTATTACACACACACACATACACTTCTACCCACGCACATATCCACATATGAACACAGATACCTCCTTCTTTTACACTCGCCTGTCTTAGAAAGAACTTTTTCTTCACCCATTCCCTTCTGTGGATCGTCGGCGATTTTTTCCTCCGTCTTCCCTTCCTTCTCTCTTGGACTTACCTCTGTTTCCTGTTTCTGAAGAAGAGCTTTCCTCCAAACGTAAAACTATCTATCTATCTTTCTCTTTTTCTTTCTTTCTTTCTTTCTTTCTTTCTTTCTTTCTTTCTTTCTTTCCCAGAGCGTCTGTTAAGACTTTACATGCACCACGACTTTACGTTGTTGTTTTTCGTTGTTTTCCTTCGTTTTTCTAGATTAATTATATATGTGTGTGCGTGTATGTATATATATATATATAATATATATATATATATATATAATATATATATATATATATACTACTAACAATATAGGATGAAGTCCCTTTCTCTACAGAAAAGGATTCCATCAAAAAGCGTGGCAGTATATTAAAAAAACCTTTACAGTTGAAGTATAAACATCTTATAATTAAGAGCTAAAGAAGGTTATTCTAAATCCAATACACTGATTTATCCACTTATAATCCACTTATTACAGGAAAATTTTCCTGTTCAATTTTCCTGTGACAAGTGGATTATAAGTGGATTAATCAGTGTATTGGCTTTAGAATAACCTTCTTTAGCCCTTAATTATAAAATGTATATATATATATATATATATATATATATATATTACAAGAAATGAGGTACTCAGAAATCTGGATAGTTTTATATTTACACATATTTATTAATATGTCACGTTTTATAAATCATATATTAGCGCTTGCTAAGACTTAGTGCTCTGTTGTGCATGAGCACTAAGTCTTAACGTTTTTGCTCTCTTCCTCTGTTTACACCTGTGCTTGGAATGAACGTGCGTACCGTGTGATCGTCACATTGAACAAGACAAAGTTGAGCAGAGAATCTGCATCAAATTTTGCCAAATGCTTGGTGATACCTGGCGGTACCCTATGCAAAGTTTTCAAAAAGTTTTCCTCGTTCTCGACACAATCAAGGAGATCTTGTGTCACTGAAACCCGAGCACCAAACTTGGCAAACGCTCGTCTCATACCTAAATCTTGGGTGATAATGGACTGAAGTGTACGGTAACTCATCTGCACATCCTCTAATAACTCACGGATTCTGAGTCGATGATTTCCCCTCACAGCTGCACACACATCTGCGATGTTTTTCGCGCCTCTGCTAATTACGAGTCACCCAGAACGTTCGTCAATATCGGCATTTTTCGGCCATCTTGGAAACGTCTAAACCACTCGCACACTTCTGTGCGACTCATACACTCCTCTCTATACACTTCCTGCAACATTGTGTAGGCCTCTGAGCTGGTATGACCGTGACAGCTTTCTCTGTCATTATCAATGCGACAATCACACGCTACACATATTCATTCCAAGCACTGTTGTAAACAGCGGATGCGAAGTAGAATTTAAATCTTAGTGCGCATGCACAGCAGCATTCAAAGTCAATTTTTGCCAAGCGGCTTTACTCTGCATGCTTTAGCTTCGTTACTATGGCAACGGTCGGGATACTTATTAATCAGACCTCGCGTCTATATATATATATATATATATATAATGCTATGTTATTTTATGTCATTATAACATTCGGTGTTCGTTAAACATCAATGAAAATACGGTAAAAAGTGTAAATCGTTAGCAGTAGTAGAATGACAAGTGCTTCCTACACAATTAATAAGTTAATGCTTTTCTTTAATTGGATCGAAACCAGATTATTTGCTGTAATCATGCAACGGATTATATCATAACACCTTTGTTCGTGGATGGCTATATATATATCTGCAATCGATAATGAAACTATATCTCACATGATTCTTACTGTTCTGCCTTGTAGTTAGGAAGAACCGAACCATTGTGAAGAATGTATTTATCATTAGTTTGTTTTATCGTGTTGATTGTGTGGATGATGTTTTACCTTAGTCCTACGGAAATTAATCAGCTTAATGATGAACCGTGTCACAGCTCTGGCGAGCAAGTCATTATTTTTTGTATTGTACTTTCTTATAGGAATTATGTACCTCGAACTATAGTATTTAACGTACACTCTAATTATCTCTATTTTTTAATACAATGAAGAGTTATTTGTGGGGGATATTGCTGCAAGTAACTCGTGTGCATACACAGCAGTTTATTAGCCTCAGTTCAGGCCGCACAAGAGGCTTAAATACTGATCTCCTCTGTTTCTTTTGGCTTCTAGTAATGACAATGTCTGATAAAAAAAAACCTGGTGTATTTTTAGCATCATCGACATTTAGTTTGCCGAAGAAGATACAAACTGTTATAATTAGGGTATTATGGTGTAACGTATCAGACATTTATACTTTGCCTGATATTGAAGAAAGTAACAACAAAGTTATGACGCCACTATCGTTGCGTTATCTACTGTGCCTTTCATTTTTTTCTAAAGTAATATGGTCCCTAGTAGGTAAAGCGATGATGCAAGAATATATTTGTCTGCACCGGCGTTGTAGTTGTGGTTGTTGTTGCTGCTGTTGTTACTGCTGTTCTTGTTGTTGTTGTTGTCATTGCTTTTGTTCTTTTTCTTTTAGCTGCTATTGTCGTTGCTGTTCAGTCGATGCTAGGATCTGATTTTTTACTCCTTTCATCAAAGATATTCACACCATTTATCATCGAATCTCTTTTATTCGGACACAGTGTCTCTAGCATTACATTATCTAATATGTCGATCTCTTTTTAAAGACAGTATTATGCATTTTACTGGAGTATTAGCTGCAATTTCTATCAGATATAGTTACTGTGCAGAAGTTGTTACGTAGGTTCTCATTACTGTAAGATGTCAGTTCGATTAAAGATTTATCGGGATTAAGGTTCATACCATGACTCTAGCGACGTCATATTTGTTTTAATTTTTCTTTTTTTGTTGTTGTAAAGCGACGTTTAAGCAGATCCGTAACAGTTTTGAATAGAATACTTCGCGGCATTCGATCTGAAACTCTGCACTCTGTGTCCAAATCCCGCTCAGGTCGGTTATGGTATGCTTTTTCTCCTGACGTGGTCCATAAATATATTTTTTCTACTCTAGGCACAAGGCCCGAACATTTAGGGAAAGGGGCCAATCGATAAGATCGATCCCAGTATGCAACTGGTATTTAATTTATCGACCCCGAAAGGATCAAAGGTAAAGTTGACCTCGGCGGAATTTGAACTCAGAACGTAACGGCAGATGAAATACCTATTTCTTTATTACCCACAAGGGGCTAAACACAGAGGGCACAAACAAGGACAGACATAGGTATTAAGTCGATTATATCGACCCCAGTGCATAACTGGTACTTTATTTATCGATCCCGAAAGGATGAAAGGTAAAGTCGACCTCGGCGGAATTTGAACTCAGAACGTAGCGGCAGACGAAATACTGCTAAGCATTTCGCCCGGCGTGCTAACGTTTCTGCTAGCTCGCTGCCATGGTCCATAACTATATTGCCATAGAATATCGAACCTGATGACTGGCTATTCTAAATGTATATGTTATGAGTTGAAACCCTGTGATGAAGCCGATGCTCAGGACTAATTATCCAACAAGGCAATAGCGTAGACAAAAAGAGTCTAAACTAGCATACATAAAATAACAACCAGATGTTGAGCTTTTTGGCCATTAGTTGATTGACAACAGGTGACTGATTTGATTCAGTAGAGAACTAAATTATGGAATGTGATATTTCTTTATTTCAAATAGTGAAATTTGATATGGGGAAGAGGTAGCTGCTATTTCTTGAAAGTTGGATGACCAGTTAGATATTTTAACATTCACTCTTTGCAACTGGGTTTCGATTCCAGCAGAAGTCGTTCTACTAGACTTCATCTTAATATATTTTCGTGTTCGACACGATTTACACATCTCAGTCATACAATCTTTTTATCAATTCATTTCAATTTTATACTAGGTAAGGCGATAATCCAGTGTTCTGAACCATGACGACGCTTTTAATCTCGAATCTGAAACAAAATTCATGCATTAGTTACGCTTTAGAAAATATTTCCTATCAGATACGAAACTTATGCCCCCTTGAACCAATGGTTGTGCTTCTATGTGAAACCTTAAATTGACTGATATCTCTAAAATTACATTCTACTGCTTTAGACAACGTAATTATGTACAATAAAAGTCTATGTCATATAGAAAGTAGAGATGACCACAGCGGAGATGCATTCGTCCATAGAGCAGCTTGACCATATATGACCATGGTACAAACAGCAACAGCAGCAACAGCAGCTGCAACAAGAACAACAACAACAACAGAAATAGCAGCAGTAGAAAATGCTGTCTATCTAGTCAGATTGAAATATTTTATCCAACAGACGTAAAATAAAGGATATTTAATCACAATTTTAAAGGACATGTTCCTTACATTGATTCCAGTATTTTACTGGTAATTTACTTCATCGGCCCCATAAGAAAGAAAGCAAAATGGATTACGGCCAGAGGGACATGAGCATTATTGGACGTTACAATGTTAACTTTCTCAATAATTCCACCGATCAGCTGAGGCTTTGTTTGTCGATTAGATAGCTATCTATCCATCTATCTATCTATCTATCTATCTATCTATCTATCTATCTATCTATCTATCTATCTATCTATCTATCTATCTATCTATCTATCTATCAATCAGTCTATATATATGTGTGTGTTTGTGTATATATATATATATAAACCTACTCTCCACGAAATTACATCCAACCGTCGTAATAATAGGATGGGACGTTGTTGGTTGATACGTCGATGTAAATAAAGCCTGATAGGCAAAACAAGACAGAATTGTCATAAATGAAACACGTTTGATCATAGAATGGTTTATCAGATCTGAGAATAAATAAGAACAGAAATGAAAACAACAGATGAGATTGAGAGAAATAATAGGCTGAACTCCAACCATCATGGATTCTGTAATGGAAGTGATTGCCTGACGCACCTACTGCATCATTTTGATGACATTTTGAGAGCCTTGGGAGACGCAGAACGTGTCTGAAACAGTATGGCACATTGTTAGTGAATGCTCGAAATTACCACAACGTGAATGCAAATGACGAAATGATAATGTAGGAGGAATATTCCATTAGGAATTTTGTGGACATTTTTGGACCAAGAAAGAACAAAGGCGTGTCAGAAGTAGCTACTGTTACTATCTCCTTATTTGTGCGATTGATTCTTCTTCCCTTGTCCCGTGTCACTTTTGTTTCTTCTGTGAAAATACAATTAAATTCGTGCAATCCAAGACTTTCTCTTAAGCCTTTGGCAATGCCCTCGGCAGTTTCGTTACATGTCTCCCATCACCATCTCCGTCCAATCAGGTTGGAACTGCAACTGGTAGTCTTTGACCGGCCCTGTTTTCTCTGACGCCTAGCTCATCCGCTCCGAGTTTGTTTTTCCAATGATGGAGGATTATTTTCTCTCTGTTCTAATCATTTTCAGAGATTTAGATCCTGTTTTTTGAAAACAATAGCGGTGCGATTAGCGACAGTCTTCAGCACAGGCAATTGCCATCGTTAGTGTTGTTTCTTATTTCTTTACTGCCCACAAGGGGTTACACACAGAGGGGACAAACAAGGACAGACAAACGGATTGAGTCGATTACATCGACCCCAGTGCGTAACAGGTAATTAATTTATCGACCTCGAAAGGATGAAAGGCAAGGTCGACCTCGGCGGAATTTGAACTTAGAACATAACGGCAGACGAAATACCTATTTCTTTACTAGCCACAAGGCGCTAAACACAGAGGGGACAAACAAGGACAGACAAACGGATTAAATCGATTACATCGACCTCAGTGCGTAACTGGTACTTAATTTATCGACCACGAAAGGATGAAAGGCAAAGTCGACCTCGGCGGAATTTGAACTTAGAACGTAACGGCAGACGAAATACCTATTTCTTTACTACACACAAGGGCTAAACAGAGAGAGAACAAACAAGGACAGACAAACAGATTAAGTCGATTGTTTCGACCCCAGTGCGTAAGTGGTACTTATTTAATCGACCCCGAAAGGATGAAAGGCAAAGTTGACCTCGGCGGAATTTGAACTCAGAACGTAACGGCAAACGAAATACGGCTATACATTTCGCCCAGCGTGCTAACGTTTCTGCCAGCTCGCCGCCTTGTCGTTAGGGTTGTTTCTGCCTCTTCTGGCTGCTCTTACTCTTCTCGCTTCTTGACAATAGCAAGAACACCACTAATTACAATAAAATTGCTTGATACACGGTACTATAGAATTTATATGGACAAAAATGGCAGGGTAGCCACAAGTGGAACGCTGTTGTTCACATATAGCTCTACTCTACCATGGTTTGCAGAGAAAGTAAACAACTTAGGGGGTTATTTTGATACACAAAGATTAGCCACATGCAGGATGTATATGAATATATAACTAAATATATTTTAAAATTTGTACGGATTAGGGAAGGGTAAAAATTGCCTAAGTTGTGTTTGAGGATCTACGTCACTAGTAAGATGAATCGTTGTAATTTTCATGGAGCCAAAGCTATCGTAGAAAACTTTTGACATGATACTACTCATCATAGCTAGTGAGCTTGAATTCCAGTGCTCGTTTTTTCTTTTTCTTTTTGTTTTTTTTTTCTCTGCAAAAGAAGCCTGTTACCGACATAGCCATATCTAACGTGGACTTCATGCTGAAGAAAGCAAGACAAGACAGAATAGGCTGTATCAAAGCCTTGTTTGATGTTTGAAAAAAATTATAAAAAATAAATCAGTTTTTTCTTTTATTTTAAATAATGCAATAAATTGCAATTTGTAACTTTGCTAATGCTTAGATATTCGTTAACCCTAGTTTGGCAAACATTGTGATAAAATCATTTATATTTTTTGTTAGTTATTTTTATAATTACTTTATGTTCATTAAGATGAGCCTAATTTCCATAATCTTTAATAATTATTCTTCGCCATCTGCTGATATTGATTCCAAGAAATTGAAAGACTTTGATGAAAAATAACAAAAAATTTGGGGAATTAAATTTGTTTCTTTTAAAAGGGGTTCTTAGATTTCAGTTTTTAAATTTATAATTACTGATGTTTTTGTTCTTGTCGTTGTTGTTGATATTATTATTTCATTTATTGTCCTGTTTAATTTTTTTCTTTTTTCATTAATCGTTCAATAATGTCAATTTTCAAGTCATTGAAAAAGCAGAATAGTTAACAATTCCACTCATAAATACAAGGAGACACAGACACACGCACACAAACATGCTCACACACACACACATATACATGGCCACATGCTCATACGCACACGCACACAGACACATGTACCTGGTCACACACACACACGCTCAATTACATAGTAGCACACATGAAAATATATGCAGATGCACTTGCAAAAATACAAACATCACAAACACATTCATACAACACAATATCACATATGCAGCACGCACACACATGCACACACACACAATCATACACACACGCATAAACCTCTCACATAATGCGCATAATATATGCACACACATCACACACACACAAACAATAAACATAACAAACACAAACATAAAGCGTATTCATATACAGCACATACACATGCTCAAATACCTGAACTAACACACGGTCACACAGCGCAGGTATACACACGCAAGACAAAACTGGTCTACTCTCACAAATAAGCGCATAGAACAGACGCTCGTTTTAAACACTCAATGTTTACACAATATATTTCATTACCCACGAATGTCGATGTCTTATTACCGCTATTTTCCTCATTTTGCACAGCGAAAATCTTTAGAGAAAAAAACGCAGTGGACACCTTAAAATACAGAAACCATGTAAATTGATTAAAATGAACCACCATGAAACATTTTCTTTTACTAGTTCACGCTTAGTTGTGTTTTGATAATTATGTTGTTACTGTTAATATATTTAATAGTTAAGTAGTTACATTTTATCTATTTAACTGCTGAATAGCTGAGAGTTAAATGCAATTAACGTGTTAGAAGTTAACTTGATAGGTTAACGAATTTAATACCTAACTCATTACCAACACAATATATTTTCGTGTCAAGATGTTTAATAACTGATCAGCTCCTGCTAGTTTGTTAAATACATCATTTACTGAATACTATATTGAATAGGTAAATAGTGTTAACCTATTTGAAAGATAACTTAGCCTTCACATATCTAATAGTTATGTCAGTACTAACTTACAGAGCAGTTAATTAGTACTAGCATAGTTGCTAGCTAAAATTGCGTTGACACATTTAGCAAGTAATATTAACTTAATATGCATTTTAGTGTTCTTATGTTTATTTGATTAGTGCTCACTTATTTCGAGTTAACATAGGCGCAGGCGTGGCTGTGTGGTAAGTAGCTTGTTTACCAACCACATGGTTCCGGGTTCAGTCCACTGCGTGGCACCTTGGGCAATTGTCTTCTGCTATAGCCTCGGGCCGACCAAGGCCTTGTGAGTGGATTTGGTAGACGGAAACTGAAAGAAGCCCGTCGTATATATATATATATATATATATATATATATAATATATATATATATTTATATATATATATAAGTGTGTGTGTGAGAGTGTGTGTGTGTGTTTGTGTGTCTGTGTTTGTCCCCCCAACATCGCTTGACAACCAATGGTGGTGTGTTTACGTCCCCGTCACTTAGCGGTTCGGCATGAGAGACCGATAGAATAAGTACTCGGCTTACAAAGAATAAGTCCTAGGCTCGATTTGCTCGGCTAAAGGTGGTGCTCCAGCATGGCCGCAGTCAAATGACTGAAGCAAATCAAAAGAAATAGTATTAATGGTTATGTTAACATATTAAACTATGCTATCAACATCATTAGATGATAAACAGTTCGTTAAAATATTCTTAACAAATTGTCATCGATTAATATTTTCATTATTTGGTAAATTTTTTATGTTATATTTCTCACTATTTACATTCTGAGTTCAAATCACGCAAAGGTCGACTTTACCTCTAAGCCTTTCAGCATCTATAAGATAAAGTGCCAGTCAAGTTCTAGGGTTGATGTAATCAGCTCGATCACAATCTGAGTTTTCTTATTCATTTTCCTAGTATTAAAAGTAAGCTTGGAATGATATGTATTATCACATCTGTAAAGTTTATTTCATGAAGAATAGTGCTTTAAAATGGAAGTCTACAGGCTGTTGATCCACCAGCTAAAAACTGCTGTGAAATCTACATCGAATCACAAACTACTGCTTTCAAACTAATAAAACATATTGAATAATGCATTTCAAACAACACTATATCTGAAAAACAGATATGTTGGTCTCTGATAGAATGCCATTGCGCATATATCTGTTCGACCAGGATTGGTATCAGGTCACTCAAGTAAAGCAACTAATGACATTTTATATTTTTGATAGGAAAAATGAAGGACAATAGGCCAAAGGAAGAATTGCTATGTAGTTGACTGACTTGCGAGGAAGAGATAACAAAATTTCTTCAAACGAAACTCATCTTGCATTGCAAATAAATGCATCATCGATGACGTTATCAATGATATCAGCAATCAACACAGTTCATTCAGTGGAGCTGTGACGCTGGTTGAATCAACTAATTTTACTGCAGTGAAACAACGACCACTTTACCAAAATCATTATGAACCGTAGAAAATCAACCCTGTCTCATGATGTGTCCTAGTGAGTTAAAGAAAGGCAGCCGACTGTTCGACGTATCCATGGATAGACCTGAGGTTGCTGCTCTCGTCGGGGCAATCTGGTTACTCTGCAAAACCGTACACTCTCTTACAGTACGGTCATGTACAAAGAAGAAAGATGAAATCGTAATCTTATGCCATATGATCGGTCACCCCATAGATGAATCCTGGCAGAATACGATAAATTTTAAATATTACAACCAATTTAACAAATGTCGACTCCTTGGATGTAACATTAGACCACGCGGAAGGCAAATACTACCTCATCAAAGCCCAAGAGAGACCACCTCATTAGTAATTACAAACTTGCATCAGCAGAAGAATTTCCAATGGGAGTACCTTCAGTTCAGTCGTCCCTTTTTCAATGAGGTGTCAGTAAGGAGAATTGGTGTTAACTTTCTGTATGTAGAGGAACCGTATCATAACACTTAAACCGGAAAAGTGTTTTAAAAGCGAATGTATTCTGGTTTAACTTTTCATTCACTCGTGATATTTTCGCTAATGAATCTATGCGCTTACCCACTCTAATTACAAAGAGTTTTCTCTCAAACTATTATATATATACAATGTCTTTTAATTTCCATAACTTAGATAATATAGCTTACAGAATTGCACGCAACGGCCGAAGTAAATACACATCCATTCACATCCTTTACTTCACAATGCAATCAGTAATTTCCGAAATCTTACCAATTGTCCATAGTGCACACAAGAAAGAGAGGTTATGACTTCAAGAAGATTCATGAAGGCATGCACTGCTTCAGGTATACGAAGGTAAAGCTACTTTGTCTTGGTTCATTTTGAGTTTCTAAGATCATAGAAATGAATTTCCCAACGTCACATAGAGATTTTTGTCACCTTTTTTCTTACTACCTGGATTTTCCATTTGTTAAATGTACCTCCAAGACAGCTCACAGCATCTAACAGCAGTAAAACCAACTTATTGTTATCGCCACAAATACGCCCAATAAGTATGTTTCAAAGCAATAACCTAGAAATACCATTGTAGACATACTTTAACCTCGAAGAGTATAAGGGTATATAATTCTAGCCGCCCGTAGATATTAGGACCGATTTTAAATCGAAAAACATACCTGTCACGCAAACTCACATCCAACTAGACGCCTCTAAACCGGCAGCCAAGTGAGAGTCGATTAATTAACACCAACATCATTCTGTTTAACAAGAGAAGCGCGTAATGAAATAATTTCTGTCATTA
>NC_042999.1:28191084-28238584 GCF_006345805.1 Octopus sinensis | reverse complement strand
AGCGGGAGCGGCGTTAGCGGGAGTGCGTTAGCTGCAGCGGTGGCAGCGGCAGCGGCAGCGACGGCAGGGGCGTCAGCGGCGGCAGCGGTAGCGGCGACAGCGGCAGCGGCGGTAGCGGTAGCGGCGGCAGCGGTAGCGGCAGCAGCGGTAGCGGTGGCAGCGGTAGCGGCGGCAGCGGCGGTAGCGGCGGTAGCGGCGGTAGCGGCGGTAGCGGCGGTAGCGGCGGTAGCGGCGGTAGCGGTAGCGGCGGTAGCGGCGGTAGCGGCGGTAGCGGCGGTAGCGGCGGTAGCGGCGGTAGCGGTAGCGGCGGTAGCGGCGGTAGCGGCAGCGGCAGCGGCGTTAGCGGCAGCGGCGTTAGCGACAGCGGCGTTAGCGGCAGCGACGTTAGCGGCAGCGGCGTTAGCGGCGTTAGCGGCGTTAGCGGCGTTAGCGGCGTTAGCGGCGTTAGCGGCGGCAGTGGCGGCAGCGAAAGCGGCGTAAGCGGCGGCAGCGACAGCGGCGGCAGCGAAAGCGGCGGCAGCGATAGCAGCGGCAGCGATAGCGGCGGCAGCGACAGCGGCGGTAGCGACAGCGGCGGCAGCGACAGCGGCGGCAGCGACAGCGGCGGCAGCGACAGCGGCGGCAGCGACAGCGGCAGCAGCGACAGCGGCGGCAGCGACAGCGGCGGCAGCGATAGCGGCGGCAGCGATAGCGGCGGCAGCGATAGCGGCGGCAGCGGTAGCGGCGGGAGCGATAGCGGTGGCAGCGGTAGCGGCGGGAGCGACAGCGGCGGCAGCGGTAGCGGCGGGAGCGATAGCGGCGGCAGCGGCAGCGGCGGCGGAGGTGGCGGCGGTGGCGGTGGCAGCGGTGGCGACGGCGACGGCACCAGCGTCGGTGGTGTCGACGCATTAACCGTCAGAAACACCAGTATCGACTGCAACGGCCGTAGTACCAGGTCATTTCCTTCTTTCCAAAATTAGTACTCCCCTAAGATTTCTGGAGGGCTCTTCAAGATGAAGTACTTCTCAGCCGTCTGTGGAAAGCACTAGGAAATCCCTAAACAAACTTTTGGAAAACTATAACATGAGTATCTCAATCAAAAATGAAACAAATGTGGCCAATTTCATAGACGTTATTCTGGACTTAAATACAAATCTATATCACCCTTTCCATAAACCAAATCAGTTTCTACAATATATCAACACCCTATCAGATCACCCTAAACTTACTCTTAATAATAGGTATTTATATCAGAATCGCGGAAGAAATTTTTGAGTCATGTCCCGTATTATAATCAGGCTCTCCAGATAAGTGGCTTCCGTGAAAAGATCCCGTATATCCCCAATATCAAGCTTAAAACAAAAGTTGCACATCTCTTTCCTAATATAAACCCGGAATCCACAGATCTTTCTTTCACTCAACATCAATCCATCAACTCTCAAACACCTCCTATGTATCGCACTCGACAACCCCACAGGCCACCTCGAACTTTTAATAACTATAAGCCTTCCTATTTAGATCCACCCACTGTAACCACACACTCTAAACATTTTCTAAGGGCAGAAAGCGGGAGATACTATGGTTCGCACCACCCTTCTTCCTCCAAGTTAAATCTCTACCTAAACTCTTCTTAAATTCTAAATTCTAAATTCCTACTATAGCATAAATACTACCCTGTCTTTAATAACTCATCACTTAAAATGTCCTATTCTACCTAATGTGAGATCCATTACCGACTCCTCTAACATACGCCAGTTCTTTGAACCTGCTGTTTGTCACACTGCACCCCAAATTAATCCATCTAGTAGTAATACTAGAATCTACAGTAACCCTCTCGACTAAATAACCAAGCATCTTCCCGCAGCATTACCCATGTGACCACATATACTAGTAGTGATATCCCCTCCTGATCCAATGCTGATATCAATTGTACTTCCAGTTCAACTTCACTAATTACGGACCACTGAAATTTGACTTCTCCCGTGGTAAATTCCAACTGCACAGCAGGTAGAAAAACTTGCAATTGTCGGGTTGCTCTCCTTTTGGAGATTTCTGTCTGCGTAAAAATAGTCTACAAGTGATGTGTTATGACACCGCACACCCGCCAAGCAAGTCTCTATAGTGGCGGTACTGTTGTTTTCAAGTACTGCTACCGTGCACACATGAACCCGTCTCCAACCCAAATTCTAAATTATCTGCCTCTTTAGCAACTTATATACACAACCTCAAATCTCAAAATGTTCCCTATACCCCATCCTGGTTCATCGTAAGTGAGGATCTCCCGTACAACGCAAACATCGGTATGTGTAAATTGTTTAAGACAATCGGTAACCACAATCCCTCATTACTTAATAGATTCTCAGATGTAATACTCTCTTGTAAACACAGATTCTACTCATCATTCACGCATTTTATTAAATCTATGTAATCCCATATCTATAACTATCCTTAATTAAAATTGATCTTGAGGTACGACAAGGCCAGCCACGCAACTTACCACCTCAACTAATACCACTCATCTTATTAAACTATTTTTTCTAATTGTTACCTTTGAAAATTTCTCGACCCACAACATTCTACCTCCCTCATAGCCTCCCCACCCTTCTCTCATTTTACCTCTTCAACTAATAGCTCTTAATATTACTACCTCACTTACTTGGATACTGACCTCTCAACCCCTTCCTTTCTCTATTCACCCCCTCTGTTCAATTTCATACACCCCTGCATACCTCAGTACTCTCCCGCCAATATAAGCCCACATTCATTATTCCACTAACTTCTGTTACCTTGACCACCAACGCACACCACAGTCTGTCTACCCTCTATCTTCTCTCATACTCTTCTATATACCTTATAATCTTCCTCTGCTATTGAACTGGAATCCTTACTTTCTTCAAATAATTGCCATTCCTTTTCTCATTATATCAGCTTCCAGTAATTCTTTAGCTGTTATCGTAAAACTTTAACAGCCCCAACACAACGAACTACCATTCAAATACTCTTCCAACTCTCCCCTTCCACTACTACCTTTCTAAGTACCTTCGTTATTAACCCATCACTCTTCTTGAAATATATTTTCTTCTCTCATCATTCCCTGTTTTAATACCCACAGTCCCACCTCTGATACAGCTACCTATCAACATTTAACCATTTCATCTTTGAACTTTTCTGCTTTAGGATCTGAAATGCATGATCTTCACTACCCTTATGTCGGTGGCTCGCTTTTTCCACTGTTAATTGCATCTATACAGTCGCATACTGCGGTGAACTAAACCTACCAGCATTATCATAGATCGACCAACACCCAGAAACAGTTGTTGGACTTATTACACCTTTCTTCCACACCTTTCATTTTCTTTGTCGTTTGCATTCTTCGTAAGTTGGACTTATTAATATAAGTATCTATATATTTACACATAAAAATTCATCACCTGAAACATTCAACTTTTTGCTTTCTCTCGTTTTGCATGTATACATATATGCATATTTTGTATTTGATATATTTAATATGTTCAAAGTATTTGATGTGTCTAATTTGTTTACCCGCATAATTGCCTATATATATATACGAAAGTTTGAAACTTTATCATATATCATTTTAAAATATACTTTCATCAGACATATATCGATGTGATGTTTAATATTCCTATATATTAATGCGATGTTAGGAATAATTATTTGCAGGTCAAAAACACTGAAATTATGTTAAATAATTCGATACAATTTGAGTACGAAATTTTATGAAATTATCTAGAATTCCTATCATTGTTTCATAATTTTTCAACCGTCTATTCCAATAATTATAGAGCTAAAGAATGCAAATTGCTTTCTAGCTGATAGTATATTTATTTCTTTTTCTTTTTTCTTATTTTCCTTCATTTGCATATACTGTAAACTTTCCTTCGCGTGTCACACATCGCAGCCAAAATGTCTAGCACCATTAACATGAGATATTAAATAATGTTTCCGAAAAGACAACTTTCGGATTATAAACCTACCCCATAATAAATACTATGAAAAACAAACAACGAAGTTGAATTTAATTATTACTTAGTTCCATTGAATGCTATGACATAATATATATTATTTATGCTGCTTTATTTGTTGTTGTTGTTTTCCTTCTTTGCTGTTGTTATTACGGTTGGATTTTGACTTTTCTAGTGTAATTTACATACTATTTCTTCTTAGAGAACTATTCAGACTAGAAGGTTCCAGGTTTGGCAGATCATAAACTATTCATTGGCGTTTGACTTTCTAAATTACTCATTGGTCGGCTCTATTGGCACCACCATAAAACATTTCATCATGCCATGAACTGTGTGTGTAAGTAAGAATGTACTGCTTGCATGTATAGGCACATGCTACTCTGTCTGCAATTTACTGGATTTGCATGTACGTTATTTACCTGCATATATATATATATATATATATATATATATATATATATATATATATATATATATATATATATATATATATATGTATCTATGTATATATATATTTATATATATATATATATATAATATATATATATATGTATCTATGTATATATATATATATATATGTATATATGTATATATGTATATATGTATATATGTACATATATACATATATGTATATGTATATATGTGTGTATATATATATATATATATATATAATATATATACATACATATATATGCTTAGATGTTTACTCACATACATACTTACATATATGTGTGTGTATGTGTGTGTGTGAATGTTCGCATGCGCTTATGTGTGTATACATCCTTTCTTGTTATGCATCTCTTTTCAGATATATGTCTGTGTGTCTGTATTAATAACTACTTGTTTGGAGATGTAATGCGTGTATAAATTACAGTCTATAACAAGTGATATTCACTGTTCATTTTCAGACTTTTGTTACGTTCAGCATGATGTATGTATGTGTCTGCATACATGCGTTTGTTTCTGTGCGTGTATGTATATAAGAGTGTATGTGAATGCTCACTCACATATGTGTGTGACATACTCTCTCTCTCTCTCTCTCTCTCTTCTCTCTCCTCTCTCTCTCTCTCTCTCTCTCTCTCTCTCTCTCCCGTCGGGAAGGACTAACGAGATCACAGTAACAAAGAGTGCAATATAATTCTTAAAAACCGAAAAAGGTAAATGAAAACAGAATTGATAGAATGCTGATACAATGGTGAAATTTGTAGTTATTCAACAAAAATTAACATAAATTATGGGCAGGTGAGAGACTTGAAAGTGTTTACATAAATCCTATTTTAGTTCTTATTCATCATTGTCACTCAGAGCTGCCTAGCCGTAATGTAGGTCCCTTGATAATTCAACGCACTAGTCCCTATAATATTTATCCATTGGCAGTAAGCCACAATATACATAAGTTTGAATTGGGCCTATAGACACGCGAGGCTCCCGGATAAATACTCAGTGTACCCTAACACGCCCTTGTTTTCTTCTGTGGTTTGTGCTACGTATAACAAGGCCAGCCTTGAATCTGAAAAGAATCTGACTGATCTAGTAGACAAGTTCAGTTCCTATAGAAATGGAGAGATATGGGCTAAATCTTTTCTTTAGCGTGGAGTGTTACTATACTACACTTATCTTTTATACGAAGTTGAGTATATGAAATCATTTGTCATAACAAACTCGATGATTGCTTGGTAAGGACATGCAGCATTGTAGAAAAATATTGAAGTCGCTTCCAACTTTTTGTCTTACATTTGTGCAACAGTCTCATTTCGAAGTATCAGTGAGTGATGACACTAGGAATCTGAATATAAAGAGGCATCAAAGGGCTTGTTTTTAGTGTCTTCCATATGAATGATGGTCCTAAAATTCAGAATTTCTCATTGAAACGGATGTTGCACTTCTCAAAGATAAAACAGTTAGGTATCTTGGCTCCTATGCAGCGTTAACTGTTGAATGTAAATATCACAATACTGAAGGAAAGTTGAATTTATTCTTGCACAGTTTCAGCATTTCACATCTCTGCAATAACAGTGGTTATCTACGGCGCAATATATTTGAATTATTTTCTTAAGTGAAAGGTGAATGTTCTATGGTCACTGGAATAAATTTCCGAAAGAAGTGTTCTTGTCTTCCCAGGCGCAGAAATTTTTCAGTATCAATTGTGTCATTTGAGGTCACAGCAAAACCAAAGTTGCAAATTGATGTGATTCTCTCAATTGATGTATATTGTCAAGGATGATGAAGATCTGCTTTTGTGATGAAAATATAAAGAGCAATACCTTTGAATGCGATGGAAAATCAATTTACAAGATGTCAAGTAAAATTTTAGTCTTTGCAACACAGCTGTGTGCATTGAACTCGACTGAGCTAGAATGAAACCACAAGTTTAAACCACGTCAAATGCATACATGAAAGAAGATAAAGTGTCCGGAGATGCTGTTAGAATGCCATCTCAGTCTATTATGGTCAACATGTTGCTTGAAGTAGTTTGGACGTCAAATGTAGTAACAGCTGGGTTTAATCAAAGTATGAGGTGTTAGCAGAAACAGATAACACGGAATGACAAAAGACTATTAGTGTACAAATGAATTGTAGGAATAGTATGTGTCGAGTAGTGTAACTAATCCTTAATTCTCTTTCGCTGCATTCCAGCCGACAGCTAAGGTTGGCTGTAAGTACTTCAGGAAAACATTCTCACTAACCAATACAAGACTGACAATGGATTCGAAGTTAGTAACATAAAATGTCTTTTTTCTCTCCTCACGATATCAGCCGTTCTGAAAGACTCACTGTTTCACATCTTACTTATTGCTTTTTCAGACAGATTATAATGCATCACTACGCAAAAAGCTACAACCTACTACCTTATACAATTAATCTCGATGTGAACAAGAGAATTTCGACATTCCAATTACTTTACTGGCTATACTTGCAATTCATACTATTGTCCTCTGGGTGTTCCATCCAAACATATTTATCATACCAGGTCACATGCTGCTAATATCGCTTACTTATGCCAGTCACTGCTACTACTACTACTACATTCGATGTTGAAATCAGTTCACATGACTTCTTTGCGATCTTAGCCATATGGATAGCTTGCCAATGACAAGTTTCTCGAACTTTATTTTTAAACGGGGATCTTTTTCGAACTATTATTGCATTATTAAACACCCAGTGAAGGCGCATGGATTAGTAGTTAAGGTATTCGACACACCCTCGTAAGGTCGTGGGTTCAATTCGGGACAACGCGTTGTGTCCTTCAGCAAGACAATTTACGCAACTTTGCTCCAGTCCATTTAACTGGCAAAATGAGGAGTACCTGTATTTCAAAGGGTCAGCCTTGCCACATTCTATGTCACGCTGAGAACTATGTTAAGGGTACAGGCGTATGTAGAGTGCTCAGCCACTTGTACGTTGTTCCGTTGATCGGATCAACTGGAACCCTCGTCGTCGTAACAGACGGAGTGCCAACTTTATTAAACATGTGTTTAGTAATACAATATCGTTATCTTTATCCTTCGTTCTTTGACATCACTTTAGCGTATTTTGATTAACTCCAAAATTAATTTCGAGACGTCTTTAACGCTTGCTTATGAGCATTTTAGTTGCAGTGCAAATTTGTTTCCTGTCATAAGTATAAGAACTGTATTTCCGTTATTTTTCATTTGTTTGTTAATTAAATGATTCTTTGAAGAATGGATTTGAAATTTCGGTTCATCGAATCCGATTATGTCTGGCATGGGGCATTTAAATTACCTCTGGATGATGCTTGTACAAAAAAAGTTTAGGTTAGCGGTAGTATCTGAACTGAATTGTGTGAGTGTGTGTGTGTGGGTGTGTGTGTATGAGTGTGTGTGTGTGTGTCTGTGCGTATGTGTGTATGTGTGTGTGTGTGCGTGCGTGTGTGTGTGTGGTGTGTGTGTGTGTGTGTGTGTGTGTGTGCATGTGTGTGTGTGTGAATGTAACAGCAAGTACGAAGAAGTGTATGAAGATGAAAGTTATATATCTGTATCAGCGTATGATAATGTTTAAAACTGCATTATATGATTGATCTGAAAACATAATCGATATATAATCAAAGTCATTTTTTATTCTGAATATTCACTCTTTTACTATGATCCTATTATGATTATTGTTGTTGTTAAGACAGCAAGCTGGCAGAATCGTTAGTACATCGGGGAAAATGCTTAGCGGTATTTCGTCCGTCTGCGCGTTTGAGTTCAAATTCCACCGAGGTCGATTTTGATTTTCATCCTTTCGGGGTCGATAAAATAAGTACCAGGTCAATACTGGGGTCGATGAAATCGATTTAATATCTCCCCCAAATTTTCAGGACTTGCGTCTATAGTAGAATGGATTATCATTGTTGCTACTGTTATTGTTGAAGACGGTGAGCATGTAAAATCGTTAGCATGCCGGCCGAAATGCGTACCCGTATTTCGTCTGCCGTTACGTTCTGAGTTCAAATTCCGCCGAGGTCGACTTTGCCTTTCATCCTTTCGAGGTCGATTAAATAAGTACCAGTTACGCACTGGGGTCGATATAATCGACTTAATCCGTCTGTCTGTCCTTGTTTGTTCCCTCTGTATTTTGCCTCTTGTGGGTAGTAAGGAAAGATGTATTTTGTCTGCCGTTACGTTCTGAGTTCAAATTCCGCCGAGGTCGACTTTGCCTTTCATCCATTCGGGGTCGATAAATTAAATATCAGTTACGCACAGGGGTCGATATAATCGACTTTATCCGTTTGTCTGTCCTTGTTTGTCCCCATTGTGTGTAGCCCCTTGTGAGTAGTAAAGAAATAGGTATTTCGTCCAACTTAACGTTCTGAGTTCAACTTCCGTTGAGATCGACTTTGCCTTTCCTCCTTAAGGGATCGGTTAAGTAAGCATTGGGGCCGATGTAATCTCGACTAAACTCCGCCTTAAAAGTTCAGGTTTGTACCTACAGTACAGAGGATGATTATTATTATTATTATTATTATTATCATTATTATTATTATTATTATTATTATTATTATTATTATTATTATTATTATTATTATTATTATTATTATTCGTCCGGTTTTGCGTTCTGAGTTTAAATTCCGCCTTTCATCCTTTCAGATTTGATAAAATAAGTACCAGTTGTGCGGTGAGGTCGAGGTATTTGACTTAACCCCTGCTTCAGAATTGCTGGCCATGTGCCAAAATTTGAAGCCATTATTATTGTCACTATTTTATTTTAAATAAAGGCGTCGTGCTAACAGAATCGTTAGCACGCCGGGGTAAAATGCTTAGCGGCATTTCGTCCGAATTTAGGGTCTGAGTTCAAATACCGCCGAGGTTCACTTTGACTTTCATCCTTTCGGGGTTGATAAAATAAGTACCAGTGAAACACTGGGGTCGATGAAAATGATTTATTCCCTCCCCCAATTTTCAGGCCTTGCGCTTTTGATAAATGGTATTATTTTATCTCAAATGTATTTCATAGAAATAATGAAAATTTAATGTGTTGTATGTTGCATTTTGCTGTGTATGCACTTTAAGGAGGTCCTCTTAATAATGAGCTCTCCTATTGTTGTTGAAGTGCTTCAGGAATCATTCGCTGGCATTCTATATTCCTTCTTCTCATTTCTACTCAGAAATTTCATTAATGCAAAGAAAAGCCACCTTAACAAATCTTTTATATAGTTAATTTTTATATATTTATCATTTTCATTTTATTTTACAGTTTGTAGTTGTTGTTGCTGTTGATCTGTTGTTGTTGTGTTGTTGATTTTTCTTTTTCCCTTACAGTTTGCTGCCAGCCTATAACATCACGTGACTGTGGTTCGTTTAATTGGATTCAGTCAACTTCAAACAAAACCAACTAATTCAAATCATATAATGACTCTCTTTATGTCTTCATTTCCTCCACCTTCTCCATCTTCGCCTTCCTCTCTCCTCTCCTTTCTCTTCTCTTTCTTTTCCTCCTTTTTCCACTTCTTCTTTTCTTCTTGACAATTCTTGACATTCTCTTCTTCTTCTTCGTTTTCTTCTTCTTTTTCTTCTTCTTCTTCCACTTCTCCTTCTTCTTCTCCTCCTTCTTCTTTTTCTTCTTCTTCTCCTCCTTCTTCTACTCATACGTCTTTTTTTCTTCTTCTCTGTCTTTTATCATTTTCCTTCTTCTTCTTCTTCTTCTTCTTCTTCTTCTTCTCCTCCTCCTTCTTTTTCTCCTTCTCTATCTTTTATTATTTTCCTTCTTCCTCTTTGTTCTTCTTCTTTTTCTTCTGCTTCTTCTTCTTATTGTTATTATTATTATTATTATTATTAGTAGTAGTAGTAGTAGTAGTAGTAGTAGTAGTATTTTTATTGTTGTTTATGAGGATGAATAATAATAATAATAATCATAATAATAATAATAATAATAATAATAATAATAATAATAAAAATAATAATTAGCATATTATTAGTATTATTTTGTAAATGTAAATGCACCTTTGGTAACACATATTTCATCTTTAACATCTAAAATAACTTTTCCACGCGCCTAAGGTGCGATATTTTGCTGTAATTTTGTATTGGTATATGTTGCAAGGTTTTCTTGTTTTTACATTTTTTAGCGGGGTAGTTCTTGAGCAAAATAAAATCAGTTGAAGGAATTCGTTGATCCCTCACAAAAGACAAAAATATTTCCTCGTAGCATTCAGATTTACAAGAACAGCATACAATGATAGCAACAATTCAAAACAAAATGCACTATGTAATATAAAATTGCAAAACAAAAATTACAAAAATATAATACAAATATACAATACAAAAGCAGAAGCCAGTGGTGATCATTAAACCTGCTAAAACTTGCTGCTAAATCTTACTGCTAATTTTTTCTAATATCACATTCTACTGTTTGGGGAAAATTACATATTGGATAATGTTGCCTTACATAACGTCAGATCGACACCTTGGTCATGGTTGGAATGACATTGACTATAGTTCAGTTAGATTTGATTTCGTGCTAAGTAGCAACAATAATGATGGAACCGATTGCAGTACTTAGATACGTTAGGATTAGTTGCTATATCATACTAAACTTTTTAAATTAATATGCGTAGATTGAAAGGCGGCGAGCTGGTAGAAACGTTAGCACTCCGGCCGAAATGCTTAGCGGTATTTCGTCTGCCGCTACGTTCTGAGTTCAAATTCCGCCGAGGTCGACTGTGTATTTCATCCTTTCGGGTTCGATTTAAATAAGTACCAGTTACGCACTGGGGTCGGTATAATCGACTTAATCCGTTTGTCTGTTCTTGTTTGTTCTCTCTGTGTTTAGCCCCTTGTGGATAGTAAAGAAATAGCTACTTCGTCAGCCATTACGTTCTGAGTTCAAATTTTGCCGAGGTAAACCTTGCCTTTCATCCTTTCGGGGTCGATAAATTAAGTACCATTTACGAACTGAGGTCGATGTAATCGACTTAATCCGTTCGTCTGTCCTTGTTTGTGCCCTCTGTGTTTAGCCCCTTGTGGGTAGTAAAGAAAAGGTATTTCGTCTGTCTTTACGTTTTGAGTTGAAATTCCGCCGAGATCAACTTTGCTTTCATCCTTTCGGGGTCGTTGTGTACCAGTCGCGTATTGAGGTCGATCTAATCGACTGTCGCCTCGCCCAAGATTTTGGACCTTGTGCCTAGAGTAGAAAAGAATATGAGTACATTCAACAGATTACTTTCTAATACGATAACACGATATAGATCAAAATTTACATGTATTTAAGCAACATCAATGTGAAAAAAAATTCGTCTTATACTGTAACCTCCCCATAACATTCTATGTAGCATTCTAAAACCTCAGATGCTGGACGGTTTAGCAACACAGTCACCTCGTTACTGGGGACCTTTAGCAAAGTTCACTCGGTTACAAGCATTTATTGCATGTCTCTAATCAGAAGTCAGCCAGGTATCTGAACTTGACTTTCTTCCATCAATAATAACCCACCCTTCTTCCTTGCTTCTATACCTTACCACCCACTAGTCAGGACGATCTGATTTGTTCACAAATTCAGTATATATAAAAATCATGCCAACGACAGCGAGATATGAACTCACAAAGAATAAGGATGATTTTAAACACTGCAACAATACATTACAGCGCAGTACAGAACACTCTATAAATGCTAGTCACACAATTTCAGTGACATATAGCTTCTGCTATCACTGCACACATGAACACATTCATTATGATACACACACACATTCTGAGACATATACATGTTTATATATCCATAAAAGCAAACATACGCACTCGCATACATACTTATGAACGTATACATACACCTGCATAATCGGCTTCCAAACTAACACATATAGAAAATGATACATACAAGCAGACAAATACACGTACATACACCTATCTCTGAAGCTCTAGTTCTCCGTTGAACTGGAAAACAAAACGTTGACATTACACAAATTACTAATAAAATGTTTATGAAAGAACAGTGAAGTTCTGATGGGTTTAATAGGTTACGTTTATATAGATTGGTGTTGATGGGTTGGAACTCGGATTCAGGAGAATAAGTTCCATTAATAATGGTTCAGAGTGTCATAACATGGAAGTATTTAGACAGACTGCAAATATGTTTGAACTAAAACACTCCCTTTCTGTCACACATAGACACGTACACACACGCGTACATGCACACGTTCACACACAGATATATACACACACACGTGTACATATGTGTACATATACGTATAAGCATGTATATGTGCGTGTGACCATAAACATTGAACTGCAGACATAGAGAAACCATCAATAGAAAATTATAGTACATTATAGTTGAGCATATACGTGTGTATGTATGGAATATATATATATATATATATATATATATATATATGCTTATATATATATATATGTGTGTGTGTGTGTGTGTATGTATGTTTGTGTAGCTTCGGTAACGTGTTACATGTAAATTGGGTTAGTCTTTCTGTAAAACTATTAAACTAATGATATTAACAAAAGCGGTTTGTATTTCTCTCGACACTAAACGTGTTGAACTAATGTTATTTGTTAATATGCTTGCGTTCACCTTCATATAAAACTTATTTCTTAAAAAAAAATTATATTGCATATTGATGTATTCAGTCTTTTGCGCCTTCGAATGTTAAACAGTTTATATTCCCAATATAAATCTTTGCATCACTACAGAGATGAAATATTTTGGAGGTTTTGCATGTCTCTTGGCAATTATGCGAGATAGAACATTTTGCATACATGGAAAATCAGTTGCCTTGTAAAAACGCTAATTCGAAAAAAGAAATAGCTATGGTCGTAGGTCTTTATTTAAAAATAAAATTCATTGCATTAGAAACACTATTTCACTGTAAGAATAAATGTTAATACACATATGTCCATAAAAATATGAAGTCTTGGGAATCGGTTATATTTTACATATATGGTAGACTAGCAGTATTGCCCGGCTCAACGGGGATTTCAGGGGAGAGTTTCAGGTAATCGCTAGCGATGTATCGTGACCATCACAAATCCGGCCTGCTAAAATTTGGTTAAAGTGATTCAAACTGCAGACTCAACGCAAAATTGTCACATTTAATTTAAAGCGTTAAAAATGTTATGAAAACAATTGGTATGTGTTCACAAAGTCCAAACGATTAATACGAAAAAACCCTCCAGGCTACATCCCGAAAATTCATTTCTTTGCCGAATTTCTACAATGTTTACGGCGATTCGTTTTTATATCTTGATTTTTTTTATTTTTCATGCAATTTACGCATACTTGCACGCGTGGTGAACACAGTTTACGTCAAACAGCTGACTGAGTAAAGTTCACTATTCAATGCATGGGATAAGACCTAAACAAACACATTATCGACTTTTGCACTCGCGAGATGAATTTCGGAACAGAAATAGCGCAGTTCAATTTTCATTCGCCTAAACTTTAAGTGACCCATTTTGGGTGGTTCTACGATTTGTTGGCTAGAAGGAGATGTTCCGGGGAATTAAACACACAGACACACACAGACACACACAGACACACAAGTTGAGTTTTATATATATAGATATGTTTAATAATATATACCACTTTAGCTTTTTAATAATTTATTCAATAAGTAAGACGTTATTACATCTTTGTGTGTGCTGCATTAACGCAACAATGGATACACTAGTCCCAGTACGATTTTGTTCGCGCAACGGTGGGCCACATGTCACATAATGTATTATACAAAAAATCTTAAAACATCGAAAATTTGCTTACTTATTCAAATAAAATTGAAGCATTTTACTCTTATTCTTTCTATCTTTAGGAAAAATATTTGAATTAATGAAAATTAATGTAAACATTGTGATTAGATAAGAATGACTGAGTATTTGAAATAATGAAAATTAACTAAACAAAACAAGAATATAGAACTGATTGAAACGTATGTGAGATTACTTTGAAACTATAATTATCTATCATTGTAACACAGCTTAATACAATATCACAAAACACAAAATATACATTCTGTCCAAATCTAATCTTTTTCTTTTCTTTTATTATGTAATAAGCTAAATCTGACAACTTTCCCTGATATTATGTAATATAAGATTATTTGCAGTACTTCTTCCCAAAACAACACTCACTAAGACTGGATTCAGTAACAGTCAGAGGCACACTTGTCATGCATAGGAGCTTTTGCATTTCTTGCACATCTATATAGTTTGACTCTTGCACTGCCTACATCTTCGACGGTTTTCTGGCTCACTCTTTTATATACCATGACCTATGTTGTCATATTTTTCCTCATTGATACTTGCTCTAGATGCATCGAGGATTTTTGTCTTCTTGGATTCATGAGTGGCGTTCCATATTTCTTCAAAAGATACTGCACAGTTTGACGTGTAGATGCTAGTAGATCTTCTTTATAACTCCTTTCTCTGGAAAACAACCATGCATTATTCATGCACACGTTCAATAAGGTAGGACAGAAGTGGGAAATACCATTTTCCCGCCGAATGGTAATGCGGTACTGAGATATGTTTTGGTCTAGCCTGTCAACACCTCCCAAGTTATATTTTCCAATTACTGATGGCATTTGTATCAAAACTTGTTTACGTTCTGCAATTGACCAGCGCGGAACTTGCTTTATAGAATGCACAGCAAACTGATTAGACCCAACGATAGCGACACCATTATCATTCCACATTGCCACTAAAATGCTAGAATCTTTTTCAAGAAAATGCTCCTCAGTCACTCGTGCACAGTTTACAGACTGCTTGACTTTGGTTAGGGAATACTTTTCAGATCTATTACTACGAACTGTGTCAGTAGCAGAATGACCTCTTCGCTGTATCTCTTCTAGAAGGTTGAACGATGTGAAAAATGTTATCAACAAAGAAGGAAAATTTATTAACTGTTTATTGAGTTTCAAGTTTATCAGACATGTTAAGCACCACTTCTCCTCCTCCTAGGCCGTAGCTGTCCTTGTAACAGCTAATTTTTGCCCTTTCACATTTTCCTTAATGTAAATCAATCCAGTATAAACAACCTAATGGACTAGCTGCTATCCATCCGTTGTAACCCCATCGAATCGGTTTGCCCCAAATAAATTGCTTTGTGGGATGGCCACCACAATATCCCCTCATCAATAGAGACATTTTTTGGATAAAAAACTGAACAAAACTGTATAAATCTTTCATTTAGAAGGTCCAAAAATGGGTGTACCTTTGCAAACCTGCCCTTGCTGTCGAGTTCATTGTTGTCTGCTTCATGAAAGTATTCCATTATCTTATCAAATATGTTTCTTCGCATTGAACTGGCTACAAACTCATTTCAAAAATCAGATTCGGTTTCCCAGTATAAACGACGATGAGGTAGCGTGTTATATCCTGAGAGCAACAAAATACCAATGAAAACCTGCATCTTGCTACTTGACAATTGGAATGTATGACTTCCTTTGTTAGCAGCAAAACAAAGCAGTTCAGGATTCAGTCCCACTGCATGGCACCTTCGGCAAGTGTCTTGTACTATAGCCTCGGGCCGGCCAAAGCCTTCTCAGATGATTTGATAGACGGAAATTGAGAGAAGCCCGTCGTATATATATATATATATGTGTGTGTGTGTTTGTGTGTCTGTGTTTGTCCACCCTCGCATGAAAACCGATGTTGGTGTGTTTATGTCCCCGTAAAATAGCGGTTCGGCAAAAGAATGTGATAGAATAAATACTACGCTTATAAAAAATAAGTCCTGGGGTCGATTTGTTCGAGTAAAGGTAGTGCTACAGCATGGTCGCAGTCAAATGTCTGAAACAAATAAAAGATTATATATATGTGTGTGTGTGTGTATGTATGTATATATACATATATATATATATATTGTATGTATGTATGTATATATGTATGTATATATATATATATATATATTATATATATATATATATATTTATATATATATATATGTATGTATATATATATATATATATATTTATATATATATGCATGTATGTATATAAATATATTTACGTATGTATGTATATATAGATATATGTACGTATGTATGTATGTATGTATGTATGTATGTATGTGTTTGAATGTGTACGTGTGTGTATTGGCATTCTTCAATATATATCTTATTCAGTATAGACGCGCACGGATATAAGACATGGATCATCTATTTGACTTCAGCGTGAGGACACCGGCATGAACATTTTTACCTCGTTAGAGATCTTACATAGTATGTATGTGTGCAATATTTAAAAACATGTATGTTACAAACATGCTGGCTTGACTACCTCAGGAAATAGTGTGGGAGTTGAAATTGAGATTTATAACTTGAATGTTGCCATATATAGTCTAGTTGTTACATTTTCACTTTGGATTTTCACCCACGCTATTCAATATACTACAGTAAACATAACGGAACACTTGTGTATATAAAGGAATCTAACTATGTTGTGGTGATATTCGATGTCTAACTAATTAGATAGGTAATATAGCTTCCCACAGATCTCCATTTGTCGGTGTAGCCAGGTATTGCAGAAAGAGTTGAGAGAATACCAGTTTCAAAAACACGACATCAGTTTCATATATAACGAAGTTCTGACACTGGGCGAAAAACGAAGAGAAATTAAACAAAAGTTGTAACCTAATTAACTTTTCGGTTAATCCGCCTTACAGCATCAACGTGAAAGCCGATATAGCCAAAATTGTCTAAATTTAATTTCAAAACATTTTTCCACCGACAACAATCTACACGAATGATAGCCATCAAAACTATATTAACAGCTAAAGTTGTTTTTCTAGTGTCCGTAACATTTCCGCAACATATAATAACCACAAAGTGGTTTCAGCTAAAACACACAGCTAATTAATCCACCCAAGATTTTGAGTTCGGGTTCAGTCCCACTGCGTGGCATCTTGGGCAAGTGTCTTCTACTATAGCCCCGGGCCGACCAAGGCCTTGTGAGTGGATTTGGTAGACGGAAACTGAAAGAAGCCTGTCGTATATATGTATATATACATATATATGTGGGGGACGTGGTTGTGTGTCTGTGTTTGTCCCCTTAGCATTGCCTGACAACCGATGCTGGTGTGTTTACGTCCCTGTCACTTAGCGGTTCGGCAAAAGAGACAGATAGAATAAGTACTGGGCTTACAAAGAATAAGTCCCGGGGTCGATTTGCTCGACTAAAGGCGGTGCTCCAGCATGGCCGCAGTTAAATGACTGAAACAAGTAAAAGAGTAAAGAGTAAAGAGAGTACCTGTAAAGGGACTTTGTAATATCTACGGGATGGACCAAAGTTATATGCTTCATATCTTTAATACGAATACATTATGCATTTTCAAACTGCAAATCTGAGAAAATATTTCCTAAAATAATTATATAGGCGCAGAAGTGGCTGTGTGGTAAGTAGCTTGCTTATCAACCACATCGTTCCGGATTCAGTCCCTCTGCGTGGCATTTTGTGCAAGTGTCTTCTGCTATAGCTCCGGGCCGATCAATGCCTTATGAGTGGATTTGGTAGACGGAAACTGAAAGAAGCCTGTCGTATATATGTATATATATATATATATATATATATATATATATAAATATATATATATATATATTTGTGTATGTGTGTGTGTGTGTGTGTGTGTGTTTTTGTGTCTGTGTTCGTCATCCTAGCATTGCTTGACAATCGATGCTGGTGTGTTTACGTCCCCGTCACTTAGCGGTTCGGCAAAAGAGTCCGATAAAATAAGTACTGGGCTTACAAAGAACAAGTCCCGGGGTCGATTTGCTCGACTAAAGGCGGTGCTCCAGCATGGCCGCAGTCAAATGACTGAAACAAGTAAAAGAGTAAAGAGTATAGAATTTCTTAATTTAAAACGAAATATATATATATCTTATGTAAAATACACTTGTGTATGTGTGTATATGTGTATTCGCTTTTCACGCGAAAACGGCTGCGCGAATTGCTTCCATACTTAGGATGCATGAATAATTTGACCTCGGATACATAATAGGATCATCAGTTTATTTTTTTATTAAAAATAAATAATATTGCTTTCTATATATGATACACTTCTTTAAAAATATTTCACATTGTCAACTCCTGGTATTGATGTAGCAATGGCGAAATTTTCCGTTTTCATTTGCAAACTCACTCACTGTCTACTTCAATGCTTTTATTCCGAGTTTTAATTCGCTGACCTGAAATTTTGACTGTTACTTACTCTATCGATCTCTCCAAAAGGATTAAAGGCAAAGTCGACCTCAGTGGAGTTTGGACTCAAAAGGTTAAGACAGACAAAATGCCACTACATATTGTGTTCGGTGTGCTAACAATTCTTCCCGCTCCCCGCACTGATTGTAAATTTACTGTAAGTAACCATAGTAATTAGCCAATAGGCGTAGGCATAGATGTGTCGTAAGAAGTTTGCTTCCCTCCCTCATGGTTTCGGGTTCAGTCTCACTGTGTAGCTCCTTGGGCGAGTTTTTTTCCTCTATAGCGTCGAGCCGACCAAAGTCTTGTGAGTGGACTTGATCGACGGAAACTGAGAAAAAATAGCCGTGTGTGTCGGGGGAACGTGTGGGAGTGTATGTGTATTTTGTCTGTCTGTCCTCTGCTATTGCTTGACAACCGGTGTTGGGGTGCTTGCTTCCCCCGTAACTTAGCGGTTCGTGACAAAAACGGACAGAATAAGAACCAGGCTTAAGAAACATGAGTAGTGGGGCCGATTCATTCGACTATAATTCTTTCCCTTGGTGCCCCATCATGACCGTTGCCTTATGTAACTTAGCGGTTCGTCACGAAAACGGACAGAATAAGTACCAGGTTTAAGAAACATGAGTAGTGGGGCCGATTCGTTCGACTACCATTCTTTAATATGGTGCCCCATCATGACTGCTGTCTGATGACTGAAGCAAGTAAAAGACTAAAAGAATAATAGTTACTTGTAGCACAGTGCATAACAATAACCCTAAATTTTAAAAAAATTAAGTAAGATAGTAAATTTTAAAAGACTTTTTGGAAATCCAGTTTCATTCGATGAGGTTAGTAGCTTAGCAAATTCATTGGAGCTTCGAAAAAATTGCTTTGTTCTATTTGCTCTGCCTCTGTACTGTCTGAGTTCAATTCCAGCTGAAGTCATCTTTCAAGAGTTGATATATTAAAGTACCATTCAAGTGCTGGAGTTTATTTAGGAAACTATGCAAACCTGACATAGATACGCATGTTCAACTTATGTAGCTGTATTCTTATGTTAAAATCATTATTAAACTTACGATTAGTTTGAGCAAAAACAATTCTACGAGAAAATTTCGAGACTGAAATATTTTCATATTACAACAGAGTATCTAGTAAGATGTATTGTTTTATTATTATCATGGTAGTAACGGTAGATTAAAATTTAATTTTGATTAGAATATATACCGGAATGAATTTCTCAAGAGAGAATGCCAAGAGGAAGAAAAACATACAATAATGAGATTTCAGCGTTTGTTGTAATTTTCAACTAAAATAACATCAAGAGTATTTAGTCCCAATCTAGATGATAATTAAATTATCGATCAAAAAGCTATTGAAAATAAGTCATTTAAATATAAATTCAGAAAAATAAATAAATAAAATCCAAAATCAAATATCATGTTTATTGATGACAAACAAATTTGATTTTTTTATTAATATTTCTTTGTTTCTACTTATGGAATCTAACTGATAGATATCTCAATAGATATATTTTTTCTGTAAATGATTTTTCGTCCAAAAACTACTAGCAGACATATTAGAAATAACGCATACCACTAATTTAATTAATGAATATATAAGCTAGTAATCTTCCAGGCAAGAAATTCCTAGCCTAATTTCATTACATCAATAATAAATTATATCTAATACTAAAAGGATTATAACCAAACTGTAATGTATATCTTTTATTATTATTTTTTTCTTTCAGATACAACTGATAAGTAATAATTATTACATCAAGAATATTTAAAAAGATAAAAAAAAGAGAAATTTCAAGATGAAATATGGCGTAAATATAACTTTAGCAATAGGAAATTTTATTTCCATTTGCTGTAAATTGGGTAAAATATATCTGTACGCCATCGACATTCTTCTAACAATTCTGAATATATACGTGATTTGTGATTACAAAACAAAAACAAGTTAATTAGGCAATAAGAAAATTTAAAATTAATTTTAAAGTAAATATCGCATATTGTTATTGTTGAATAAAATCAAGATGTTTGTTTGTATGAGTCTTATTAAAAATATAGTAAATACAAAGAAAATATCTTAAAGTAAACAACATTAATTTTATGCATAAAATAACTGCTGTCCTTTTACACTTGCTCTTTATCTATATCTCTATTTCTCTCGCGTTTCTCTCTCTCTCTCTTTCTCTCTTTAACTCCTACATTCAACCATTAAAGTGAGGAAGTTAAGAATTTATTGTAAATTAATACCATAAATTGTACTGAGAATATTGCATCGAGAAATAATTTCAATATAGATTTTCGTGTATTTTTTTCTCTCTCTCTCCTGAAACGTCTAAATTTTCAAGATTAATTTGCTAAAGATATTATAATTCACAGCATGAATTCCACCAGATGATTTCAAAGGACAATTTAATTATCATATTTAAAAGTTAGAGGACTGATCCGTACGTTAAAGCCGGAGATAAACACTGAAATTATTAAGTAATGTAATTTAAAAGACTGAAAATTAGTTCTAACCTGAGACCTAATTTAACGAATGCTTTCGTTACAGCAGAAGTGATAAGAGTACCCAGCGAGCCATGTTCGGTTCCTTTTCTGTTAACAGCGTCAGCCGTTCAATTGCAGATATTCAGTACAACGCCTGTAGTCAATAATATCGATGCCACTAGAGACTTTATGTTATTTTGGTACATATTTTGAATAGCTATCTTTCTATCCATGGGCGTATATTTCAACAGAGAAGAGTTGTTAAATTTACGGAGAATCATTTAGGAATACCTCTCGTTGTTTGTTACGATTCTCTGCCGTCTAATTTCAAATCCCATCAAGATCAGTTTGCCTGTTGTACTTTCGGGATTGATACAGTACCAATCTATGGTTATGATGTAGAGGGGAAAGATCACTTATCATATGTATTTCGGCTGTTTCAGTTCTAATTTCAAATTCTGCCTCGGTGTTGATACAAGGGCTTATCTCACAAGAGCATCACCGTCATTCAACAACTGGTCTGTGTGGACTGTTAGCTTTTAATCAACATGAATTAGGTGATGATGGATTACTGTATGTCAGTCCAGTAGTTGACTGAAAGCAGCTGATAGTGAAGGAAGAATTTCTCAGATGCCTAGGTTATGCTTTGGCACAACAAACATAAATACACATCAACATGCTTACACACCCATTTATATATATATATATATATATATATATATATATATATATATATAAAGACAGGGTTCTACCCAGGTTTCGTTAAACAACTTATGATTGCATTGTAATGATACCACAATATAAGAAAATTAATCAATTACACAGACTCGGATCCAAACAAGAAACGAGTTTTCGAAATAAAGTCCTTAACCACCTTCAGGGCTATGTCTTCGTCTAATTCAGTGATATCATGTTATTTTCTTGCAATAACCCCCCGATTTCTGTGCTTGGTCAAAGCCAAAAGTTAACCTAGTACCATTATGCTGATACACTACACTATATTTAGTATAATTCAGTATATTACACTTGTTTATTTTTAGAAGTCGGAGCTCAGTTGTAGGAATAGAAATGAAGACTTTGACTTCATATGGTCAACTTCTACCAGATAACAAATTGTCAAATATACAATGCTAATACTCTACTAGATAAAGGTCAAACAACTGTTGTAAGGAAAATGGTACTCCCTTTACTACGTGACAGAGTGGTATGACTCATCCACTATAAAGTTAGAGAGTCAGTCGTTGTAGGAGGTAATTAGTAGTAGAGTTCTCAGTTGGGGTCACTGTCACATACGAGATATATACGAGTTAGAGTTAACGTCAAGGTAGACGTCCCGAAGTCATTGTCTTGCGGAGCTATCAGTGATAGCACGATAGAGGAGTCAAAGATAATAAGTCGTGGAATACAGCCACAATATAATAGTGGTGACAAGAATATTGCAGCTTCGACAACAACATACAAGTGGACGAGGATCCACATTATAACAATGGTGTTACAAGAAAGAAATTATATTTCATCGGCGAATGTATTTGCACTGTAACTTTTCGAGGTGAAACGAAAAAGAACCATCATTCATGTGTTGAAAAATTCACTAAACCTGTTTGGCACAGAATGCACGAAGTTATTTAAAATGTGGGATATCCCCATTAGAATTCTCTGTGAAAATGTAGTCGGCACGGTCAAAATTTCGAATGAAGTCGAACAACTGAGACAAAAGATTTTTTAAATTGTTTCCAAATATTTTTTTGGAAGGATTAAAACGTTGCACTAAAACGGTAATAAATTTTTTGCCCAAATTATTCACAGGATTCGGCATCCCAGACGCGATTGTATCTGATAACGTAACACAATTTGTGCTCAGTGAATTTAGAAAATTCTACGAAATGCTCACTCTAGAATATAAAATGTTAGTGCCTTGCAATCCCAGATCAAATGTACAGGCAGAGCGTTTTGTGGATACATTTAAAAGAGCTTTGAGAAAAGCAAACAAGGAAGTCAGAGAGGAAGTCATTCTGCAGCATTTCTAAGGGTATACAGGGTGACATCGAACCCCAATACACCAGCAAGAAGCTCACCAGCAGAACTAATGTTTGCGAGAAAGGTGGAATCAGTTTTTGATACGCTGTTACTTGGCGAAGAAAGAAAAAGTACCAGGAAAGACAATAAAATTTTTTTTAACCTTGGTGAAAATATTTACATGAGATCGTATAAAAACGGAAAACAATATTGGGAAGTTGACAAAATTAGAGTATCTAGGAAAAATGAGGTACGGAATTAAAAGAACAGATATTCAAATAAGACACAGAAAGCAATTGATGAAGCCATTCATAGAACTTAAACCAGATAGATAAGTAGAACCTTTGGAACGGCTGTGTGACACATTCTAGGTACAAACATCCTTAAAGGTAGTTGGATCGGCGCGTACAAGTGGAAGAAAAAGGAAAGACACAGATTTCCTACAAACAGACGCCAAAAAAGAAAAGAATATTAAGTTGGGAAAAAGAAAAAAACGCTAAAAAGGGAAGAGTCGTGAATAAAGTAAAAGTAAATTACTTGCTTCCACAGGAAAAAATAAAAGAGGGAGATGTTGTATTGAAAATGGCACTCCCCTTCCGACGTGAGAAAGTGGTATGACTCAGCCACTATAAAGTCTGACAGTTAGTCGTTGTAGGAGATCAGTAGTAGCAGAGTCGTTGTACAAGTTCTCAGTTGGAGTTACCGTCAAGGCAGATGTCTCGAAGTCATTGTCGATAAGAATATTACAGTGCCGACAATAACATACAAGCAGACAAAGATCCACATGATAACAACAACTAACAAGAAATAAATGCTAAACCGCTCATAAATCAGTTCTACCATCTCGAAAAAATGTAAGGGTGCATTAGATAATTCAGTTCATGGACTAAGCCAAAAACAATGAATTGGGCATGACAGGAACGCTTTTGATCAGAGGTTCGCTTTGTCACAACAAAACTTGAACTGAACAACAGCAACAATTATAGTACCATCGCTTATAGCAGTGAGGTCGCCCTCACGTGACTTACAGATTTTGCTGTTACTTAACCACAGATCATCTTTGATCAAGCAGACTAAGATGAACAATCACAAGTGTTCATGCCATGACTATCTCTTAAATGTAGACACTCTATTCGCGAGTAAAATACGGTATGTAATTTCGCAATTTTCAGAATAGAAGCTAAGTTCTAGTTTTACTTGTCTGGTACTTTATTTCGTCGATTCCAAATGGTTAAAAGCAAACTTTAACCCGTTATGAACTGAACTGAAAACAGTAAAACTCCGAAAAAGTATTTCAAAGCACTTTAACTGTCGCTCTAAAGAATCTGCTAATCCACCAAATTTTTATCAACTACTAAATAATTCAAGTTGGCTATACTTTTTAAGAAGGTGGTTTGAAAGAAATTTCGTTGCTATTTCTAACAGGTGAATATGTAATTATGTCCCTTGTTGGTTCGTCGTAGTTGATATCAACCAGCTACATGGGACTGTTTGAAAGTTCACTTTTTAGACAGAGGCACGAAAGGATCCAACAATGTATGAAGCAATGACTGGTCAGCTGCTTCCCTGGTATGTTTACTGAATCAGGATCGACTTGTAGCTAAGCAGCAACTTGTTAACAATAGTAACCAAATATCCCTAGAATCTATGAAAATTTTGTCTGGATAAAAGCGAGAATGGTCACCACCATTGTGTCTTGAATCAAAGCTTTGGTCGATCAAGGCTGATCAAAGGTTAAACAACAACACGCTTAATTTGACAGCTCTATGCTAAGCAAACATTAACAGAGTGAATGTGATTATTATTGTTCATGCCTTTCCTCGGTTGTTTGGCTGCGTTTAGTGATGTGAACTGATTTCAGCTAAATGGTAAATACATCTAACAAAATCAGATACTTTGCAGTTGAAATTTAGACAGTAGTATCCACTAAATTGCCTGATTTTTCCTTGCTAGCAAATAATAAGGTACCTTTTATTTAAAACATTGCCTTCTGACATTATATACTTCATATCTAATTAAGGATATCTTTATTTCAGTAATTATTACAAACCGGAACAACCGAAGTATTAGATGAAAAGCATGTAATTCTCTGAATTTATGACACTTTCTCAATGATTATGGTAATCATTATTATTATTATTATCATCACAATTTATTACCGTTCGGACCTTTGATCAACTAACATCAGTTTCCATTGACCGTGTTATAAACCGACATGCCAACATTGAATTAGTGTTTCCTCAATATTAAATATCTAATCTGGATTACTATATAAACACTATAATTAAGGAGCTCTTTCAATATTTAAGCTTGATGATATCTCAAATATCAGGAATATTCTTTGATACTAAACGTCACCCACCCAGTCACACATATTTGATCCATATCCAAACCATGAGGCATAAACGAACATTTCTCAAATGAATGTCCATTCGTCTATGATGAAAGAAATATTTCACTGATAATATTCCAATCAAACTAAACATAAAATCAGCCACTAGTTTTGAACTTTAATTATATTCTTCTTCTATTCTTAGATGTAAATGCTGATTTCATATAATTTTATTAGAATTCAGCAAATATATATCCGGAAATTAGCGAAATAATGACTGAGAAAGGTATCTGACAACCAGCCAAATGTCAGCGATTCGCGTTTTTTTTTTTTTTTCACTTGAATTTTTTTAAATAACTAATTGAGTGGGAAAATGGCAGCTGCCGAAGCCTTATCACAAAACTTCAGTAACTGGTGCAGGACGAAAGATGTTCTTGTCAAACCGGAGTCATGTCGATTCTTCTTAAAGACATTCAATGGTAAAGTGATTACATTAACCGTGGTAATATTTAAATAAAGCTAGGTGAGCTGTCAGAATTGTTAGTACGCCGGGCAAAATGTTTAGTAGCATTTCGTCCGACTTCACATTCTGAGTTCAAATTCCGCGGAGGTCGACTTTTGCTTTTATCCTTTAGGAGTCTATAAAATAAGTACCAGTCGGGCACTGTGATCAATGTATTGATACTACATTTATCCTTAATAAAAACATAAAATGTTTGAAGAAAACCATGACGACTTCGTAACAGTCTCGTAAAAAATCTATATTCATACTCAGACATCAGGCACAGCGTACAATCTGACCGTTTGAGCTATTTGCTTCGGACCCACTGATCAATTTCATTCGCTTTGCAGACGTAGGATTGTCAAGCTAAGGACTCATAGAAATTATCCGTGACGCACACGGTATATGCTTAACGGTCCTAACTGTAACATTCCGGTCAACAGTACAGTCTATAAAATTAGGGGTGGTGGCCATTATAGTATTATATTTTAATTGTACAACTTGCCCAAGACTACAGAGAAGTATTTTGAAATATACCGACGAATTTACACACCAACGCAATACCGTCTGTTCAAGCTTGATATATTGTGTTAAGAAGGGAGAAGAGGTACTGGTGTTAGGAACAGATGAAGAGGTGAATGATGATGATGATGAAGATGAAGGAGAAGAAGGGGGAGGAGGAGAAGTGGAGAAAGTAGATGAAAAAGAAGCAGAGAAAGAAGAGGAAGAAGAAGAAGAGAGAGAGAGAGAAAAGGAAGAAAGAGAAGAAGGGGAAGAAGTGGAGAAAGAAGAAGAAGAAGAAGAAGGGGAAGAAGAAGAAGAAGAAGAGGAAGAAGAAGAAGAAGAAGAAGTGGAGAGAGAAAAGGAAGAAGGCGAAGAAGGAGACGAAGAACAATAAGAAGTGGAAGAAGAAGAAGAAGAAGAAGTGGAGAGAGAAAAGGAAGAAGGCGAAGAAGGAGAAGAAGAACAATAAGAAGTGGAAGAAGAAGAAGAAGAAGAAGAAGAAGAAGAAGAAGAAGAAGAAGTGAAGAGAGAAGGGGAAGAAGAGGAGGAATAAGAAGAAGATGTAGAGAAAGAAGAGGAAGAAGAAGAAATCAGCGAGTTTACATTGGTACAGAGTAATACATTTCTGTAGATAAGGTAAAGTATTTATCGACTATATATGCCCTAAATGCTGCTGCTGCTGCTGCTGGTGATGATGATGATGATGATGATAGCGTTGATGATGTGGTGAAAGAGGGGGTGGTGTAAGTGTGATAATGCTGATGGAGATGATGATGACGGTAATAGGGATAGCGCTA
Source organism: Octopus sinensis (assembly GCF_006345805.1). Classification (NCBI taxonomy): domain Eukaryota; kingdom Metazoa; phylum Mollusca; class Cephalopoda; order Octopoda; family Octopodidae; genus Octopus; species Octopus sinensis. Next base: position 28,211,341 of record NC_042999.1, on the reverse strand, counting down.
GTGATGTGATAATGAAGACGTTTTATTTTTTCACTTGTAAATAAGTAGGTGTTATAATTTTGTTCTTCTAACTTACGTAGGAACCAAACGTGACTTCCTCTAGTTATAGAGTTGTCAGCAGGAAAGGCATCCAACTGAAAATAAAACAAATTGTATCCTTCTTGAATGAAACAGGTATTTCATGGATGTGTTTCCTACACAGGCAATAACTTACTAAAATAGAATAAAATACAAAATTGATAAATAAACTACCGAAAGAAAAAGCAACGTGAATGATATTAGATTGAAAATCTAATATAAAAATTCGTGTAGCCCAACAAGGGGAAAACGTGATAATGTATTAGTTTATTCAATGTACTTATCTCAATTTTATTATAAATCCAAATGTAGTGGTACAAAACGTGACATGTACTGAAACACATAAATACAATTCTGTGGGAGAATGTTAAAATAAAGGCTGTTGGTTCAATGGATTGTTGAAAGGTGTATTTGAGATCTAAAGTGATCCATTCTTTCACCGAGTGGGCTTTCACCAACAAACTCAATTGTCGTTCTTTGTTCTTCTGTTTCTTTAGTATGTAGAAGATTCTATAGTTCTTGTGAGTTATTGAATTAGTCTCTTCAATGTTTTATAAATTATAAGATATGAAAAGACGCTTGTACGTATCAAATGTTGCTTAACAAATTTCTTGCATTTACCTTCAAGTATTGTTTAAATGGTTTCCTCTGTACTGGAAATTTTACGTTTCATTGCGAGAGTGTAAGACTGCCGAATAAAAGGTTTATTCTGCCATTGGCCATGCTCACCTGGCGAACAAATACATTTCACTAAAGACAACGAATGAATGCATCTATTTGGCCGTTAGATCTACTAGAAATAGCAGCCATATATGCCACATCAAATTTCATTGCTTTAACATTATCAAAAGATATTGAATAAAATAATCATAAAGACTACTAAAATACGAGATAGACATGGATGGAAAGCCTTTGACCCTATGTCTCTTCGACGGATGTGGTAAGTGTGAGTGTGTGTGTATGTGTGTGTGTGACAAGAATGGGGTTGCTAGTTCTAAATCCTCTTGGTGTCGGGAATATTACATATTGTCCATAAATAGTTTATTTTTCTCTCCTCTGCAGATCTTATCGCGTAGCCTGCGCAATACTTTAACAGAATTGAAACAAGAATGCATTACAGGTCAATTGTCATACAACGAAATTCCTGTTGTTAACCTAATTGTGTTTGTGACTGTATTAGCTTTGTTTCTTACCAGTAACTCACTAGACATTATTGTTGTCGATCTTTTGATGACATGTACTTGGATACTTGTGTAATGGCTTTGGTATAAATGAGGTTGAAAGTCAAATACTTTCATATAGTCTAACCATACAGTCAAATTTCAGCGGTGTTGCTTATTTACTAAAAAAAACATCATATTCGTTGAAGTGCAGTTCGCTAGAACTCTAGACTTCTCTTCCGGCCTGTCATCACACTTTGTGTATGTCACGAGGATTCTGCTTACATGCATTATATAATATGTATATAAAAGTGTATGTATGTATGTATGTATGTATGTATGTATGTATGTTTGTATGTATGTATGTATGTATGTATGTGTGTGTGTGTATGTATGTATGTATGTTTAGAAACTTATTTCACTACCATAATAAAGTATTAACTCTATGGCAATCCAATTAATGAATATTACTCGAGATTAAATTTTACTGTGCTTTCGGCACTATTTTTAAGTGGAAATTATACAAAAATGAATCTTCTTTCCTCTTTGAAATTAACATTAATTTTATTAAAAACAGTTGTAATTTATATATAAGTGTAATTTAGATTTATATGTTTAACTTATAAAAATGGTAGGTAATCAGTAATTTTACTAATTAATTGTAAATATGAATATTGCAAATTCTATCGATTAGAATTTTATTGCTTCCTGCATTAAATATTAAATGTTTTATCACCAACGTTATTGTTTAAAATAGAGATCGCTTGACATTAAATTTGTTACTGTGATTCTTTGTATTATTGAAAAAATAATAACCAAATTAGTTTATGAATTCTTTATTTTATTTATATGTTAAATTATACTGAAGAATATTTCCTTAGAAATGTTATGCTTTCGGCTTCTGTCATTGTTTAGTTGTCCCAAAGCTCGGTACACATGGTCACAGCTCCACTACACACTTCTCATTTCATAATGTAATTCTAAATCACTAACTTTCGATTCTAAATGGATTTGAGCTTGATTCGATGCATCAGCTATTTGATATCAATAAAATAATTATCATTATTTAATTGATATCGATTTTATCAAGTACATTGTATATGGAGTAAGTGAATTTACTGAAATAGTTATAAATAATATTACAAGTTATAAAATTAACATTTCTACAGTTGTGTAGAGAACAGTGATACCCAATTGAAGTTTCTACGTACTGCCTTCGAACGCGCAAGATTTAAGCTGTAAATGTTCAGTTAAAACAGTTGTCTGTGAATGTTAGCAAGAAGACAGTTAATGCACAATCGAATAACATGAACGTTATAGCATTATTTCGTAAGCAAAAGCGTCATTGATACAATTACCAGTTTCATAATCTCACTGATTATGACTAATGCACAGATTATAATGAACGCAAAAATTCCAATGAATACACTGATTTTAATGAACACAATAATTATAATGAACACAATAATTATAACGAACACAGTAGTTATACTGAATACAAAGTTCTCATCAAAGAATGACCCACTTGTTAAAAACAATAAATCTTTATTTCATTTTGCACTTTTAAGAAACCTGAGAATTCTTTTATCTCTTAATTCTAAGAGTACACTCGCAGGAAATCTTAATTGTTACGTTATAGTTTTCGATAGTAGAGGCGCAATGGCCCAGTGGTTAGGGCAGCGGACACGCGGTCGTAGGATCGCGGTTTCGATTCCCAGACCGGGCATTGTGAGTGTTTATTGAGCGAAAACGCCTAAAGCTTCACAAGGCTCCTGCAGGGGGTGGTGGTGAACCCTGCTGTACTCTTTCACCACAACTTTCTCTCACTCTTTCTTCCTGTTTCTGATGTACCTGTATTTCAAAGGGTCAGCCTTGTCACGCTGAATCTCCTCGAGAACTACCTTAAGGGTACACGTGTCTGTAGAGTGCTCAGCCACTTGCACGTTAATTCCACGAGAAAGCTGTTCCGTTGATCGTATCAGCTGGGACCCTCATCGTCGTAACCGACAGAGTGCTCCTATAGTTTTCGATAACAAAAGCTAACAAATTAATAAGAAACTACTATTTTACTTTGTAAATATATACGGGAGTGCATTATAATGCGTGAGTTAGCGATCTGATAACCAGCGAGTGAAGTGTAAGAGTATTCCACCTGTGCATGGTTGAGCTGTCAGTTATTCAACCGGTAATACCAACCGAACCAGCCTGGTAAAATTGGGAATTTTAGTTCACCCTATGGCATAGAAAATGATTCTGTAAAGCGGTTGATGATTTCAGGAGAACCCAACCCCCTGTTGAGCCCAAACCCCAATATACTTATATGTGTGAGTGTTTTTGTGTTGTGTGTGTGTATTGAGTGTGTGTTGTATGTGTGTATGTATATATATATATATATATAATATATATATATATATATATATATATTGGAAGGTTTGGAGATGATGTACAGGTATTATATATTAGAAAAAATGAGGTAATCAGATCGGATGGTTCATATTTATAGATATTTATTTATATATTACATTTTTTACATATATATCATATCATTCAGATCATATCATTCGGATTAGCGCTTTCTCCCAATCGAGTGGGTTTTCAAATCAAATCAATTATTCCTCCCCACCACTACTACGAAACTATAAAATGTTCAAATTACCCACAAGGAATTGATTTGATTTGAAAACCCCACTCGATTGGGAGAAAGCGCTAATCCGAATGATATGATCTGAATGATATGATATATATGTAAAAAATGTAATGTATAAATAAATATCTATAAATATGAACCATCCGATCTGATTACCTCATTTTTTCTAATATATATATATATATATATATATATATATATATATATATATATATATATATAAACGTGTATGTGAGTGTTGCATGTACTGATTTCTGAGTAGCACGAATATACAAATGTACATGGTAGAAAATACCAATATATGATACCTGAGGTGTTCGTAAACAATAACCATTTAGCGATTGGGTGATCGCATCAGTATACGTTCCCTTGTTATTCTAAAACGTGTTATAAATCAATAACCTTCATTTTGACCCAGTGTGTAAGTATGTGGTGATGTGTCTGTGTTTTATATGCATTAAGGCCTCAGTAGTGGGCGGGATAGAGGGAGGAATGTATCTTCTAAACGGAAACCTTACTAGAATCACTGCGTAAAATGGTGACCCCGGTAAAAATACCCAAGATGCCATGTGGTGCTGTTAATCCAAGATTCAGAACAAAAAAGAGCCGGGACAAATACCGCAAGGTTACTTTGGTCTCCCATTGTAATTGTACCTTCATTCCAACACTGTGAATTTTATTTTTAAAAACTCCGGAAGGATGAAAAATAAAATTGATCTCGCTGAGATTTGAACACAGAGCGGTGACACTTGGGGCAAATTCTGCGAGACATTCGCCGCCTTTTTGACACAGTCCCATCGACTGCAAGTTCGACTCATGGCACCCAGGTTGACATTACACTGCTCGTACTACCTATGTACAGCTAAATGGACGTGTACATTTAGTGTGGTTTCTCTGTGTGCGTGTATGTGTGTTATGTGACTGTATGTCCGTACATCTATTTATGTGTATAGGTATTCTGTAAGCTGTACTTGCCAAAGTTAGATGTACGTACGTCCAGACGCAAGCATGGCTAGGATATAAAGAAGCCATCTTCGAACCCAGGAGGTGCTGGGCTCCATCCCATTCGGTGGAACCTTGGGTAAGTGCTTATCGTTTTTTATTTTAAAATCCTCACCTAGGATTGACAAAACTTTATGATTGGATCTGGGTATACAGAAAATGTACAGAAGCTCATCGGATGAACTTTAGGTGGCCATAATTTTGTCTGAGAATTACACAAAAGGTTCATACACGTCCCTTTACAGTTACTTACATGTTAATTTAATGATCAAAGGAGTTCAGTGAAAAAGAAATGAATGGTCACCGTCGAAACCAACGAAGGAAATTCAGTTTATTTATTGACAAGGGTATTGTACCCCCACTGATTCCTATTTACTTTTAGAAAGATTAAATAACCACAAAGTAATAATTCACAGTTGGGTGGATTATATAACCACGTGGTACATATTTACAATTAGGTGATCTGTACCTATTGCGATGATACTAATTATCAGCTACAAGGATTGTACTTATTCACAGGGGTACCTATTCATTACCAGCACAACTGCACCTATCCACAGTGCTACCGTATTACAGCTAGGTAGAATGTATGCACCATAGAGGTACATCTTTACAGATAACAGGACAACACGTAGTACAATGGCACCTACTTGCGGCTAAAAGGAAGGCAGCTTCCTTAGAAGTACCGACTTACAACTAATTGCGGACTACACCAACATATGGGATTTATTTACGGCCAGATGGACTGCAGCTAAATATGGGACTTGTAAGAGCAATACATTAACACATGGGGTCTGTTCACAGGTAGGTGGACTACAGCAGCACATGGGACCTGTTTACATTTAAGTAGACTGCGCCAATACATGTGGCCTGGGCCTACGTATATCTAAGATGGACTGCACTAACTCATGGAATCTATTCATAGATAATTGAACTGCACTAACACATGGGACCATGTGTCGACTGCCCAAATTTGTGTGCCCTATGTATAGTTAAGGCGCACTGAACTAATTCACGGGGCCTATTTACAGTTAGGTCAATTTTTGGAGCACATGGAACTTATTTAAATGTAAGCGGAAGATTTGAACGCACAGTGTTTATAGATATTTAAGTGCACTCCTTTGTAACCTATTTACAACCTAGTAGAAAGTGATCATCTATAAACAGTTGAACATCTCCATTTACGCTGAACATATTTTGGGAAAATACGAATTTCTCAACTTCTTATCGATATATATATATATAGCCATTGTCTTCTGTTCTTCATTTCTATTCCTTGCTGTACTGTGCATCAATTCCATTTTTAGGGGAAGAAGTTGCTAGATCCCTTGCTCAAACTCACTCTGTTTTTGTAGAGCATAACAAAAGCTCTGAGTTGCTCCATCATGTCTCCTCTCAGAGAGCACGGCAGCTAACGTCGAAACAAAAGGGGGGGTGAGATGGACGGTTAGCGTGATAATTGTAAGTGATGACATGATGATGATGATGATGATGATGATGATGATGATGATGTTGATGACGATGACGACGACGACTACAAGGAGGAGGAGGAGGAGGAGGAGAATGATGATGATGTGGAGGAGGCGGAGGAAGAGAATGATGATGATGAGGAGGAGGAGGAGGAGGTGGAGGAGGAGGTGGAGGAGAAAGAGAAGGAGCAGGAGGAGGAGCAGGAGGAAATGTGTAAGCTCTTTAAAACAAAAATACATTTTTGATTTTTGCTAGAATATACTTATTCTAAATTTCTAAAAACTAGAAGAAATACATTGAACACTAAAGAGTTTCTGACCACACACACACACGCTACCACATACATACATTTGTATTATGTAACTGTGTGTGTGTACATATGTGTGTGTGTGTGTGTGTGGTGTGTGTGTGTGTGTGTGTGTGCGTGTGCATAAACTGAGAGGCTGCTATATTCACTGTAAGTCTAAAGATCATTCTGTCCCAATCTGCACTTTTTCTTCCTTGGTCAGTTAATAATAAATTATTTACAAGTTGTTCTTGTCCTATAACCCCAAGAGGAAACTTCGCTGCATAAGATTTTGTTTCTTGTGAATTCACATTTGTTTGTACAATAAAAGAAATCGTAGCCCTGCAAGAGTTTTATGCAAACAGAAAAGACTTCGAAAGGACAATGAGTGAGTTTCAAAACGAAAGGGAAAAAAGAAAATAATGCTTTAACATATCAGACACTTGGTTAGTTGGTTGGTTGGTTGGTTAATTGATTCGTTCGTTCGTTCGTTGGCTCGTTTCTTCAACCAGTTGTCACCTATCCCTTGCACATTTCTTATTTCTTATAACTACAAAATTGTGTGTGTTTATGTGTGCGTGTGCGCGCGTGTGTGTGTGTGTCTTTGTGTCTGTATTTGTCCCTCACCACCACTTGACAACCGGTGCTGGTGTGTTTACGTCCCTGTAGCTTAGCGGTTCCGCAAAATAAGTACCAGACTTAAAATAATAAATACTGGAGTCGATTCCTCCGACAAGAAATTCTCCAAAGTGGTGTCCCGGCATGGCCAATGGTCTTAGCGTAGGCTTTAGGCGGAGGGCAACCAGATCGAACTGCCTCAAGTGTAACTGCCCGAAACAGTAAGGACTTCTGGTTACTTGACTGAGGAAAGAAGGCCACGAATGACCCGTATTTTTTTCCCTGTCCTTGTAAGTGTTCTTTCTCCTGGCCGCCTTTGTATCGTCTATCTGTCCGAATGTTTTTTGTCCTCTATTGCGTTTTTGTTCCATTTTGTATAATTATATATACATATAGCGGCGTACGTACACACTTGTGCTCACTTTATTGTAAGTATGTCTCTAAATGTTGTACGACTCTCTTTTAGTCCCCTCATGCTTTCATCTTCTTTTCTTTTTCTCGCTCCTCCTCCTCCTCTCTCTCTCTCTCACACACACATTTCTTGGCTCTCTCTTTCTTTAACTCCTACATTTCCTCCTCCTTTATCTCTCTTGTACCTTTCCCTTTGTCTCTGATGTTTTCTTCTAATCCTTCAAAACCGCTGCCCATACCCCTCTCTCCTCCGTCAATGTGACCAGTATCCAGTCAGCCATAATTTTTCTGTCTTGGCCTGACTGCCGACCGCCAATATCTCTTATGTCTATCTCCAATGTTCTTGCCTTTAGGCTTTCATTTCATACACACCAGCTCAGTTTGATTCGTTCTCAGTCGAAAGACACCTGTTGTTATACTCTTGTTGTTTGTATTTGTGATTGTGTACCATGTTCTCCGTTTCTTGTCTTTGTTTCTGTACACATTCGTTAGCGCTTTTTTACAAAAAAATTTAATGCCTTTAGCTTAGACTTTTTGTGGGGGCAACTAGATCCAACTGTCTCAAAAGTATAACCACCCGAAACAGTAAAGCCTTCTGGTAACTTAACTGAGGAAAGCAGGCCACGAATGACCGGACTTTTTCCTTGTCCTTGTAATTTTCATTTTTCCTGTCCGCTTTTGTACCGTCTATTTGTCCGAATGTTTTATTGTCCTCTATTGCGTTTTTCTTCTATTTTTTTATAGCTATATACATATATAGCGAGCTAGTAGAAACGTTAGCGCGGCGGGCGAAATGCTTAGCGGTATATCGTCTGCTGTTACGTTCTGAGTTCAAATTCCTCCGAGGTCGACTTGCCTTTCATCCTTTCGTGGTCGATAAGTTAAGTACCAGTTACGCACTGGGGTCGATATAATCGACTTAATCCGTTTGTCTGTCCTTGTTTGTCCACTGTGTTTAGCCCCTTGTGGGTAGTAAAGAAATAGGTATTTCGTCTGCCACTACGTTCTGAGTTCAAATTCCGCCGAGGTCGACTTTGCCTTTAATCCTTTCAGGGTCGATAGATTAAGTACCAGTTACACACTGGTGTCGATATAATCGACTTAATCCGTTTGTCTATCCCTGTTTGTCCTCTCTGTGTTTAGCCCCTTGTGGGTAGTAAAGAAATAGGAATTTCGTCTGCCACTACGTTCTGAGTTGAAATTCCGCCAAGGTCGACTTTGCCTTTCATCCTTTCGGGGTCGGTTAAATAAGTATCAGCTACGCACTGTTGTCGATATAATCGACTTAATCCATTTGTCTGTCCTTGTTTGTCCTCTCTGTGTTTAACCCCTTGTGGGTAGTAAAGAAAAAGAAATAGGTATGGTTATGGGCATTAATAGCGATGGTGGGTTACAGACCGAGGGAGATGGGGAGGTAGTGCCTTAGGCCTACAACTTGATTGTTGGTGTTGTTTAGTCCTCGAAATCAATACCTACCCCAGAGGACTTAACTGTAATCGAAACCATCCTAGCCACCCCAATCCCTTCTGTCGACTCAGGATTTCATTAACCAATGTGGCTTTTCCTTCTTAGATGTAAGTGTTGTTATTTGAGAGGGATTTAGTTTTTGCGTTTGTTGGTTTGCTGTAGAGTTATTTAGTTATCTTGTAACACTAGTGGCTATTTACACGTTGTTGTCTTCAACAATAGTAAGTTTTGGGAACCGGTCTTAGATATTGCTTATTTACACGTTGTTATATTTAACAGGAGTCAAAAGTTATAGATTTATTCCTAGTAATTAACAGTATTTGGAGCTTATAACCGTATATCTTGGGTATCATTATTATATCTAAAGTAAGGTGTTATAAGGTCTTGCATGTAAGAGGCCTTGGGTTTTGTATATTTACCCTTTGTTATATTCAACAATAGTTAAGTTTTATGAAATTATACCCTGCATTTAAAAGCAGTTGGAGTTTAGAAATGTACAACTCGAGTATCATTCTCATTCTTAATATAAGGTGTTATAAAGTGTAAATAATTTGTGCCTCGTTGTGCTTAGTAAGACATATATATTCTGACTTTTACACCACGTTATATTTAACAGGAATAAAGTGTTATAAACTTGCACCCTACTTTTAACAGCGGCTGTTAATACATGTGTTGGCTATCATTATACTTAATGTAAGGTGTTATAAGATGTACTTAATAGGAGTTGGGTATTGCTGTGAATTAATAGCTTAGAATTCACACCTTGTTATATTTAACAGGAGTGTGTTTTTAATATAAATCTACACATTGTAATATTATTCCTCATAAAATATTGTCATATCAATACCTGTTTAAAGACTTTGACCTTACTCTTTTCTCTTTCTTTTCCAATATGTCTGTCTCTTTCCATCTTTCTGTATCGCAGTATTAGAGCTGTTATCGTTAAACCCAGCATCGATCTTTTATCAGTTATCTTTTTTATCACAATGCTCCACTTTATTCTTGCAGCTATTCTGTTATCTCCACATCAGCCCTTTCTATAACTGTTATTAATATTTATTTTTGCTTAGTTGTCTGTTTGTATCTACGGTTTTATCATTACTATAACAGTTCTCTGTTATCATTTATCTTTCCACTTTCTTCAGCAAATATTCTTTCTGCTATTGCTCTTTTAATTTATTATATTTATCATATATAGCGTCGTTATGTTTGACTCACCCAATTTCCTTTATTTGTGTTCAGCAACATCATAAGTGGGTTCAATTTTGTGTCACGATGAACGTCAAGAATTGCCGTAGAGACAATATTCAGAAGAGTAATATGATCCCAGGGTATATCACACTAGTTTTAATAAATATATTATCACACTGATTTATGGTTGTAATTTGAACCAAGATAAAAAGGTATACAAAAATCCCTTAAACACCTCAATTATTACAATATTTTATAATAGTTATTTTTGGATTGACACTTCTAAAAATGTTGAGTTTCAATAACATTGTGATGCGTGTATGTTCGTGTATGCGTGTTGTATAGTTGTAGATGCGTGTCGTGTTATTATTGTATTGGTGTAATAAACATTTATACTCCCATCCTCAATGTCTAATTCATTTTTAATGTAATACAGAAATCCAGCAATTTAGTTTCTTTCCTATTATGGTCATCTTCTGGGCTCAACGTAATTAAGAGTTTGAACGAAGTCTAATTCAGGAATGTTTTCTAAATATGAAAAACAAAATAAGAAAAAAATAAAGTTTATCCAAGGAAATTGCTTTCCATAAGTGAATCAGGACTGCAACGTATGTCATGAAAAATATAAGCTTGCGATGATGAAGCTTACAGATTTAAAATCCCTGGAACACGTCATGAAAAATAAAACTTATAATGACATACTTGTAAGGACTGAACTGTGGATAATCTTATTCTGGGACCATAAATAATTTTAGTATTTGTTATATCAAACAGAAGTTAGATATTATAAGTTTACATTTCTGTATAATAGCCGATATCCTTATTGGTTCATTAGATGATTTTTGCCCAGCCATTGGATCTTTTCGGTTTGAACGGCAGTTTTTCTAGCGGTGTCATATGAAATTGTCACCCATAATTATGACCCTAGTATCGATCTATTGCATTTCAATCTGTTTTAGGGTTAGGTTTAGGGTTAGGGGTGGGGGAAAGGGTATATTTTTTTCTTCACAAATGTAAATAAACCCAATCTGTTTCTTAAACGAGGGACATATTCATACGGCACAGAATGTTTTCACCTCAATAGACAGTCATTGGTTGGTTGAAATTGCAGAAATTGAAGAAAAACAACAACAAATATCTTATAAACTATAGAATTTTCTCAATAAAGCCAAGAGAAAAATATGTTTTATAAACACATTCTACCAGTATACGAAGTTTAAAATTTTTAGTTACCTAGAAATTATGTTAAAAACTGCCGTTCTAACCGAAAAGATCCCAGCCATTTATATTGCATAGAGAGAGGCGGGGAGATAGAGTAAAGAAAGAGACACATAGAAAGGTGCAGGATGAGTGCATATGCCAGGTTTGGTGGCAAGAGGAGAAGCAGGAGTAAATGACACAGTAGTTATAGAAAAAGTTATGCAAATGAGAAAGCTTTTTTTCTTTTTTGTTTCGTTTAATTCTAGTTTAACGTAATAATTTTTTTTTCGAAAATTAGTCTAGATCAAATCACTTTACATAAACATCAGAACATTTTGATAAAAATTAAATTATAATTCTTGTATGTATGCCTTACTTATTGATATTGCCCATGGCGTAAATGTATCCTTGCAAAGTTATTTTCCAAAGTAACGAGTAATACTAGTCGAGTTACATTCTATTTAAGAAGAGTGAGGTACCATAAGTATAAATAATTTTTATGCGTTTATCTTGTTACCTCCACGTCAGTCTTTTATGTTGCAGTTAACAATGTTACTTTTAGTTCTAACTAGCAGTATCGCCCAGCGTTGCTCGGGTTTGTAAGGGAAATAACTATATAAGCATTTTTAGAGAGTTATAGCCAAAAAATAGCAAAAACAAATGCATTAAAAATGGGAAAAAAATAATGGTAATTTTTTTTTTAATCGTTGACTCATCGTAGACATTTTTAGAGAGTTATCTCCCTTATATAATAGCGAAAAAATGCATTAAAATGGAAAAAAATTATGGTAAATTTTTTTTTAATCGTAGACTCATTGTAGACGCGCGCTAATGCCCAGAAGGGCTCGATATGAATCACGACTATAAGATACCCGGTTTTGGTTAAGCTGCACCGCAAAATGTGGGAGTAGTTAGGAATCTAAATCGTAGGAGACAGACACACAACTTGACTTTTATATATAAAGATATCTAATTCTGCCTTCTATATTCTTATCTCTGTTGTAAGTGTTGTTTCTAAATCTTTATCCCCTGTTTCTTTTAAACATATTTTGTTCTAAATTTTTTTTAACAATACTTAGCTTTTATTTCATAAAGTCATATTTAAACGTTTAATATTGTGTGGTGAGCCTGTGTTGCATTGTTCTGGATATATGAAATATCGGTTGGTTTCAGTCATTTGACTGCGACCATGCTGGAGCACTGCCTTTAGTCGAGCAAATCGACCCCAGGACTTATTCTTTGTAAGCCTATCGGTCTCTTTTGCCGAACCGCTGGTAAACACACCACCATCGGTTGTCAAGCGATGTTGCGGGACAAACACACACACACACACAAATATATATATATATATATATGCATATATACGCCGTCTACCAAATCCACTCACAAGGCTTTGGTCGGCCCGAGGCTATAGTAGAAGACACTTGCCCAAAGTGCCACGCAGTGGACTGAACCCGGAACCATGTGGTTCGTAAGCAAGCTACTTACCACACAGCCACTCCTGCGCTTATATATACACACACACACACACACACACACACACACATATATATATATATATAAGAAAGTTGGTTTGTGAAAGCACGTGGGTGAATATATAGAAAATAGTAAAGAGTGAAAAAACTACAGAAGGCTTAAATGTTAAAAAATATATATATTTGCGTCAATATGTCTGAAGAATATTAGAAAATTTTTTTTTTTTTCTCTTATAATGACATAATTTAAAAGAAAGACTGGTTTCGCGTGTAGCTTTTCAAATTTCTTGCGACGTTATGTTTATATTGAATAGAGTTTTCGTTATGTTTATGTACAGGAGAGTTCTAAATAAGGGAAGGTAGTGAGTGATTTCTTCCGGTGTAAGGGAGATAATCGCTTAAAAATGTTTTCCCATCCCTTGGTGTGAATTTCTCTGTATCAGTATATTCGGATGGTTGAGTCTGGGCTTGTACTTCTCAATGAAGAATGTTTCCTTGTTTAGTCTAATATGTGTTGATGATCCGAAAGCACATTGGTAAAATGGAAAGATTAAAAATTGTGGTAGTAGTTGCTTTGCGCATTTCTCAATGTGCTCACTAAAAGGTATCATTCTATATTCTGGGAATGCAAACTGTTGTCGATGCAGTGTGCATCTACGTCTGAGTGATAGTCCCGTGGAACCCACGTAGTCTTGGTGGCAGCCCGAGCATTTTATGACATAAATTATGTTTTCAGAGGCACAAGTAAAGTTAGATTTGATCTTGAATTTCTGTCCCTCTTTAAAGAGGAATTCTGATCCTTCTAGCAGGTTAGGACATGTTGCACAGTTCGATCTACCACATTTTTTTACTCCGTAATTTCAGAAGACAATTTTGCCTTTGTGAGAATCTTTTTGAGTGATTTAGGCTGTTTGTAGCTTTTAATGATTTTGTGTATGTTTAGAATTTCCTTTAATTTGGGGTCTTTATGAAGTATTGGTAAATTCTGGGTGATGATGGTGAAGGCTTCTTTGTTTTTGGGGTTGTATGTAGATGTGTAAAGTAGTATTTTCGGGGAAGGTGTATTGTTGTGTTGAACTTTTCTTAAAGTTTCTATGTTGATTTCTGTTGCACGTCTGATCCCATCCTCTATGAGTTGAGCTGGGTAATGTCTGTCAATTAGGGTGTTTTTGAGTTCTTGCAGTCTAAAGTTCCTGGTATTTTGTTCTGACACTATTGTGCATATCCTTCTTGCAAGGTTGAAGGGGATGTTTGTTTTAGTGTGTCTTGGGTGGCATGAATTAAAAAGAAGCTATTGTTTGGCGTCTGTGGCTTTGTAAAAAATGTCTGTTTCTATTTTAAGGTTAATTTTTTTAATTAGTATATCCAAGAACGGGAGCTCCTTTTGGTTGTATTCCATTGTGAACTGTATATTTGGGTTTATGCTGTTCAATAGGTTCTTAAATTTTAGGAGTTTATCTGTGTTTTCATTCCAGAGAATAAAACAATCGTCTAAGAATCGTTTCCAATTCTCTTTTATGTATTGAGAGAGGGGGTTTCCAAAGATTGATAAAGATTCCTGGTAAATGATTATTTCCATGTATCCCATTGTTAAGTTCGCAATGACTGGTGCTGCCCTTGTACCCATAGCAATTCCGGATTTTTGACGGTAAAATGTATTGTCAAACATGAAGTGGTTATTGTGTAGGATGAATTCAATTGATTTAGTAATGAATTCTTTACTGATCCTTTTTGGTATTTCTTCCGGAAATTGGTCTAACCAGAACTGTATTGCCTCCAGTCCATAATTATGAGGTATACTGGTATATAAGTTAACTACATCAAATGAAACCAGGATTGTTTCTTCCTTGGCTTTTTTTTGGAAGGTGGTTTAACATATCTAAGTCATCTCTGATATGGCTATCGATATGTTTAAGGAAGGGTTTCAGGACGATGTCCATAAGTAGACTTAGTCTGTGTGTTTCACAGGTTGGGCCAGCTACAATGGGTCGTAGTTTTAGTTCCCCCGGGTTAGGTGTGTGTATGTATGTCTTTGGTGATTTTTTAATGGTTTCATTTATAATTTGACTTTTATGAATTTTTGGCAGACCATAGAAAAGGCTAGGTTTGCATTTAAAGTTTGTTAGGAAGTCAATCTCTTTGGTTGTTAGTTCCTTTTCATGGGTTTTAATTAGTGAAGCAAGGAAATTACAAGATTTCTGTAGTATGATGTATCCATTATTACAACTGCATTTCCCTTGTCTGCTTCCTTAATGGTTATATACTCATCATTTTGAAGTTCTATCAGTTCTTTCCATTGTGTAGTGTTAAAATTTGAGTTAACTTTCTGTTTATGTATAGTATGGTAGGGAAAGTTCTCAATGTGGTTACAGAATTCGTCAAGATCTTTATTTCTTCCTCTGTGTGGGATGTGTTCACTTTTGTTCTTGACTAGTGATTCATCTTCAGTATTGAAAATGGTTGATGCTTCTGCTAGTCTTAATTTTCTGCAAAATTCTGTTATATTATCCTTGAGTTCATTTAGGTTGGCTCTGCGTGGAGTTGGTGCAAATTTGAGCCCTTTTGAGAGGATGTCAATTTTTATGTTAGAAAGAGGTTTGGTTGAAAGATTGATTATCTTCGGTTTTTCCTTATTACTGGGTTCCAGCCTGTGTCCTGGTGTCCCTGGTCCCTGGCTGAAAAATGTTGGGTATAATTTTGTTTGTATGAGTTGTCTGTGAGGTTGTGTGATATTGGGTCGGGGGAGTGGTGGTATTGATGCCCCCGATCGTTGTGTGTAGGGGAATCTATGGTTGTTTTTGTTTGTGGTGTGTGTAAAATTTCTGTATGAGAAATATTTTTGTTTCGAACTGCTTGTGGGATGTTGCTTGACATAGTGTTTTTTTTGCGTTTGTCTTGTGTTTAGTGGGGACCAGTAATTTTGGTTCATGGGGTAGTAGCGACTTGTGTGTGGTGTATTTCTTATTCTAGTGTCGTTTTGTGCTGTATGGTGGTTGGGTCTGGTATTAGGATGTTGTTGGTGTGTTCTGTTTTTGGTGTAATTTATTTCATAGACGCGTCGTCTGTCAGCTAGTTTCTGTCAGCTAGTTCCCTGTTAGGTCTTGCGTGGTTTGCAAAGGTTGGTTGTGGGTGATTTCTGTTTTTAGTGTATGGAGGATAGTTGGGGGTTGTTCGTGGGTTGTTTGGTTTTTCTTTTTTTTTTTGTAATTTTCTTAAGGAAGGGATTATTTGTACCCAATTCATTTTTGAAAGTTGCACTATATTTTTGGAAGAAGTCCATGTTTTTCTCCCAGCGCAGGAGAGAATTTCTCTCTTCTTTTTCACAGGTATCCTTCCAATGATCTAATGTATTTTCGAGGGGTTGTCCCTCGGTATACAGAGGGACTGATACAGAGAAATTCACACCAAGGGAAAGGAAAAAATTTTAAGCGATTATCTCCCTTACACCGGAAGAAATCACTCACTACCTTCCCTTATTTAGAACTCTCTTGTACATAAACATAACGAAAACTCTATTCAATATAAACATAACGTCGCAAGAAATTTGAAAAGCTACACGCGAAACCGGTCTTTCTTTTAAATTATGTCATTATAGAGAAAAAAAAAAAATTTTCTAATATTCTTCAGACATATTGACGCAAATATATATATTTTTTAACATTTAAGCCTTCTGTAGTTTTTTCACTCTTTACTATTTTCTCTCTCTCTCTCTCTCTCTCTATATATATATATATATATATATATATATATATATATACTGAGACAGACAGACATTCAGACAACTAGACAGACAGACCGACAGACTAAGACAGACAGATAGATAGATAAACAGATAGACAGATTCGAGATATTATCTTTCTCTCTTTCTCTGTCTTTCTTTCCCTCTCTCTCTCCTTTCTCTTTACTCTCTCAGCCCTTTATATAATTATCAATGTTTGTTTTAACTGTTTCTATATCACTGTATACTCTAGGCTTCCTTCTGACATCTATTATTCTCATTGTTTCATTGTTCATACAGCTGTTATTTATTTTAGATCCGCACCAGTAAATTATATAGGCATTCTCAGTGTTTCCTTTAACTATTATATCTCATTGTATCTCCAGTTCCTTTCTCTGTTGCCCTAACTGTTTTCTGCCAGCTATCAAACCATCTTTTCTTGCAAACATATTTTATGTGTTGTTCTTTCCTTAAGTCTAAATTATTTTTACTGAAAACTATTCTCATGCTACTCTTATACAATACAAAGTTTCTTTTATATATTTCCTCATGTATATCATAGTTTTGTTGTACAGTAGTGTGTGTGTGTGTGTTATATAGTTGTAGAAAATGTATTTTTGCGATTTGTGTGTGTTTGTGTGCTATTGTTGTGGTTCTAATTGATATAGGATACCTTATACTTTACCTGCTAAATAGATTCAGCAATGTAATTTGGGGGCCGTAGGGAAGCGTAAGTCACTTTCTGGCCTCCAGTCGTCTGGGATTATAGTTTCAGTATCTTCCGCATCTTCTATCAAATATTTTACGTTTGACTAACGCATGTTTTACAAATGAATCGCATTTGTCGTATTTGTCACGAAAGATTTGCCCTCGGGCAGGAAAAGGTGATGTATTTTGAGGTAGAATTATTTTTGGATTATACTTTTTGTTTCAGGCATATGAAGCATATGATACATGTCAGTAAACTCAACGGGTTCACCAACATAATCATCAAGTTGACAATCATTCGGAATGCTATTCAAGTCTATGAAAAATTTGTATAATTTTGCCTGGCATTCTTTGAGTAAATATTACAGTTTAGCTAAATAGATATGTGAATTAATTCAAAGAATCAATAAATAGATTGTTTAATATAGATATGAATTTGATTTTAACGCCAATTAGATAGCTAAGAGATGTGAAAAGTAAAATAAATGTTGAATGAGCAATTATTGAATGTCATTATTCTCTTGTAGATTATGGTGTACTTAGATTAGAGAGCCGTCGGATTCGCAGAATCATTACAGCGTCAGAAAGAATGTTTAGTAGTCTGCCTCCTGAAAAATTCTTTGTGCTTAGTTTTTACTTTTACCCTATTAGAGTCGATAAATAAAGATAATAGATTAAGATACTAAATAGGTATTTCTTATTTCTAACTTTCTGCCTGGATTGTATCTAACTTTCAATGGTGTAGCTTTGTCACATTGTATCACGTTTTTTTTTTTTTCGTTTGTTTGTTTTTTTGTTTTCACCTAAGAACTGCGTCAAGATTTCGCTTCTCTGGAAGAAGCAGCATGGCATATGACCTTTGCAGCTCTTTCCAGATTGATGTAGATGGTGTTCCGATTGAACCTTTTGTGTCAAAAATCATGTCGGAAAGACAGGAGAGGAAGTAGTTTGTTGTTTGTTCTTTCTCGAGCCATGCCTGCCTCATAAGGGCCGGTTTCCCGGTTTCTTGGTGTATAGGTTCCCCACCTGGACGGGACGCCGGTCCGTCTCAGATGAGCTGCAAGATGCAGGAGGAAAGAGTAAGAGAAAGTTGTGGCGAAAGAGTCAGCAGAAGTTCGCCATTACCTTCTGCCGGAGCCGCGTAGAGCTTAGGTGTTTTCGCTCATAAACACACACATCACTCGGTCTGAAACTCGAACCCGTGATCCGTCGACCGCGAGTCCGCTGCTCTAACCACTAGGCCATGTGCCTCCACTCAGGAGCGGGAAAACACTTCTAGAAGCAAAACATCTGGGGGTATAAACGTAATGATTATCGTAGGGCCTGGAGAAGGAGGATGACATAACAAGAGTGGCGGGAGGAGAATAGACAAATAGGTCGGGAATGTGTAAGTGGAAGTGTCATGCGCCGAGGCGATTTTAGTAGGAGTACAAAAGATACAGAGACCATTTTAGTTGCATAGAACATTTTAGTATCAGTACTAAATATAGAGTGGACACAGCGCGCCTTTGGTCCTGCGACTGATGGCTGAAGGTGATTCCTTTTATACTGGTGAGTCGGTTTGCCCTCTTCTGGATGCATCTACGTTACCTGCCCGTTAGTCGAAACTGACAAATGTTGTTTTACATATATGATTATATATACATTTGTAGCTATGTGAGTGTAGATATTTCAGTGTCTTTGTACGTACATGCCTCTACATGTATTTGAGTGTCTATGTATGCATGTGTGTATGTGTATATGCTTAAGCTCAGAAACGTTGTAAAACCACTTATCTTGTCAACCATAAACCATTACAAAAACCACACAGACACAAACATAATTCATACATTTTTAACAATATACACATACACATATAGATACATATGCATATATATATATATATATATATATATTATATATATATATATATATATGCACTCATACAGAGATATGGAAGTTTACACAAGCATACGGAGACATATATCATGAACTCATAGATATACACAAACGCATGAATACAGTTGCGCATATACATACATGCGCACATACTCGTGCAAAACCTACACACACAAATGTAGAAACATCCACATACATATACACGCATAACTCAGTATTGTCAGAATCAGGTTAAAAGCATTCTGGGTCGGTTGCCAACAGTGGGTTAATGCAGGATAATACAGGATAATCAACCCATTAGAACCTCTCTATGTGATGTGCAATTGATAAGAGAAAGAGTGGAATGATTAGTCATCGTTACACACTCGTACCTTCATCATCTCTTTCTCTCAATCCTACTTACTATCTATTTCGTTATTTTTCGCTTGTCAACCTGGTGCTGTCCACCTTTGAAAAAGTTAGTTGATGGAGCTGATCTGTAATTAAAGGCACCTCAGCCATGACACAGCAGTATATTTTTCTCCTTCGGTAACAGTGTACTCTGCACACAGTTATCTAATGAATTTGAGGCCGTCAATTTCTGGTGGCGTCATAGGGGCACATCATCGCCTTCAGCGTACCTTCAGCATTTAAAACTGACGGAGGCCATCCCTCTTCAGATTTAACCAAATCCTATATATGCATGAGTCGATGCGCAATGGCCCAGTGGTTAGGGCAGCGGACTCGCGGTCATAGGATCGCGGTTTCGATTCCCAGACCGGGCGTTGTGAGTGTTTATTGAGCGAAAACACCTAAAAGCTCCACGAGGCTCTGGCAGGGGATGGTGGTGATCCCTGCTGTACTCTTTCACCACAACTTTCTCTCACTCTTACTTCATGTTTCTGTTGTACCTGTATTTCAAAGGACCGGCCTTGTCACTCTCTGTGTCACGCTGAATATCCCCGAGAA
>NC_042999.1:28177853-28182853 GCF_006345805.1 Octopus sinensis | reverse complement strand
TGGGATAATATAACATACAACTACACCGGAGGCGTCGTGTACTGCAGATGGGGACAACAGGAGTATTATATATCTTATGTGTATATATATACATATTTTTATATATATATATGTATATATAGATATATATATAGATATATATATACATAGATATATATATATACATAGGTATATATATATATATATATTAATATATATATATATATATATACATATAATATACAAAGGTATATATATATATATATCTAAATATATATATATATATATATACATACTTATATATACATATATATTTGTGTGTGTGGAATTATATATAAAGATACTTATTCGTTATACGCACACATGCACACACAGGTATACACACGCATAAACATACATTCTTAAGCGCTTACAAATATATATGTACTTATAAATACATACATATACACATTCACACATACATACTGGCACACAAACACACACACACATATATGTATATATATATATATATGATGTACGAATTTACATACACAGTTGTGTGTTGAAATATCTGACGTACATATATGTTCTCGTATGAATCCGTTAAGAAAGCAATTGGAACATTTTCGATTTCACTGTTACCATCATATCATCCTGATGATGAGGATAGCAATGAGGATCATGGCAAACAAAATCTTCACCACCATGATGATAATTTTGACAACCAAAGGATTCGTACCCGCCGCCGACACTAAAAGCCACTATCGAAACACCCACCACCACCACCACGAAAACCATCACCATCACTGCTACCACAATGCTTACATTATCCTCATACATATCTACAACAACAGTAACAAGAACGCTATAACCAGAAGACCGGGAAACTATAAGTCAACAAATACTGTAAGCAACATATACATTGTCTATTTTCCTGCATATATATATATATATCGAAGATACGTCTCGCCTTCACCTTCGAAACGTAGAGTAGATGAAACCATGGCGACTGAAGAAGGGTTTTCCTTGTGTTATTTGTCCTGTACTCTATTTTTTTGTTTTTTAAGAAAAATGTCCAGTTCCTTGGGTGTGTGTCTATGTTTTCGTTTCTCATTGTGTCCGACGTTTTTTGGTGCCCTGTACTCATATATGCGTGTATATATACATGTAGAGGTAGGTACGTACATATATATATATATATATATATATATATATATATATATATGCATATGTTTTATTTATTTATATATATATATGTATATATAAAATTAACCTTAAGGTGATTCAACAGTTAGGCTGATATGCCCATCTAAATCGGGTGTAGGTAGATTTATTAAAATATAGTAGATAGAAACTTAACAACTCTAAGATCCATAATTAAAGGTATGCTATGGTCTGACGCACTGGGATGATATTCGTTGATTCAAAAGTTTGGAAAATAAAAATAGCTATAAGTTCATGCAATATGATATTTCAGGTTATAATTCTACTTTTAATCCAATATTACTGCATAAGGCACTTATATTTGTGAACCGTATTTCTAATTTATCTAGGTATGAGGCAGAAGTTATACTATCTGCTCATAGTACAATAACTAATGACGGTGATAAGCTATGCATGAGATCAGATAGACAGGATTTTTTCGTGGTAAGCATGTGATCAAACGAAATTATTGATAAAGAAGGACAAAGAAAAGAGATGGCATTTAAGCAATTGTAGACTTATTACTAGCTTAACATTACTCTGGAATGTATTAACTTGTTTCATAGTATATGGAGTATATAATTTTCTGGAAAAGGTGAATCTATTTCCAGAGGAACAAAAATGTTGCAAGAAATCAAAGGAGACTTCTGATCTGCTATATATATAGATAGCAGAATATTAAATGAGGTGTGAGAGTAAGGAAGACGAATTTAGCTGTTGGATAGATTGCAGCACGGCTTTCAACAATGTCGAATATAGCTGGCTCTTGAAGTGCCAGAGGACGCTCGTACCATTCTATATTCTGCAAGAACCTCAAGAAATATTCTTGAAATTTGAGATTTGTAATCACCAAACATCAAGATAAGTTACCTGCTAAATAAATTAGCATGCATTAGTGTGACGTTTCAAAATCGATGCGTTTCACTGTTGGGGGTGGGGTAAAGTCAGGTACATATACTAACACACACACATACATATAACATACATACACATATATAACATACAACTACAACGGAGGCCTCGTGTACTGCAGATGGGGACAACACGAGTAATATATATATTTACGTATATATACATACATACATATATATATATATATATATATATATATATATATATATATATATATATATGTATATATATATATAAACATAGTAAAATAGGGTAATAAAATAAATTATTATTACCAGTGATCAAGCACAAAAGACAAATTAGTCATTAGACTATATGTTATTCATATATAAGTACATTAAAAGGTCCCTAAATAAAGAAGCAAGTACTAGATACACAAAAAGGGGATAAATTCATGAAATGGAGTGAAAATCAAAAACGTTTACCAACTCAGCTAATCTTGTACTGCAGTTTCGTCTTCTTTTTAGCAAACGAATATAATTGATCTGCCAAGGCTAGACTCATCAGCAAGCAGCCTTTGTAATCCGAGAAGTACATATCATTAGAAGCACGTGCAAATCTAACGACCTGTATACCCTAACTCATACGTCATCTTCAATAGGAGAGTCCATTGTATATATATATATATATATATATATACTTTTTCAGTCATTTGAATATGACTATGCTGGAGCATCGCCTTCAAGGCTTTAGTCCGACAAATAGACTCCAGGGGCTTATTTTTTTTAAGTCTAGGTCCCTTGTGCCGAATCGCTAAGCTACGAGAACATAAACAGACCCACACAGGTTGTCAAGTGGTGATGGTGGGGACAAACACAGTCACAAAGATAATACACATAGATAATACATACATACATACATACATACATACATACATACATACATACATACATACATACATACATACATACATAAAAACATACATACACATATATAAGAAAAAAAGAAAATGGAGAAATTAATATATAGACATCAATTTACTTGAGCAAATTCCATTCAGTATAACATCAAATTCTTTACAACTCCAGCTGTTTCCATACCTAATTAATTCAATTTGAGGAATTAAATTAAATTAAATGTTCATACCGAATATCGTAAATTGGGTATTTCGTCAGGGGAGAGAATTTCTTAGAACGGAGCAACATTCGAACGCGTTGGTTGACTTTTGATAGACTCAGATATATAAGTTTTAGCAACAGGTGTATTTAAAAAACCGTAATTATTCTTATTTGTCTGTGCGTATTTGTGTGTTAAAGTATTGAAAGCTACGAAATGATAACGAATCAAAACTGTGTAACAATTACCATAGCTGAATATTACGTCATTGATATTAGTGCACAATAATGTGAAAAGAAATGAACGAACTAATCTAGGAAAACAAATATTAACAAATCAAATCAACAAATTAAGAAATTAATACAGTTAAAGCTAATATTAAATTAATACATTGTATCTCTAATTTAAATTAATTAACCATTCATAAGCTATTAATCATATATTCTCAAAGTAAAAGCCTAAATTAAATTTTCGGTAACCTTTAACAAATATATACTACTGTTACCTGTACATAAAACCTTATAATCATATTAACCATTTAATTTATACTTTAATATTAATAAGATATTTATTAAGAACAATTTAATTGTATTAGTTACAGGTGTAAACATATTAATCAAGTGAGACCGCCTGATTCAGAGTTCCAGTAAACTTACAATTATACCTAATATATTCTTTAAATTACATATAATGGTAGTTTGTGAAGACATATTTACAGGCGTGAACACATGAAAAACTAGTCTCCCACCTCGCATTCGGGAGTCGACGCCTTGATACAAGATTTGAAGAAGTATCTCCGTGAGAGAAAATAAAAAGCGTTTCCAAATTTATAGGTACTAGCCTGACTTACAATCTTCCACTACAAAGAAAAGCATTACATTCTTGACTTTTAATTCCCAAACAAATTTACTAATGAATTGTTTCTCTTACTGATGGTGAAAATGTGATTAGAGATGCGTTTTTTTTTTTCTTACATAATTTTCCGTTGCTCCGATGTAAGAAGAAATTCTTACCTTCAGACATCACTCTACATCTACACACTAAATTCTTTTGCTTGCAATGATTTTTAAATAAACAGTTATATTAACCAAGTAATCGTCGTGTATATTATCATTACTATTCGTATTATTATTTTGATCTATAACTTTACATTCAGTGTAATTGTTATTTACAGTGTTACGTATACTCTTCAGGTTGAGATGGGATTTAATGTGGATTGCTTCCCCTAGTATATTAGAGGAATTATGAATCGCTTTATTACTAACATTTTTTCCAGGAGAATTATAATTGATGAATTTAATTACGGGATTATTGTTATAAAAATCAGATAATTTTCACTCTTTAAGGGAAGAAACAATCTGAGCCAAGTTATTAGAGACCGGAAATGCACCTCTGCGAAATCTGGTGTTAATTATATCATGATTTCTATTTCTCCTTGATAAAATGTTTATAAAAAAGTTTTACAAGGTTCCAACTAAATTATTCTTAATTAGTCCGTTTTTTCCTACGAATCCAAGTCCTAACCTTATTAAGACTATCCTATGAACATGACAATAAACTGGATTTCATGTTTTATATATACCCAATTTACGATATTCGATATGAAAATTTAAATTAATTTAATTCCTCAAATTGAATTGAGTATGGAAACAGCTGTAGGTGAAAAGAATTTGATTTTATACTGAATCGAATTTGTTCAAATAAATTCATTCCTATATATTTATTTCTCCAATTTCTTTTTTTTTTTCTCATACAAGAATATTTATATAAACTTATCCATCTATGTGAAACTAACAACTTTGATTTTCACTGCAGCTTTCGATATAACTGATGAAGTTGTATGGTAACATCCCTTTAAGAGGATTTGATAT
>NC_042999.1:28132853-28175353 GCF_006345805.1 Octopus sinensis | reverse complement strand
ATATATATACGCGTACCTACATCATGTCTACACTCTTAGAAGGCTAGTCTATACATATACACCCATAAATATAATATACACACACATACATACATGTACACCTACATACAAATACATACATGTACATATTACATACATATATATATATATATATATATATATATATATATATATATATATACATATATACATATATATATATCATACTAACATGCATACTCAAAAAATAAGTAAATAGTAAATATATATACGCGCAGTTATTCATACATGCATACTCAAAAAATAAATATTAAGTATATATATATATATATATATATATATATATATATATATATATATATATATATATATATATATATATATATATATATACATAAATATATATACATAGACATATCAGGTGAAGGAATGACTGCACATGCAATAGGAGCCGTTGTAAGAACCACCTTGAAGAACCATAGAGTAAAGTTTAACAAAAACTATACATGCAGCTTCAAGGTGCAGACATTGGTGTCGGTGTAGCTGGAGGTGTGACCGGCCTCTTCATGACCTGGTGGGACAGAAAACTTAAGCAATCCTTAGCAGAACAGTCCACAACACTTGTACTCTACAGTAGGTATGTAGATGACATTAATATCATGCTTAAGACCAACTCTAGTAACGGTAATGTTGAAACTGAGAGAAACGTAATGGAGAGCATCCAGCAAGTAGCTAACTCCATCCACCAAAATATCAAGGTAACTATATATCACCCCACTACGTACCCCAACAATAGAATCCCCGTTCTTGATACCGATGGTGGGTGGCCTTCCCTTCCGTGACCTGGTTGGGCAGAATCTACTGAGGTCATAGTCGTCTAAATAGTTACTGTCGTAGCTTAGTCTAAGGAGGACGCCTAGTTCCTCCGTGTTGACCTCACGGAACTCTACTTCACTCTCACAGATTACCTCAATGCAAAATTTATGTCTATAGATGGGTAGAATGAAATCACACCAAAACTACCCACTACACAACCTGTGATGTCGTTGGAGTGATTGCAAGTACTGATTTTACTGAGACCTTCTTGCTCACACAGACATCTGGAGACATCTCTATGAGAGATCGTAACACATATGAGAAGAAGTAGGACAGTCTATAGTTGCTGCAGATATTCGCTCTGCAAACTGGTCTAGTTGGGGGCCCCATGACAGGGTTTATATAGGGCTCGTTGTCTTTGCGTAAACCGTATATTGTAGGAACATAATTATTGGATGTTTTATAATTGTGTGCAGTCCTTTTCATAGGTTGGAATATGTTGCACCACATTCCCATTCTTATAACTTTTGTAGTTAGTTAGGATAATGAACGTGTCTCCACTATGAAACGTATGAAACGAAGAAAAAATACCTACATAACTTCATGCACATCATGCAATTCTCTAGATATGATCAGAAAGATAGGGTTCGGGTATACAGGGGTGCTAGAAAGAAATTAGATAACATTATATGTAATGATACCAGTGAATCCTACCCTAGATATAGAAACAAAGACTGGAATAGGATACAAAGAACTTGTGACAAAGCAAACAGGGTGAACCGACAAATATCGAGGAGTGATGTTCGTAGGGGCCACAGCCCATGGAGAACTAGCCCGTAGATTTAGGAAAGCTCTAAAGGAGACCTAACTCAACATTAAGATTATTGAAAAGGTAACTCCGTCAGATCACAACTATGTAGGACGTAGCCCTTTGAGAATAACTGCATGGTATGTAAGATTAGCCCTGGCATTAGCTGTAGAACTAGAAATGTAGTTTTCAGCTCCAGAAACACTGAGACCATTTCCTTCCCTGCACTTGAAACAACTTCAGCTTTCTTTGAGGCAGTTGATGAGAGGTGTTTCCACTACATAAATTGTTTCATTGTCACTGGCTCATAATGATGAACCCAATATTCATCCTGGCTTAGGAAACACTCAAGGAAAAGCAGGATCTGCTTCAATCAATGTCAGATTTTCACCTGATGTAATCAGCTTGGTGTGCTTCTGATCAGGTGTCAGATGACGTGGCTCCCACTGAGCAGAAACCTTTGCTAGGCAAAGTTTATGGTGCAGAATAAAACCCAACTCTCTCTCAAGATATGCTAATAATATATGCTATTTGATTTATAGTCAATCGTCTGCCTTCCATCACTATGTGGTGAACACGATGAATGTTTTCCTCGTTAGTCGAAGTTGCAGGACATAGTTAATAACATGAAAAGTTTAGGTTAATTTTTGTCAGATTTCCCAGCTTTAACATCATTGCTTAATAGTCAGCCTATTAACTTTTCAGCCCAACCTCGTAGGAATATGAGATCTGAATATGTTTAAATGGTACTATGGTGTTATTTGAGTGAAATTTGGTTGCTATTTCTTGCAAGTGTGTCTATCATGCTACTGAAATTATTGTGATAGAGTTTTGTATTCAAAAGCATTGGGTATCTAAAATGAGTGGCAGAAAAATAGTGGCAAACGATGTTTAAAAATCCATATAAGATGAAATTATTGTACAACTGGTAAACATGTCAGTTTATAAATATTTAGGAATGGTAGAATCATAGAATTGATTCTTACTTTGCAAGAGGCTTGAATTTGGTAGATTTTTTACAACGAACAAAATATTTTGTGATATTTTTTCCTGCACTATAGAATCTGAATTAAATCTTATATTGGTTAACTTTGCTATTCACCATTTGATGCTTCATAGAATGAATTACTTGGCTTGTCTTTGTCTGGTGTCTCCCAGAGTTCTAAAAGCTAGAAAATATAAGTAAAAATCCTGAGTAAATTTTCCTAGAGCTGTTTTTACTTGAAAGGCAGATGAGAGTGTAAGCCCCTTTTGCTGAAGTATATTTTAAGGTTCAGAAACAACAGGTATTAATTTTGAAAGATAATTTGTCAAAACAGAAAACAAAGAAAAGAACAAAAAAATAAAACAGACGAGAAGAAAACTTTAGAAAGAAAATTTTTAGACTATAGAAGAAACTACAGTTTGAATATATGCTTAATGGAAATAAACTTATCTTTGAAGTATAGTGGAGTAGTTTTGAAGTAGGGAATAATGAAAAATATATTTAGTTCGGTAGATATACTTGAACATCAAGAATTACATATGAAGTATTAATATGTCAGTGAATGTGCTGTTGCCTCGTATGAAAATAAAAAGAATTGATTTTAGTAGTGAATACGTAAAAAATAATTCAAAATTACTTGAACAAATACATAAACGTTGGAAAAGATACGTTTAAGGAATTCTGGTGCCAGAAGAAGTCAATTAAAAGAATGGAAAGTAAACAGTATGGGTAATCTTTATATATAAAAGAGAGGTTGTGTGTCTGCCTCCTACGATTTAGATTCCTAACTACTCCCACATTTTGCGGTGCAGTTTAACCAAAACCGGGTATCTTATAGTCGTGATTCATATCGAGCCCTTCTGGGTATTAGCGCGCATCTACTATGAGTCTACGATTTAAAAAAAAATTTACCATCATTTTTTTCCATTTTAATGCATTTTTTCGCTATTATATAAGGGAAGTAACTCTCTAAAAATGTCTACGATGAGTCAAAGATTTTTTTAAAAAATTACTATCATTTTTCTCCAATTTTAATGCATTTTTGTTATTTTTTGGCTATAACTCTCTAAAATTGCTTATATAGTTATTTCCCTTACAAACCCGAGCAACGCCGGGCGATACTGCTAGTTATTACTAAAGTGTTATTACTGCGTGGTTTATGAATAAACAGGGAATACTGGTTTGTATTGTGTTGTTGGTGCTGCTCTCGTTTATTCTTGGAAAGTCTTGGTTGTGTTGACGTAGGATCACAGCCTTGACTATATCACCTGTTTGTATATTCACAGGAGGTGTGGTAATTAGCTTGCTAACCAACCACATGGTTCCGGGTTCAGTCCCACTGCGTGGCACGTTGGGCAAATGTCTTATACTATAGCCTCGGGCTGACCAAAGCCTTGTGAGTGGATTTTGTAGACGGAAACTGAAAGAAGCCCGTCGTATATATGTATATATATATATATATATATATATGTGTGTGTGTGTGTGTGTGTGTGTGTGTGTGTGTGTGTGTGTGTGTGTGTGTGTGTGTGCGTGTATGTTTGTGTGTGTGTTTGTCCCCCAAGCATTGGTTGACAACCGATGGTGGTGTGTTTACGTCTCCGTCACTTAGCGGTTCGGCAAAAGAGACCGATGGAATAAGTACTAGGCTTACAAAGAATAAGTCCCGGGGTCGAGTTGCTCGACTAAAGGCGGTGCTCCAGCATGGCCGCAGTCAAATGACTGAAACAAGTAAAAAAAACAAAAAAAAAACTACTTTATTCAATATGTTCTTCCTTTTTCTATACGGTAGCATGTGATCAGAAGGGAATTTATTTACTGCTTCAAACTTCTTTTGTGGCTCGTGTATGAAGAATATCTGTAGTGAGATAAATGAATATATTTTTGTTGCCAATAACATTTAGCTCCAGACCAAGACTTATAAAATAAGTACCGTGCTATGACGACTCCGACTTACTTTCAGACATATTGCATCACACACTACATTCTTTTACTCTTTTATTTGTTTCAGTCATTTGACTGTGGCCATGCTGGAGCACCGCCTTTAGTCGAGCAAATCGACTCCAGGACTTATTCTTTGTAAACCTAGTACTTATTCTATCAGTCTCTTTTGCCGAACAGGTTATATGGACGTAAACACACCACCATCGGTTGTCAAGCGATTTGGGGGGGGGGGGACAAACACAAACACATAAACACACACACATGCATATATATATATACATATATACGACGGACTTCTTTCAGTTTCCGTCTACCAAATCCACTCACAAGGCTTTGGTCGGCCGAAGCTATAGTAGAAGACACTTGCCCAAGGTGTCACGCAGTGGGAATGGACCCGCAAGCATGTGGTTTGTAAGCAAGCTACTTACCACACAGCCACTCCTGTTTGTATTTTAATAATTGAGGTGTATGTGGTAGCTTTTATTTTCTTTGCAGTTTGTTGGACGCTTCGATTGTGACCATCTTTTTTGCAGCCATAGTGTATCTAGCTTCTCAATGCCTAATATGCTTTTATTTTTAAGTCGATAGGATCCATTTAAGAGTTGTTAATCTCCTGTTTACAGCATAAAAGCGGCAACGAAAATTCTGCTTCATTAGTTCACATTTGAAAGTTCCAAGCAATATTTAATGGAAACTCTGGGATGCATCATCATTGATGTCTCTGAAATCTTAAAGAGTTTAGGGTCTTTTAACAGACTCCGTTGCGCACTTAACCTAATCAGAGTCGATCAATCACAGAGTGCATCTCAGAAGCAATAAGCTACACATTTACCTTCTTTATCCAACGCCTTCTATCATCTTTCTCTGTAGCTTCAGCAGTAGAAAGTATTTCCCATCATTTTGCTGCACCAGTAATTCCAAGCTTGTGCTTTTTTGTGATCACCACCACCACCTTGAGTAGCTGGCTATGATGCCAGCGACAGAGGCAGTTGGGTAAGGATCTGTGACAGCCGTTGAAGTTATCCACTTTCAGAGTGATTTACTCTTTCCCATGTTTGAAGATTATCGAACTTCATCTTTGCAACGCACCGAACCCCCGACGACTCGGAGAGCTACGTACGTACTATGCACCAGTCTCACTAACAGGTCTCACGACTGTCTAAATCTGGATCCAGTCCCTTGTTAGTGGGTGAATAACCCAACGCTTTTTAGCCTAGTGTGATATATGTCAGTCCATTGGAAACTCAACTAAGAGATGATATATGTTGACTCACTTTAACCTTACGCCTTGTTTGGTAAATCATACCATTTTGCTATCCCATGCTTTTTCATCACCTGACTGAACATCTTGGAGATCTTATTTGTACTTTTTTTCCTTTTTGTGCTTCCAATCTGGTACCTGAACCGTTGATAATATTCTAGTTTTTATAGTTTATTCAGAAAAAGCGGAACAACCAATACTATTTTCAGATCCACTCCGACTGGTTCGTAAAAGTGAAGATTTCCTCAGACCGGAACATTGGCCCAAATATTTGTAACAGAATTAATTTTGCCAAAGCACTCAAAGAACTAATGTTGGTGTTAATCAAGGCGACAGTTTAAACCTATAACCCTTAAATTGTAATAGGGGTGGAATACAACAATGCCAGAAATTATTACTTCTTTTATATTTTACAGAAAACTAAATTAACACGAATATTTGGAACATTGTGGACATACATGTTTACACAGGAGCAATGGTAGATTAATTGTAAGTAAACATGTATTAATCAAGATGTAAGACCGAATTGCCACCTCAATGTAAGCTATTTCTTATTGCTCAAAATCTTTTCATGATTTCATGAAATATAGCTTTCTAACAGGTTTCTAATTTGGAGTAAAAGTGTACTCAAATCCAGTTCCATTTCTTTTTTTACATAAACTTTGGAGTGATGAAAGGCAAGTTAGGACCTAGTGAGATACGAAATCAGCGATGCCACAAAATATTTTGCGAAGAATATTGATTTAGCCCCAAATTTCTTTCATACGGCAATGCATTTAAATACACTTTTATTAGTTAAAACACTCTGAGATGCACCTTAATGAAGACATAACATACAGTCAGAAACAGAAGTGCGACGCATATCACTTCTTTTGTCTGAGACTGTTAAGAGAAATAAAGAAACAATCCTGTGACCGTTACCTAAATCGAACGCTTAAAAGTTGAAACGCACTGGATACACCTAGCTTGTACGTGGAGGTAGTAAACTTGGAAATATATCAAGTCCACAACTTCATCTTAGAATAAAAAAGAATCAGAACTAATAGAGTGAGGTATGTCATTCAGTGCTCTCAGAACTCGAACCCAGTACCGTGGGTTGCTTATTTATTTTATCGGCTATCGAAAGATAGAATTCAATATTCGTGTCTAGGAGATTTGAAATCAGAATTCAGAGAACCAGAACAAATACCACCAAGAGTTTTTTTGCCATACTCTAACGATTCTGCCAATACACCACCTTTGATCATTTTCAGTTTTAAATGAAAATGAAAGAAAGTGTAGATATAAAAGAAGATTTTAAAAGTGAGAAAAGACAGGTTGAATTATTATTGAAATTTTGTTCTATTTAATTTCGAAAAATAGAAAAAAACGTGCAACGAAAGTTGTTGAAACTAAAATCGTAATTATTTAGCTGCATGAAAGCGACACTCTAGAGAAAACACGATTTTATAAACAGAACTGTGTTTGCGTATGATCGGCGTGTTTGTGATTGAACAAATGTGTTTGTTTGTGCAACAGTGTTTATGCAGCGTGTTTGTGTGCACTCATACACCTGTCATAATAGAACTGTTTGTATGAAACACGATAGTTCATAAAACAGGTTTCTTATCAAATGATTTCTGTCATATTGTTTATGATATCTTGAACTATATATAACCATGGCTCGGCTTCACTGGAGAAGGAACTATCGTAGCGAAAAGCTAGTAATAACGATCGTTTATAATTTACATATAATTTTGAGGAAGAGGATCAGTCTAAAACCATCGACCTCAGATACTGAACGGTACTTTATTTTATTGACTCCGAAAGGACGAGAGGCAGAGGTGACCTCGGTTAGACAAAAATCAGAACTTAAAGACCTAGAACAGTTACTTCAAAACGTATTTTCAACGCTGTAGCAATTCTACCAGCTCGCTGCTGCCTTAGGTCGGAATAATAATCATTTCCGCTACAGGTATAAGGCCTGAAATTTTGGGGGAAAAGGAAAGTTAATTACATATACCCCAGTACTTAACTGATACTTATTTCATCAATGCTCAAGGGGATAAAAGGCAAAGTTTACTTTGGTGGAATTTGAACTCAGGGTGTAAAGACGGAAGAAATGCGAGTTAGCGATTCTGCCGGCCCGCTGCCGGTTGGCCCCAGTTGGGTTTGAAATCAGAACATGTATAGTCATATAAGTAAACGAAAGAAATTTGCCAATCGCTCAATCGGTTGTGCTGATATCGATATAATTTTTTTTCTTTGTCTTAGACACATGGTCTGAATTTTTAAAAATGGATGTTTCATTTGAAAAGACGAACCCTGGCATTTAACTGTTTTATATTACATTGACCCCGAAAAGTGGAAGGCAAAATTGATCTCCGTATTATTCGAACTTACCACGTAGAAGTTCCAACACAATATCACACATATTAATTGATTGAAAATGTTATCATGTACATGTTTTGTCTTGGTATAAATGATGGGTTACAGCAAATATTCTGCTCAATACCACAGATTTGCTTACCAGCTGCTTGACCATAACCAGTTGAACACGTCCCTTAGTGGCTAACGATATGTGCATCTCTGATCACGAGCAGGAGTAACGAGGGAGCATCACAGCCATGTATTAAGAAGAATTCTTTGCCGTTTCAATAATTCGCCTCTGGAAAGATGAGTTTTTCGTTCATCATCCGTAAAGATACCTTATTCATGGATGTTTTGAGCGGGATGTGCTACATGCCATGAAGAAAATTCAAACTGGGCTCGCCTACAAGGTCATGCGCTGTTTATCTTGATATGAGATCACCATGTCGCGCACATATGGCTGTGATGAATGTGCCTGGTGCACCCTTATCAGACAGGAAGTCCTGATGGGTATATTGGTCTTCGTATATTTATACTCCAGGAAGACAGGAAAAGTTCTTGCATCTAAGAACATGCACCACCACCCAAAAGCAGACGTTGATCGTCTGTACCTACCTGGAAGTAATGGGGGAAGTGATATAAGACTTCCACAATAGCAATGAGCAGGTACTTACCTAGTAGAGAGGACTGGGCGCTGCGCCTTGTGTGCAAAAACACAAAAGCAGCAAAAAATCACATTCGATTGTCAAGGAAGCTTGCAAATTCGAAGTAACTTGTCATTAACCATGAAATAGATGAGGAACATGAAACCACTGCAACAAAGCAAGCAAAACGGATCGAGCAGGCTGCAAAAAGGAACCGGCAGAAACAAATTGAAGAGCAGTGGAGCCAGAAGCCTCTGCATGGACAGTATATACTTCGAAGTTCAAATGCTGATGTAGACCATGCAACAACTCAGTGCCTTAGAAGTTCAGGAATGAAAGCAAAGACTGAAGGTTTCATATTGGTGGCACAGGATCAAAGCTTGCTTACAAAAAAAAAACTATCAGGCTAGGTTTCTACAAAACGGTTCTGACCCTAAATGCAGGTTCTGCGACACAATTGACAAAACAATAAACCATATCGTCTCGAGATGTCCTGTGCTGACACCAAACGAATACAAAAAGTGCCAGTATTTATATTGGAAAATATGTAAACACTACAAAATCAGCACTCCTGCTCACTTGTATGAACATCATCCTGAGCTACTTGCTGAAGATAAAAGTGTCACTATCCTCTAGGGTTTTCCAGTCAACGCTGACAGAACGATCCAGGCTAATCGATTTGATATAATTATTAAAGGTAGGGAAGAAAATACTTGTAGACTATAGATGTAAGTGTTACCCTGATGAAAATATATCTCTTTTACTCTTTTACTTGTTTCAGTCATTTGACTGCGGCCATACTGGGACACCGCCTTTAATCGAGTAAATCTACCCCAGGACTTATTATGCGGCCCTCGAATATTTTTAATATATTGAAAACTCCTCCTAATTTAGAATGTTTCCATGCATATTAAGAAATACTGGTGCCAAAATAAAATATTTGGGGAAAATATCAAGCTTAGATTTCGTCTTCAACTGAAACCGCACTCTTTCCTTTCATTCATTGACTCGAGCTTGCGACATTGAGAAAGACATGGGGAGACACATTGGCAAGAAACGCTTATTCACATAGACCAATCACAGAATAGTAAATGAGCATTATTGATCTGCACGTGCTGAGTATTTCGATTACCAAGATTAGCAAAGCAAGAAGTTAGTAAGTTAGTTATTAGTTTTTCCTTCATCTGCGCATTATCACCCACTGTCATGGCAGTACTAACTTCGAAAAAAGCTTATAGCCTTATGTAAGAGAACCGTTCATCTCAAGACGATGAGGAAGTAAAATATTTTTGGTTGAAAAAGACTACAATGTAACTGGATTCTCTACCCTATGGTGATAAAGTGTTTAAAGTCGATCAATGCTGAGAGCTACTAGAAAACTCATTCTGTCAAATATGATTGCTACTAAAGAGAATCAAAGAGAAGAAAGTTGGAATTCTTAAAGAAGCCAGCGCGCACAAAGCAAACGAATTTCTTCAAATATGTAAATGATTCTAAAGCGGTAACAATGGCAATAGGGATTAGCTACCTTCTGGTTTGTCACAAGGAGCTGTATTTAGATGGCGAAATTATGAATCAGGCCATTGCCGTGTTCAAATACTAGAAGGGAAATATCCTAACTTGATTACTAATGCACAGAATCTGTATTTTGTTCAACATACGTGTTTGAAGCAATTTTCAGCAATCTGGTGGGCATCAAAACAAGATTGCGCAACTGAATAACTGGCCTTCATGTCAACCAGCGTTTGTGTACTGCTTCTTCCTCCATATGCTCTCGTTCTGTTAAACCTTTTGAGAGTCGAAAGCAAAGTCAAGTTCAACATAAAAATTTATTGTCTACTAATTTTTGTTACGGTTTTCCTCTATTAAAATACTGAATTATTCTAAAATTTACTTGGCTTTGGTTGGCCGAGGCTATAGTAGAAGACACTTGCCCAAGGTACCAGGCAGTGGGAATGAACCCGGAACCATGTGGTTGGTAAGCAAGCTACTTACCACACAGCCACTCCTGTTCGTATTTTAATATTTGAGGTGTATGTGGTAGCTTTTATTTTCTTTGCAGTTTAACAGGTCGCTGTTAAAAGACCATGTTGTTGGACGCTTCGATTGTGACCATCCTTTTTGCTGACATAGTGTATCTAGCTTCTCAATGTCTAATATGCCTTTATTTTTAAGTCGATAGGACCCATGTTTTCGTGCGACTCACTAAAAAAAATCCAGGTTTTGGATGTAAGTTGGATATTAAAAAGGTTGAGAGACATTGTTCTAGAAACTGGTTGCCCGCTCTTGGTATTTTCTTGCAGCAGGACTTCAGCCAAAGATACTAATACTACTACTACTACTACTACTACTATTGATAATAATAATAACAACGGCAACAACAACAATAATAATAACAACACCGATTACGACGACGACGACGATGATGATGATGATGATGATTCTTTATTTATTGATCTCAAATGACATTGGTACATTGGTAGGTACGAAAAGAAAACCATAAACTGTTCTATGAAAGCAAAACTTACAAGAATAACATAACAATAACATTCTAAACGACGTACATACTCTAGTAAGCTGGGAGACCTCCGAGGGCTACCCGTGAAAATCCTATAAAAAAACACAATAACCCTGGCCACTTAAGCAAAGTGACCATCTATTCGTTTTTTCAATTTAAAAGAAGACGCTCAATGCAGGACAATTTACTCAGGCCACACTCACCCATCAAACAACAAAATTGTTAGAAGGTAGCACCTCTCTCTCCACATTCAGTTTTCTGTTCATGTGAATCTGAAAAGTTGATGAATAGACAAAGAGGTAAGTCTCTGTATCCAGTCCTATTAGTCTTGTCTACCAAACAACTTCTTTTGCCATGGCTGACAGACATGCCTGCCATTCCTGGGCAAAGGAGAGCGGCAGGAGTGATCGTCATAAGGAACCCAGCTCATAATTGAATATGTCCTGCTCTTTACAGCAATTTTTCAACATAAACCCACAAATTAACAATACTGGGGTACTAGAAGAGTGCATGCAGATTGGCTGTGTCGCTCTATGCGCTCCCCGAGCAGGTCCGGCTCCGCTTCTATCGTACCTGTAGATTGTATCACGAACTCTTTACTCTTTTACTCTTTTACTTGTTTCAGTCATTTGACTGTGGCCATGCTGGAGCACCGCCTTTTTAATCGACAACTCGACCCCGGGACTTATTCTTTTGTAAGCCCAGTACTTATTCTATAGGTCTCTTTTGCCGAACCGCTAAGTAACGGGGACATAAACACACCAGTATCGGTTGTCAAGCAAAGCTAGGGGACAAACGCAGACACACAAACACACACACGCATATATATATATATATATATATATATATATCTATATATATATATATATATATTATATATATATATATATATATATACATATATACGACGGGCTTCTTTCAGTTTCCGTCTACCAAATCCACTCACTAGGCTTTGGTCGGCCCAAGGCTATAGTAGAAGACACTTGCCCAGGCTGCCACGCAGTGGGACTGAACCCGGAACCATGTGGTTGGTAGACAAGCTACTTACCACACAGCCACTCCTGCGCCTGGCAACGATTTCGATAGTTGTACCGTAGATTTCTGGAAATTATTTATGAGCCCAGGACGGAAAGTTCACCAAAACAGACCAGCAACAGATTCTAGTTGACACCTGTAGTTTCTCCAAGAACATAATCTGCACTTGTTCGCCACTAATCCCCTGTAGATTTTCCATCGAGCACGAATGTGACCGAAGAAAAACTCGACAAAATGAAATCTTAGCAGTCATACAAAATATTGGTCAACGGAAACCAAACATGAACAATGCAAATGAATTATGAATGAATGAGAATATATTAGATATTTATTAACAGAACATTTTAAAGATTAAAAAGTTTGAACATAACAACAATGTAAAGATTCAAATAGTTAAAGAACCAAAATCAATATAAGAACTTTCTTTAAACAAAAGAATAAAAAACATCTCACAAGAATAAATTCAACTACGAAATAGTAATATCAATAAAAAGAGTGCAAATCTTGTCATCTGAGAATTAATGAAAAGAGTAGATACAAAAGAAATATTGTTACTCAGATTTACTCATCGGGGGAATGTCAAAACTGAAACAAAGCAACGTGGAAAACAAAGATGCAGAGAAAAAATCTACGAATCCTTTATGAAATTAAAATCGAAAATAAAATAAAAAGAGAAAAATTGCAGTAATATATCATAAGAAGAAATCTACCAGAAATCAAAACTGCCAGAATTAAGATATCGCTAAATAGTTGGAATCCAGTGTTAATAAACGTATAAACAATTCTCAAAATTTAAACTGTTTTATATATTGGTTTCAAATTTTGGGACAAGATCAGCAGTTTCGGGGGAAGGAGTTAGTCGATTACATCGACGCCAGACCTCAACTGGTATTTATTTAATCGACCCAGAGAGAGAAGAAAAGCAAAGTCGACATCGGCAGTATTTTAACTCAAACGTACGGACTGACTAAATGCTGCTAAGCATTTTGCCCAGTGGTCTAACGATTCTGCTAGCACGCTGCATCGTGTTATTTTATATAATAGGTATAAAGAAGTGCAATGCCAAGGGTTGAAAAATGTTGGATAGGAATACGAACGGCAATGGAATCAATCGAACTAAAACCGTGACAGGGAAAGGCACAAGATATGCTACACAAGGCAAGACTGAAAATTATTTCAGAAACAGAGAAAACAATTCGTCACAGGCTGAAAACAATGAACCCAAGGATTAAATCGAAGGATTTTGAACGAGGCATATGACGAAACATTCTTATGAATAACGTATATAAAGCAGAATAGAAATAAAAGTGACGTCAGAATATGTGACGTCAGAATATGTGGAGGCTGAAGCAATCATTCATTTTGATTTTGACTTCCCAGGTTAAAACAAAACAGAATTTATGCGCGTGTGCATGTATACATGTGCACACACATACACACACATATGTGTGTGTGTGAGCGAGAGAGAGAGAGAGAAAGAGAGAAATATAAGTTCAAGTAGAACAATTCAAACTTTTTGAGGAGTCCAAAAAGAGGGAAAATAATTTCTGACAAAAATTTATCATAAACCTACCCACGAAATTTCCAGCCTTGTGCCAAAATTTGAAACTATTATTTTGTCATTTTATGATATGTAAA
Organism: Octopus sinensis; assembly: GCF_006345805.1. Lineage (NCBI taxonomy): Eukaryota > Metazoa > Mollusca > Cephalopoda > Octopoda > Octopodidae > Octopus > Octopus sinensis. The sequence goes on along the minus strand of NC_042999.1, from coordinate 28,161,379 downwards.
CCCCTACACTTTATGTCTGTCCTTGTATTGAACCTTCATCCTTCGTCCAAGTGCCAAGTCCCGAGTGCCAAGTATAAGAAATTATCATTCCTATTATTATTGGGTGATAGAGCAGTGCATTCCATCAAAGTGAAACTGGGGCACAAATATACGAAGCCCATTATACCCATCATGACTACCAGGCACATGCATCACAAACATATGATCGCGATATGGTGATCTCATATCAAGATAAACAGCGCATGACCTTGCAGGTGGGGCCCAGTTAGAATATTCGTCTGGTCGAGTAGCCCATCTCACTCAAAAGGTCCCTGAATTAGGGTTGTTTAAGGGTGATGAATAAAACACACATGTTCTCAGAGGAGAATTATTCAGACCCCAAAGAATTCCTCTCAACACATTACTTTGGTGCTCCCCCACTACTTCTGTTGGTGATCAGAGATGCACTTATCACCAGCCCCTAAGGGACATGTTGAACTGATTAAGGTCAAGCAGCTGACAAGCAAATCTGTGTTATTGAGCAGAATATTTGCTACAGCCCGTCTTTTGTCCCAAGACAAAACAATATACATAATAACACTTCCATGAAAACCACTGCTTGGTACTGCATCAGGTCATTTTTTACTATTATTATTATTATTATCATTATTATTATTATTATTGTTATTATTATTATTATTATTATTATTATTATTATTATTATTATTATTATTATTATTATTATTATTCAGTAGTTTTATTTTTATAGCGTGCTTTCACTTCACTACTGAGCGCAGCTCTGTGTGCCTTGGGTATGTGCTGTGATTTGTTGTGATGCTCTGATGGTTATTGTATGGAAAGTGTTTTGCGTAGGATGTGTGCAGTCCATAGTAGTGCAATTTTCTGTATGTTATATGTGTTTGTAAGTCCTGGTGTCTTTGTTATGTATTTGTCTGAATATTTTTTTATCATGCCTAATGCGCCTACTATGATAGGAATTGTTTCTGTTTTCAGGTTCCACATTCTAGTTACCTCTATTTCCAGGTCTTTGTATTTTGAGAGTTTCTCCATTTCGTTTAGAGACACGTTGTCATCTGCTGGTATTGATACATCAATTAGAAAGCATTTTTTTTCTTCATGATCTCTGACAACTATATCTGGTCTGTTGGCCTTAATTTCTCTATCTGTGTGTATCGGCATATCCCAGAGTATGGTTGCTTTCTCGTTTTCTGTGACCTTTTCTGGTGTGTGCCTATACCATCTTTTTTCTGTTGTTATTCCATAATGTTGGCATAGCTTCCAATGTATGTAGGTTCCAACTCTGTCATGTCTGTGAATATATTCCTTCTTAGCCAGGACTGGGCAGCTAGAGATTATATGATTTATTGTTTCTTGTCCATCTCCACATATTCTGCAGTTACTTGTAATATTTCTTTTCATTACATGTTTTTGGTAATTTCTGGTGGGGAGGCTTTGGTCTTGTGCTGCAATTAAAAAACCCTCTGTTTCTGCTTTGAGTCCTGAGCTTCTCAACCATTGCTGGGATTTTTCTTTGTCTATTTCTTTTGCGTTTAGTTTAGTGCAGTATTTACCATGAAGGGGCTTTTCTTGCCATCGTTTTATCATGGCTCTTTGCTGTTCTATTTTTAGTTTGGATTTCATTTGTTTTATAGCTTTTGTTGTTTCTTCATCATCTTCTTCTTCTTCTTTGTGTTTATTAGGTGGTATGATTTCTTGTTTGTATTTGTCATATTATTATTATTATTATTATTATTATTATTATTATTATTATTATTATTATTATTATTATTATTATTATTATTATTATTATTATTATTATTATTATTATTATTATTATTATTATTCAGTAGTTTTATTTTTATAGCGTGCTTTCACTTCACTACCGAGCACAGCTCTGTGTGCCTTGGGTATGTGTTGCGATATGTTGTGATGCTCTGATAGTTACTATATTGAAAGTGTTTTGCGTAGGATGTGTGCAGTGCCTAGCAGTGCAATTCTCTGTATGTTATATGTGTTTGTAAGTCCTAGTGTTTTTGTTATGTATTTGTCTGAATAATTTTATCATACCTAATGCGCCTACTATGATAGGAATTGTTTCTGTTTTTGATTCCACATTCAAGTTACCCCTATTTCCAGGTCTTTGTATTTTGAAAGTTTCTCCATTTCTTTTAGAGACACGTTGTCATCTGCTGGTATTGATACATCAATTAGAAAGAATTTTTTCTTCATGATCTCTGACAACTATATCTGGTCTGATGGCCTTAATTTCTTTATCTGTATTTATTGGCATATCCTAGAGTATGATTGCTTTCTCGTTTTCTGTGACCTTTTCTGGTGTGTGCCTATACCATCTTTTTTCTGTTGTTATTCCATAATGTTGGCATAGCTCCCAGTGTATGTAGGTCCCAACTCTGACGTGTCTGTGAATATATTCCTTCTTAGCCAGGACTGGGCAGCCAGAGATAATATGATTTATTGTTTCTTATCCATCTCCACATATTCTGCAGTTACTTGCTATGTTTCTTTTCATTATATGCTTATTATTATTATTATTATTATTATTATTATTATTATTATTATTATTATTATTAATAATAATAATAATAATAATAATAATAATAATAATAATAATAATAATAATAATAATAATAATAATAAATGCCCTGATGCAGTACCAGGCAATGGCTCTCATGGCTTCTGATCTTAACTGATTGGAAGTGTTATCATGTACATTGTTTTGTCTTGGTATAAAAGATGGGCTACAGCAAATATTCTGCTCAATACCACAGATTTGCTTGTCAGTTGTTTGACCTTAACCAGTTGAGCATGTCCCTTAGTGGCTGGCGATATGTGCATCTCTGATCACGAGCAGAAGTAGTGGGGGAGCATCATAGCCATGTGTTGAGAGGATTCTTTGGGGTTTGAATAGTTCACCTCTGAAACATGGGTGGTTCTTTCAACATCCTTAAACAACCCTTATTCAGGGACCGTTTGAGCGGGATGGGCTACTCAACGTGAAGAAAATTCTAACTGGGCCCCACCTGCAAGTCATGTGCTGTTTATCTTGATATGAGATCACCATGTCGCGCACATATGGTAGTGATGCATGTGCCTGGTGTACCCTTATCAGACGGGTAGTCATGATGGGTATATTGGGCTTTGTATATTTTACCCCAGTGTCACTTTGATGGCATGCACTGCTCTCTCACTCAATAATAATAATAATAATAATAATAATAATAATATCATGGTCATCATCATCATCATCATTGCCATCATAATGTCATTTTGTTTATTTCTCTAACATTATTGAATACATTATAATATGCTTTATCTTCTAGACCACAACGTACCTATCAAATTTGTATTGACAGTCTTTCGCGGAATTTTCTCCTATGCATCGTAGCAAATCAACTGTTGCGCCAATATAGGACTTCTATGCAGTCGTTCAAGCTGCTAAATGTAACAGCTAATAAATATGTCCACCAACTTATACTCTATTGTCCTTAACATAAATAACATGTTGCATAATGCAGTCAAACAATAAACAATATCCAGAAAGTATGGACAGTCATGGCTAGAATGACTTCTATAAGAAGTCTCCTCGAGCAGCCCCAGCCTGGTACTAAACAATAATAACAATAAGAACAATAACAAACAAATCTCTAGTTGATATCAGTAAATTTACCAAAAGTTTCCCCGTATAATTTTACCTGATTCTGATCTTTATGAGTGATATATGTAAAATAGAATCAAATACTGCTATTGATTTCATCTGTACATTGTAAGCAACGTGATCGTAAATCTGTAACCCAATTTGCTGCTAATCGAATGTACATTATATGCGAAACATTGAATACCAATACATAAAAAAAGAAGGAAAAGGAAAGAGAAACGACGGTATTCTTTCTGTATGGAGTCTTTATTAAATTATCCAGCCACTAGAAGAATGTAGCCGTTCGATCAAATGTGATATAGGCTTTAATGAGTTAACTCGTAGTAGTTTTCTAGTAATTACACATAGTCATTATACCGGAAAACAGATAATAATTCTCATGTCGAAAATCGATAACTATAGAAATGTTTCAATCACCTTTTGTAAAGAGGAAAATTATTGGAAGAAATGACACAGGTTGGACAAGGGCTATTGTTAGCGTCTTCTAAATGTCTTGCTCCCATAACTTAATGTCACGTATCTGCGCCAATTCGTCACATGGAGATCTTGTAAGCTTCTTCTAATAGCAGAATACTTCTTGCAGATTGATATCATTGTCTTTGCTGTTGTTGTTATTGTTGTTGTTGTTGTTATTGTTGTTGTTGTTGTTGTTTAGCTACAGGTTGATCCTGAATGAATAAATCGATATTTAAAAGTATTCCAGCTATAACCATTCAGTATTTTCTTTCGGATATCGTCTATCTAAAATTATATTGTCCGATGTAGCGCTAGATACATTCTTAATTTATAATAGTACAGAGTAATCAGGCTTTCCATTTGACGTTTTTGTACCTATGCTAGCCATCGTTATTCGGTGCAAAGTACAAAGCATTTGGCTAAACACCATATAGTATTGAATATCCTATAACTAAAATCTGAGTGAAAATCTCCTTAGATATAGTGGTACCTTTATTTTTAAATCACAGATGAATCAATATGAAGAAATATTTAACAAATAATTATTGATTCAATGGATTGTAATCTGTCTCTAGAAATGTACAGGCACTTGTTGATATAAGATATAAATATTGGTTTCAGATGTTGCAACAAGCCCAACAATTTCATGGAAGAGATAAGCCGATTACATCGAGCCCCAGTGTTAAATTGGTACGAGAGGATGAAGGAAAAAGTCGACCTCGGCGGAATTTGAACTTAGAACGTAAAGACAAACGAAATGTCACTACGTATTTTTGCCCACGCTACTAACGATTTAGCCAGCTCGCAGTCTTTATATTAGAAACTGAGGCAAGCTGGCAGAAACGTTAGCACGCCGGGCGAAATGAGCAGCCGTAATTCGTCTGCCGCTACATTCGAGGTCGACTTTGCCTTTCATCCTTTCGGGGTCGATTAAATAAGTACCAGGAAATCACTGGGGTCGATATAATCAACTCAATCCCCTTGTCTGTCCTTGTTTGTCCCCTCTATGTTTAGCCCCCTGTGGGCAATAAAGAAATAAATATCAGAAACTGATAGGCAGTGAGCTGACAGAATCGTTAGCATGCCGGGCAAAATCATTAGCGGCATTTTGTTCGGCTTTACGTTCTGAGTTCAAATTCCGCCCAGTTTGACTTTGCTCTTCATCCTTTTGGGGTCGGTAGAATAAGTACCATTTGAGTACTGGTGTCGATGTAACCAATTGAAATTGTAACCTCTGAAATTGCTGGCTTTTGACCGATATTTGAAATCAATACTACATTCCCACTAGTGTAGAACAAGTATAAAACTTGTACCAGCATCCTCTGGGCCTGAACATTTTTTCTTCTTTCCTGTATATTGGTATGTATGTGTGTGCGCATCACTCAGTCTCTCTTTCGTTCTTTCTTCTTTACTCTCTTTCACCCTCTCTTTTCTTTCCCTGCTTACGCTCTATCTTCTGTTATTATTTTGTACACTTCGCCTTTTTTAGTTCCTACCACTCTCTTCAAATATCCTTCTATCCCTACATTTCTTTCTACTTATCTGCCCCAACACCATGTCCCTTTACTTAGTTTTCTATTACTTCCTCTGTCAACCATGTCACCCCTTATTTCACACTCCCTCTTACTTTGTATTTGATCTCTCTAACTTCTCTCTAATTCTTTATTTGTTTCGTCCATTCCTACCCTTTCCTCTCTGTGTTCGACATATCCCTTTCTTTCATTCGCAGTCTTTCACTCTACCCGTTAAAACCCGCTCTTTCTCACCACTCTCTTAAACGTAGCACGTGACAATCCTGTTTCTAAACCTACCCATCTTTTCGGCCCCTTCCCACTCCATCTTTTGCAGCTTTACCCATCCCTTTTTTTTTCTTTCTTTTCGTTTTTATCTTTCTATTTCTCTTGTTTCTTTGTATATAAAGATCACAAATAAACTGTGTCGATTTGTATTTAACTGTTATAATTTAAAACGTGATCAGTTGTATAATTGAATGTAGATACAAATAAATATTGTTTATTCTTTTAGATTTAGTTCCCTTTTTCTTTATTTTAGTTGCTGTGATGTAATTTTTCCACTCTTGTCATAGAATGTGTTTCAGCTCTTGATTTGTCTTATTTTTCTATATGCATTTTATAACTTAGTTCTAACATATAGTTGAAAGGCTTTCTTCGTATAAAATGAACTTGTATCGTTTACTTTTTCATTCTTGATCTTGGTCTTCTTCTGACCAAACAGAAGGTTTGACCGTCTGTCCGGCACTTGTTGCCATGATAGATCGTTAGCCACTACACACATTTTTTTCTCTCCTTGTTTCTCTCATTGTTTTCTATGTCCCTTTCTGTAGAAGAGCGTAGACTCGAAATGTAAAAGACTTTTTCTATTCCTGAGCGTTATACTAATATATCTGTTTGTTTTATACACCACCTGTCTTCGTCTTTTGTTTTTGTCGTAAACTCTCCCTATATATATATATATATATATATATATATATATATATATATATATATATATTGTATATGTATATATATAAATGTATATATATAAGGAATAAAATGTTTTGAATGACACAACAATGCACTATAATACAAAGAATGATATATAAATATATATATAAAATGAAAATCCAAATATATATGTACAACACCTGTCTTCGTCTTTTGCTTTTTTTCGTAAACTCTCTCTTCTTTTTTTATATAGTTTCCCCATAGTCCTGATAACTCGTCCATTTTACTGTTCACTCTGGAGACCCCATCATATTTTGTGCTTGAAACCATGTAAATGCTCATTTATGCTCTTACATGGTTTCGCTGCTGACGTCGCCAAATGGAACAATGCTATCGATATCAATAAGGTGTCGTAATTGTGATAAGGGTGAGCGCGACCACATCCTTTGTGCTGTTTTTTTCTGATTCATTAGTGGTGTATCTTTTATCACCGTCTTTCCGCGTAGCATTTTACTATCATGGGATCTTTTCGGTTTGAACGGCAGTTTTTAACATAATTTCTAGGTAACTAAAATATTTTAAACTTCGTATACTGGTAGAATGTGTTTATAAAACATCTTTTTCTCTTGGCTTTATTGGGAAAAGTATATGGTTTGTAAGATATTTGTTGTTGTTTTTTCTTCAATTTCTGCAATTTCAACCAATCACTGACGTCCATTGAGGTAAACAACATTCTGTGCCGTGTGAATATGTCCCTCCTTTAAAAAACAGATTGGGTTTACTTACATTTGTGAAGAAAAAAAGATACCCTTCCCCCCACCCCTAACCCTAACCCTAAAATAGATTGAAATGCAATAGATCGATACTAGGGTCATAATTATGGGTGACAATTTCATATGACACCGCTAGAAAAAACTGCCGTTCAAACCGAAAAGGATCCCTATCATGTAATACACACACACACACACACACACACACACATATATATATAAGCGACAATTAGATGTGTTTTAGTAAAGAGTCACATGAAATAGTCGATATCACCATATTAATGGCATCAAATTGTCTATATTTTTGAAGATGGCTATAGAAATGAGTTTGCTGAATTGGTTGGTGATTAAGCAAATTATACTTAAATACGGCTGTTGAATACTGCTAGTCGTTAGTATCCTTTTTAACCTGGTCTACTAAATTTCTCCGAATTCTCCGCTGTATATGTCTGTGTAACACACTGATAACTCGTGGGCTTTTCGCTGAGGTTTGCTATATACCTTCACTGCGCAACATTTGTTATTACTTAGTCAGGGAGAAATGCTCTGCGGTAACAATTCTGATTTCTTCCCATCTGAGTGCAAAGTCTGCTGAGGCCAACTCTGCTCCAGAGTCGATACAGTCCAGTTAAGTACTGGTGTCTATGACGTCAATTAAACCCTACCCTCAATATTGCTAGACGCTTGCTTAAATCAGAAGTAATTCTTAAAGTGCGGTGGGTTGGCAGAATACTTAGAACGTCGGATAAAATGCATTATGGTCACCAGTTATGTTCGTTACTGAGCTCAAGTCCTACCGAACTCGATTTTACTTCTCATCCTCCCGAGGCAGATAAATAAAGTATGAATCTAGTACTGTGTGCAATAGTATTGTCTGATATCCTGTTCTTGATATTAATGTCATTGTGCCTAAAATAGAAACAATTACTATTTTATCAGTGGAGGTCAAGCAACAGCAACGACCATTTTTAGGGTTTCTATGAGAGATTGGGGAAAAGACGTTACCCTCACATCAGTGGACTATCCTCAATATATTCAACGGATCAGACATCTAAGGATCAGGCATTTAAGGATCAGACGGTGGTATTAGAATAGGTGATGAACTATTTGTCATTCAATGGCATGAAACTTCTCTTGGACTGCCGACTTTTTATACAGTTTCTATCTCCCAAAATTCGCTCACTAGGTACAGATTGGCCCACGGCTGCAGGGAAATATTTTGTTTATAATAACGAGTGTTTCGAATTCTTAGTAATAGAATCATTTAACTAATTATTACTAATCTTGATCTAAAGCTATGTAATTGCGCATGACTAGCTTACAGTATATTAGTAACAGTATATTACTAGTGCTTATACAGGCCAATATGAGAGTATTTACGTGATCGCTTGAATAGTTAGTTGTAGGGGCCATCTGTTTTTTTTTTGTTTTGTTTTTTTTTTTCTAAAGCAAAAAATAACTCATTTGACAATGTAATTCGTGTGCATTGTGACAAAATAAAAAGAAGGATTGTGACGCCTGGGATGTTCCTCGCTGTCGATCAACTGGAAAAGGGCTTGCTTAAGGTTTGTCTAGGGTCAAACAACAACAATAGCATTTGTTGCTGATATTGTCAACTACAAAGCATTAATACAGAAAAGAAATAAAAAGTCAGATATAAATTCAGTGATTCCAGGAATGTTACGAATTATTGATTTCTGCCATTGGAACAAGATTTCAGATTTGTTGGAGAAGTAAAGTTTAGGAAAATGACTCCAGTACATGACAGGTATTTTATTTCATCGGACCTGTTAGAATGACATGCAAAGTTGACAGCGGTGGGATTTGAATTCAAGTTTAAACCGTTACTAAATATCACAAAAGATTTTGTCTGAGATTCGTCTTGTGACAAGAAACGATTCAATTGGAACCCAGCTAACGTTATATCGCGTAAAGCACCAAATTCCATGTAACTTGGAAACTAATCGAAAAGCTCTTTTGTGTAACACAATACTATATTACGGCAAAATTTTCTGCAACCTAACATTTCTGAAACTCGGGTTTATTTGTACTTAGTAGCTCCTGTTCTTTGAAGCTAATCGATTTTTTGTGCATATAAACACACTGGATGGTTGTGGTCAAGTGATGTAATACCTCTGATAAGAGCTCAATAAGGTCCGAAAATCGATTAAATTTGCCAGCTTTGTATATCTACTACATAGATTTACATGTGTTTGTGTGTGTGTGTGCGTGTATGTGTGTGTGTGCGTGTATGTGCGTGCGTGTATGTGCGTGCGTGTATGACACTAGATCATACAGTTACACCACACCAAACTCCATTCTCATAGCATTAGTCATTATGAAGCTATATCAGAGATCACTTATTCAAGGTTCTAGAGGGTGGTATCCATTCTAGAAGCCTTGAACGACACAATCATAACTGCAACCATAAAATAGATGAGAGGTAGGCAAGGTGATGTCTTTAAAAATTTGAAATAGAAAAATTATACGAAAATATTAATACTTCATATTAATATTAATACCTGGTATTGATCCAAAGCAAAAAAGTGGGTATATAGTCGATTTAATCGACCCCCAAATCTTGTCTAGTACTCTTATTCACTACAGAGTAGCGAAAAGGCAAATCGAATCTAGAAAGGTTGGAACTTGAACACATGTAAATAACATACTGCAATGAAGATTTTCCTACTTACTAGTTTTAACATTTACTTAACATTTTTTTTTCTTGTTTTGTAATATATTTTTGGTGAGCTGTAATATGAATGTAACATAGACGTGAGTCAGGTTTCCAACATAAATTCGATAGTTAATTACGCATTAATGAGAATACCATAACATATATTTGCAATAATTTCTCAAAGAGACTCATAATCACGAAAAATATTGATTTTCTAAAGAAATAATTTAAACGCCAACGATAGCTTTCAGAAGTTTACGAAAGGACACATCTGGCTCTTTAATCCATCTTATTACTCAAGTGACCATGATGAAAAGCTGAACAGTATTAATAGATTACAGTAATAGTTGTAGCCTTTAATACAGGTATAAAACAAACTTTGGTAATCAGTTTTCATAAGTCAATAATATTAGAGTTGCAGCAGGTTTCAGTAACTATACACCTTTCCTATAAATTACCTCTCTGCTCCACTGACTTAATCAATCATTAGTATACAGTCCAAAACAAGGATACTTCTTGGTGAAGTCTAAATTGGCTGGAAATAACTGCCATATCTTCTTACTTTTCTATGGAGATTTCTATGGTATAGTCTAGATTACACTATGCTACGGGTGATGGTAATTCGAACGTATTTGGTCATAAGTCTGTGAGGCACAATGGCCCAGTGGTTAGAGCAACGGATTCGTACGTATTGAATGAATGTATGTATATGTATGTATGTATGTATGTACGTATGTATGTATGTATGTATGTATGTATGTATGTATGTATGTATGTATGTATGTATGTATGTATGTATGTATGTATGTCTCTTCTATTTTATAATTATTATAGATCTTCCACTGAGGAGGGAGCCGGTCTCCAACAACAATACAACGTTCCATCTATGGGATGTAGTTAATATAAGCAAATTCACATATGGAGCTCGAGAAAAATTTTGCATATTTTTACTGCTCCACTCACAGTTGGGACTTGTAATGTACGAATAAGCTGGTCAGATTCTCTCTCTGAGAGTCCCGGTTTATCCAGATCCTCCTTTAAACATTTACTAACAAAACCTAATGCTCCAAATATTATTGGTGTGAATATGAATTCATAGTCTGGTTATAGAAGCTGGAGGTTTCGAAGCAGTTGTCCATAGATGTCCTCTCTATCTTCGATTTTCAAAGAGATATTTATATCTGCAGGGCAGCTAACCTCTATTATGATACATACCTTTGCCCCTCTGTCCCAAACATCAATATCCAACTTGTTATGCTTACATTTGACAGAAGTTTTGATGGGAATATTCCACCAGTATTCTTCCTTGATTTGGTGTTTATGAATGTATTCCGTAACAGATGGGTTTTCTAAGTTTATTTCAGGACAGTCTTTTTTGTTGGATGGCATTGTAAATTGTTTTACCAACAACATCGGGCCACATAGGGAGGTAGTACCGTTACGGCATTTTAGGACAGCTGCTAATCACAAGCGTAATGCCTCCACAGAAACATGACATAGCCTACACGTGCGTTGGCACTTTGGGATTACAAGAGCGTCACTCTCTCTATTGTTCGCCAGGTACTTGTGGTAATCTCCTGTTCCTGGATTGCAAACGCAAAGCCTTCAAAGTGTGATGTGATGTGATGTATAGTCTTCGTTCTAAGAGCGGCTGCTCTTCGTGTCAATTCTACTCTCTTCTTCAAGCTTCCGGGCAACATACCCATGCATGGCTTTTTTTTGTATGCTGTGTGCTTTCCATCCAGGTCTTCTCTGAGGTAAGAGAGCCCAGCTGTTTTGGGACTGTATAGGAGATCATCAGGAAGCGAGTGTTTCTTGAGGAGATCGCTGCCAACTCGTACAATGTTGCTCACATCACTTTTCGGACTACATTAATATATTTATTTTTGCTGCTATTGTTTAGTGATATTATATGGCATTGGATGGCTGTCTGCACTGAATTCAGGCCTCTACCACCTTTATTTCTTCTTAGGTAGATCCTGTCAACATTACTGTTTCTGTGGAAATTCCCAGTTGGTATGAGGATTTTGCGGGATTTGACATCTATGGAGTGGATTTCCCCTACAGACCAGTCAAGTATCCCAAATGTTGGGATCAGCACTGGTACTGAAAATGTTTTGTGGGAAACTGTTTTGTTGTAAAAGGAGAGTTCTGGCTGGCATATTTTTCTAAGTCTGGTGTAATATTCTCGGGTTACTCTATCTTTATACACAGTACCTTCATATGATACATTTTCGTCTATGCCTAGGTACTTGTAACATTCATTGTGTGGAATGAGGGAGATAGAGAGGCCGTTGACGCACAGGTTTTGAGTTTGGGGCACTGACTTTCCCCGTTCAATAACCAAGTATGAGCACTTCTTTTGGTCAAATTCCATGCCTATATTAGCTGAAAATGTTATTAAATCCGATTTTTTTTGCATTGATAACACAAGACAGTACAGCTTTCTTTATTAAAAGTTGTTTGGCATAAATCTTTAGGTTGGTCGGCTACAAAGAAATTATGAGTTACATTCTTATTTCTTTATTGCCCACAAGGGGCTAAACATAGAGGGGACAAACAAGGACAGACAAAGAGGTTAAGTCGATTATATCGACCCCAGTGCATAACTGGTACTTAATTTAGCGACCCCGAAAGTATGAAAGGCAAAGTCGACCTCGGCGGAATTTTAACTCAGAACGTAACGGCAGACGAAATACTTTTTTCTTTACTACCCAGAAGGGGCTAAACACAGCGAGGACAAACAAGGACAAACAAACAGATTAAGTCGATTATATCGACCCCAGTGCGTAACTGGTACTTAATTTATCGACCCCGAAAGGATGAAAGGCAAAGTCGACCTCGGCGGAATTTGAACTCAGAACGTAACGGCAGACGAAAATACGGCTACGCATTTCGCCCGGCATGCTAACGTTTCTGCCAGCTCGCCGCCTTTTATGAGTTACATTCTGGCAGTTGAATATCCTAGCATATAACCATTTGTTTTCTGCAGTAGGAACGATAATAGATTCAATGCCAAAATGAAAAGAAGTAGAAGACTCTCCCTGGAATATCCCTTTGTAATGCCTATACTATTAGAAGCATTATTCTGTTCTGTGTTGTAAGAGTAAGAATAGTTATCCATGCCTTTGTGAGTCTCTTTATAGTAACAATTAAGGTAGTAGGTACCTTTGCCAGATGTAGGTACTTCAACAGCCATGAATGAGGGATAGAGTCGAACGCCTTCTTATAGTCAAGCCATACCGCCACAAGGCTTCGGCGTTGTTTTCTTCAGACATTATAGTTTTGTTTATTAAAAGTTGTTTGGCACACATCCCCATACTCTCTTCTTTTCACCAGCCTGTTCGTCAGTCACAATGATCCGGGAGGAATTGGTTGAGGCAACTTGTGTAGTTTGTACATAAAGTTTAGGCAAGCGATGAGCCTATAATTTCCTGCCATCTTGGTGATTTCGTTTTTGGCAACAAGATTTGTCCTTGCTCTAGCAAGCCAATTTGGTATATCAGTCTGACCTTCCATAGTCCTTTAGAACATACATATCAATTGGTTTCTAAAAAATGTCAGCTCCTTGTATCAATATCCAACTATTAGGTCCCTTCCAGGTGCCTTCCCATTCTGCAGTTTGCCTACTGCTATGGCGAAGGTTTCTGCACCAATTTCGTATATTTTATTGTTAGTGTTGGTACAGTATTCTCTCTCAATTGTATTTCACCATGATGAATTCAAGTTCAAATCCCTCTTTTTGTTCCAAATATTTGACCAGAATGATTGTAGATCTTCTTGAGAGGGAGCTTTCTTAATGGTAATATTTTTTTCTCATCTCTCTGTATAATTCTTGTGGGCTGGAGGCAAACTTGCGATTGATACTGGCTGGCTCAAAAATTCGCTTGAAATAGCAGAATTTCTCCTTCATTGTCCTGAGTTCATGTTTTAAAATGATTAGTTTTCCCTCAAGAGCTCGGTGTGAAGAATTGCCATAAAGTTGTATGTATATATGTGTGAATGTATGTATGTATGTATATATGTATTTATGTATGTATGTATGTGTGTATGTATGTATGTATGTATGTATGTATGTATGTATGTATGTATGTATGTATGAATGTGTGTGTATGTATGTATGTATGTATGTATGTATGTATTTATGTAGGTATGTATGTATTTATGTATGTATGTATGCATGCATGCATGCATGCATGTATGTATGTATGTATATATGTATGTATGTATACAAACTCTTCATCAATGGCTCATAGTTGTCCTCTTTTGTTTGTATTTTGTATGTATGTATGTATGTGTATGTATGTATGTACATGTATGTATGTATGTATGTATGTATGCATGTATGTATGTATGTATATATGTATGTATGTATGTATGCCTATATAAAAACTCATCATCAATGGCTCATAGATGTCCCCTTTTGTTTGTATTCTCTAACTACATTCGTGTACAGCGGGGCAGCTGATTTCCACAACAAAACGTATCTTTTTTTATTGTGTGTACGTAAGTATGTATGTATATTCACACAACACACACATACACACACACACACACACACACACACACACACACACACACACACACACACACACTCACACACACAGGCATATAAAACACAAACGAATATTACAAAATATAACCACAAAACATAAATGCTATATAAGGTGACATATACACAAAACATACAAAACAGTAGGAAGTATTCAAACGAAACCCACAAATAATATTTGTGAAGATATATGCACAACGTTTAAAACCACAAACCTTCTGGAGATGAATACCAAATTTCTCATAAATTCAATACTAGCATCTGAAAGAAAAGAGGGTCAAACGAATTTGTTGTTTTATTAAAATAAATATAAAGCGAAAAGATAATATGGTCTGCCCGTTCAGATCGACGTGAAGTAATAAAAAAAGAGAGAGAGCGAATAAAAAAATAAGTACAAAATGTTCTGCTAGTCTTTTGTCTCATGAAAATTTCGGAAAACGTACCTTCCATTATAAGCCCTCTACGGTCGAGAGAAGATAGAGTTAACTAAAGATATTAATATTATACTTGCTGAGGATACTAAGAGAAACTATTATCTTGCATTGTTAGCTATGAAATATAATCACCATTGTATCAATAAATATTGTTTCACTGCTTAGAATGAGTGATCCACTAAGTATTTTCTTCACCAACGAGAAATAGCAGTTAGGTTTCTCTAAAATTCCACCTTGAAGTCTTGATGACATAAGGACATTTTACATAATATAGTCCATGGTAAATAGTTCCAGAATCAAATCTAGGAGTGTCACTATTGGAATGTCTCTAGTTAGAAATCTACTCGATATCCATGGTGCGCATAAGAAAACAACAGCAACAGCTACGCAGAAGTCCATGAAATTGTTAGAGAGAGAGAGAGCACACTAGTTTTCTGTATTTTGTAAAAGAAACAAAATGGATGTAAAACAAAAATGGCGTCAAGAGGAAAGTTTAAATGGATGGAAAAGATGTTCGAATTGACTTTCTTGAAATCAAATTTCACACTACGGCATTCACAATAACTTTAATACCTTCAACAATAAGAAAACAATAAAAATATATATCTACGCTTATCACAATCACCACCATCCTCGTGGTTATCGGTAGGAAATGTAGACTCAGCAGCAATGGCAACAACATCATCACTACTACCACAACCGAAAACAACAACAACAAAGGTAATCGGCAAATAGAATTCTTATTTCCAGATGACAGAGTTAGTGCTGTGTTGATACTCGCAGCTTCGATAAACAGACAAAGATATAAAGAAATGGAGAAGAAAACGGAGAAAATAAACGGTAAAATGAAGACGAAAAAGTAGAAAGTAAAAAGACTTATGAAAGAAAAAGATAAATATAAAGAAAGTGGAAGGTGGAGGATAAAGTAAAGAAAAGGTAAGTGTTGGTGTAGTTGGTTAATGTCATTAGACCAATGACTAATGAGAAAGGACGGGTGGTCGTAAACAACACTTATATAGAGTCAATACAGAAATATTTCTTAGGTCTTCCAGCATTGACCTAAGTTTATGTTCTCATATCGATCAACATTCACTCACTCACACGAACACACACACGCACTCACGCACACACACACACACACACACACACCAATTTCTGTCTCTCAAAAAAGAAAGCGAAAATAATGAATCGATATGTTTATTCTCATAAAAGCCTCGTATATAGACATGTGTGTGTTTCTCTAATTGTGTGTATGTTTATGAGAAAGAGAGAAAGTGCGTGTGTATATGTATGTGTGAGTGTGTGTCGGTGTGTAGAATTAAATGGATTTCCGTCGGTTTCTACGATAAATATTGCAGCCATTCAATCTAGTCAACTATCTACTCGTTGAATTACAGTTCAAGTAGTAAAGTGTTGAACAGACACGTGTATCATTAACAAAAAGCCTTGGGAAGGCCAGAAAGAGAGAAAGCGAGAAAGAGAGAAAGCGAGAGAGACCGTGTAAATCAAAATACAGAGTAGAACTATAATATTTCTTTCTGCTACAGGTACAATGCTTCCAATTTTCCTAAAAATTTGGAGAAAGGCGCTAGCTGGTTACATCAACCTCAGTTCTTTCTGGTACTTATTTTATCGACCACAAAAGGGTGAAAGACAAAATCGACTCCAGCTGAAGACAGTAAAGACTGACGGAATGCCTCTGACCATTTTGCGTGGCGTAGTAACGATTCTACCTGTTCGCTGCCTTAAGAGTGGAACTATAAAATAACGTAGATTATTAGCATGGCAGGAAAATGCTTAATGGCATTTCATACGTCTTTAGGTTCTGAGTTCAATTCCTTTGCCTGTCATCCTTTAGTGGTCGATAAAATATGTACCAGTTGACCACTGAGGTCAATGTAATCGACTTAACCCCTCCCTTGAAATTGCTGGCCTCGTGCCAAAATTTGAAACCAATATTAAATCCATGGATCTGTTGTTATTTTCAGATAATCAGCTGTAGTATAGTTCTGACTGTGGATAGGATTAATTACGCAATCTCAGTTTCTTTGTGAATGGCTCAGCCGATATACAAATTTCCTAAATAGGGATATTCTATAATTTTTATATTTTGTAAATGCTTCTAATTACTGCACTGGGGCCATGTTGGTACATCTCCAAAAAGAGGTTTTATTTTATATTTTAGTTCAACTCCATAGCTTTATCTTTGACTATTGTTGAATAAATAATACTTTTTCCATATAGGAGTGCAGTAAGACTCACTGGCTCACACCGTAACATAAACACAATTATTCATATACATACATATATACATATATATATATATGTGTGTGTGTGCATTTGTATGTGTTACATATATGTATGAGGGCCGGCAGAAAAGTTCATGGGCTAACAAAGATAGTCCAAGACACTCTCTTGGAATGAGACCAAACGGGGTTTATTTTTCAACATAGTGCCCCACCACCCTTGCGGTCCACACACTTCTTACATCAGTGTTGCAGGACTTGGATTCCGTGGGCGAAGAAACTTATATTCTGTTGTTCAAAAACGTCATCAACAGTAGATATAACGCCATGATCACAGCGATATTTCTCCCAGCCAAGTGTCTTTCATGTTGAAGAACAGATGCTAGTTGGATGGGACCAAGTAAGGAGAGTAGGAAGGCTGATCAACCACATCAAATCCACAGTATGCACAGTAACCTTTGAAACCAAGGGCTTGTATGCTAGCGCATTGTCCTGATGAAACAAGGACCTCCTTCGTCAATTTTCCTAGATGTTTAGTATCCTTTTGTAACTGTCTCAGGAAATTGGCATAAAACACTTCATTGATGATATAGCCCCTTTGAAAATATTCAATAAACCCAATGCCTTTTGCATCCCAAAAAAATTGAGGCCGTCACCTTCCCTGCAGATGAAACAACCTTGGACTTCTTTAAAGCGGGTGAAAGGGGATGTTTCCACTCCATGGATTGTCTCTTTGTCTTTGGCTCGAAGTAATGAACTTAACTTTTGACCAAGTGTCAAAAGACAGCACCAACTGAGCCGAAACCTTTGTCTTACCAAGATCAGATCCTGGGTCAACTTCAAGACTTTCCTTTCCCCTCCAAACTTCAGCTGCACACTTTTGCACTGATGATAAAGCTGGAGCATCATCTCCTAATGCAGCAGCAATGTCAGCATGAATGTCCTTGGAAGCTAAACCGTTTTTCAGCAGGTATTTGATAACACCACAATGCCAAATTGTTTCCATTTCAAGAGAAATTGCTACCAGTTACTTTTGAAGTCTTCTTTTGAACAGTCAGATGTCAGTTTACCAGGAAAAAAAAAGCAATTAATAAGAAGAGTTGAAATTAATGCATGCAAGATTTCGCAACTCTAGCATGACTCCTTCATAGCCAGCCTATGAACTTTCCAGCCCACAGATATAGATATAAATTCACGTACTATGAACTTCTGGCATCAATCAAGCAAATTCTACACACACAATATTGGTCAAACGAAACTACAGTGGAGATTACGTGCCCAATACTTGATGCCAAGTATGGAGCAGAGTCCGTTGGGAACATCTATCGCTGGCTTTATTTGACCGGAAAAGGCAGGGAACATTTTCTATCATGTTACTACGATGAAAGGGTGGGTGAGCAAAGGAAATTTGGCCTATCGTGTCTAGTGAAACCTTCTTCCCATCGTTGACATTTTCAGTCAGTTTGCTCAACTTTCAAAACTGAGGCTATCAGATTTTTTATTCAAACAGCTCTGAACGTCAACTTAGAAAGTGAACTATCATATGTAGCTAATCATATATCTATTTACTGCAGCATAATCAAAAACGTAGTTCCAGTTTTATCCTTATATTGAAAATCATATGTAACTTAGTAAATATATATACTCTTTACTCTTTTACTTGTTTCAGTCATTTGACTGCGGCCATGCTCGAGCACCGCCTTATTCTTTGTAAGCCCAGTACTTATTCTATCGGTCTCTTTTGCCGAACCGCTAAGTGACGGGGACGTAAACACACCAGCATTGGTTGTCATGCAATGCTAGGGGGACAAACACACAAACACACACACATACATATATATATATATATACATATATACGACAGGCTTCTTTCAGTTTCCGTCTACCAAATCCACTCACAAGGCATTGGTCGGTCCGGAGCTATAGCAGAAGACACTTGCCCAAGATGCCACGCAGTGGGACTGAACCCGGAACCATGTGGTTGGTTAACAAGCTACTTACCACACAGCCACTCCTGCGCCTATATATAACTGAGTATTTATGTATTCTTCACTGCAGATTTAACATCTTGAATATAACTCAGGAAATATAAAGAATCCGCGTGCCTAAGGATGGAACCCGCCGTCCTACACATTCAAGTGAAATGCGAGAAATAACAACCAGATTTCTCCCTCACCATATCCTAAGTGCTAAAAAGGGGAAGGAACTGTTGGATAATTTGACGATGGAAATTCTGTCTGAATGAAAATGATATTATTCTGGCTTGAAAACTTTTCTTATAAGATATTAACAATATGGGGTTCTAGTCAAATTCTACATCAAACAATAATATCTATGAATTTCTGATAAGGAATATGTGCTTACAGTTAAAATGTAAAGTCATTAAAGAGCACATTGTTTACATTATTTACATTTGACGGCTGATATCCCCTCCAGCCTTCATCAGGTGTCTTGGGGAAACTTCGAACCTGGGTTCTCATTCCTAAGGTATTTTTCGATGTTGCTGTTGTTGTTGTTATTATTATTATTATTATTATTATTATTATTATTCAGGTCACTGCCTGGAATCGAACTCTTGGGGTTAGTAGTCCCCCACTACGCCATATGCCCATGGGCAATTATGGAGTGAATTTTTAGGGCTTATAAATCTAATATTTTCCTATCCTTCCTTAATACCGGTTCCCAATTGCTATTCATATCGCACTCGGCCTGCTTAAGAGGTTGTTGTGTCCTAGCATGTGTGCTACTTCTTTTAGTCTAACAACAAACAAGATGAGGACAAATATCCGTCAAATATAAATAATGTAAATAATGTACATAATTCCTCATCTCTTAGATATAGAACTGTATCATTAAAGAGCAATTAGTATATCACGTATTGACTACAAACTGGCACTTGCTATTCCAAATGATGATCAACAATATAGACGCTTATTATGTTCACCAGAAGATACTTTAGAGAAGCTGCAATGAAACTATTGTATCAGAATGTGTAAAGCGTAGCAATGAAGAAAATTGTTATTGAGTGCTATTGAGTGCCATAAGCGTCTGCGGTGATTCTCTATCTCCACTTCTTTTTTGTCTAATCCTTGAACCGCTGAGGTAACAGCTTCATTTGCTGTTTCACGACTTGAATCTGATGTTGACAAGACACAACAACTTTCATGACTTGTTGCTGTAATTATCTTTCTGAGTAGATAGTTTGTGTAACAGCTGGGTCATCCGTCTTGGATGCTGAGGTTTGAGGTCTTCGTTTGAACAACTCTACATGGCACATATCTCGTACTGTTCTCTGGTCTTGCAAAGACTTGAAGACTTCTGTACCCATGAAAATACTACTCGAACACATATCGACAAATGTCTCATATGCACTCACCATCTTCCCATATTGTCCTTGATAATGGCTTGAGAAAGAAAAAATATAAATGTACCCAAAAGTAAAACACGAACCTTGTTTCTATTCCCAAATACTGGGGAATCAGCCGAGGAGCAGAAGAAATGAATACATATTTAGCCTGTTCTTTAATTAGCCTTGTCTTAATTCATTATGACCTCAGTAGATATTGATCTTGGAACGTAAAGAGCCGAAGTAAATTCTGGCTTTATGATAATAATAATAATAATTGCTTCTAACATAGAAACAAAATAGAAATTTTAGGATGAGTGGACTAGTTAATTGTACCACCACTAATTCTTCATTGCTACTTTATTTTATCAATCCTAAATGATAAAAGGCAGCGTTTACTTCGGCAAGATTTAAACTCAGAAAACATTGACCCGGAAGAAATACAGCAAAGCATTTTGTCTGACGATTCATTAACTTCGTAAAAATAGTTGTTTCAACATAAGACACGAGGTCAGCCAATCGAGATGGATAGTATTTAATCAATTATAATGACCCGCATGCTTGACTCTACTGTATCAACACGGTTGTATCAGCCATTACTCTAGCATTTCTACAGAAAACAACACTGGTTTATCAATATGACTGTATTAACATTACAGCAACAACACTACTGTATTATCATTAATGTATCGCTTACTCTTGTGTCAGCCCGATTGTGTCAAAAATACTCTACTAGCACTAGTGTATCAATTACTAGAGTATCGACATTATTGTATCAATACCTTTATATCTCCACTGCTGTATATCAAATAGTAGTGTTTCAGAGCACACGTGTATCTTCTAATAATATATCAAACTTACTGTAACAGACACTGCTCGATCAACACTGCTATAGAAACGTTTCAGTAACAGCAACTTCTTAGCGAACACTGTTGTATCAAAACTAGAGCTTCAGAGAGGACTGCACCAACACTGTTGTATCAGACACTACAGGCTTTCAGATATTCTGTTACAGCACATATGTGTCAACATAACTACATCCGGATCTTTTCGGTGTGAACGGCATTTTTTTCTAGCGGTGTCATATGAAATTGTCACCCATAATTACGACCCTAGTATCGATCTATTGCATTTCAATCTATTTTAGGGTTAGGGTTAGAGTTAGGGGTGGGAGAAAGGGTATCTTTTTTTCTTCACAAATGTAAATAAACCCAATCTGTTTCTTAAACGAGGGACATATTCATACGGCACGGAATGTTGTTTACCTCAATGGACGTCAGTGATTGGTTGAAATAGCAGACATTGAAGAAAAATACAACAAATATCTTACAAACTATAGAATTTTCTCAAGAAAGCCAAGAGAAAAAAGATGTATTATAAACACATTCTACCAGTATACGAAGTTTAAAATATTTTAGTTACCTAGAAATTATGTTAAAAACTGCCGTTCAAACCGAAAAGATCCCTACATCCACACAATCGTTTGAACACTTCTGTAACAACAGTATTCTATCTGCCATTAATATACAACCGTACCACATCAACACTACTGCATCAACGCTGCAAGATCACCACTTCTCACCATTAATAATGTAACAACACTACTATATCACTTACTATTGCTTCAACTATTCTATCAATTTTACCAGTCACATTTTGCATCATAGCTATTGTATCAAATCTAATGTACAAACGCTACTTATCAACGCTACTATATCAAAAGTTCTACATATTAATACGATAATGATATCCACTAATATATCAGCACTGCTGTATAAGCCCTATTGTATTAATGATATGGCACCAATACTGCTGTAACGTCAACACTGTATTAGTCACATGTGAATTAACAAAGCTGTAACAACATTACTTTATCAGCTCTAATATATTTACACGTAGTATCGATATTCCAACATTACCTTCATTGTATCAGCACTATACTTTTCTATCAAACTTAGTCTGTAAGTCACAACTGGATCAACAGTGTTTTTACAGCGCTATCAAAATTGTTGTACCATCAATAATGTATCGCCACTAGTGTACCAAACTCACTCGATACACCACAATAGTATGAACAGTGGAGGCACATGGCCTAGTGGTTAGAGCGGCGGACTCGCGGTCGAGGGATCGCAGGTTCGAATCTCAGACCGGGCGATGAGTGTCTTTATGAGCGAAACACCTTAGCTCCCCACGCAGCTCCGGCAGAAGGTAATGGCGAACTTCTGCTGACTCTTTCGCCACAACTTTCTCTCACTCTTTCCTCCTGCATCTTGTAGCTCACCTGCGACGGACCGGCGTCCCATCCAGGTGGGGAACCTATACGCCAAGGAAACCGGGAATCCGGCCCTTATGAGCCAGGCATGGCTCGAGAAGGAACAAACAAATTGTATGAAGACTATTGTATGAATCTTTTGTATCCCTGTATCGCACTCTTGTAACAATCTTCGGTACCGACACTGATAAATATCAGTCACTACTATAACGAAACTATTGTATCAGACACTACTCTGTCAACATGATTGTTTATACTACTGCGTGAGCGTCTACTGTATCAACATTACTGTATCAATACTGCGGTGTCAGCAATATTGTATCAGCACTACTATCATAACTGCTGTAGTAGCCTCTACCTTATCACTACTGTGGCAATACTATTATATCAACCATAATACTATCAGTGTATCAGCCTTTGTGTATCCAGCACAACTCTATCAACAAAACTGTAACAGCATTACTATTTGAAAATTAGAACATCAATACTACAATATCAACATACTTTAATCATTCACAGTAACAATGCTTATGTATAAATCCCTACTCTGTCAACATTACTGTAACAATACGGTTATATTAACACTTCTGTAATAGCGACTACTCTATGAATACTATCAAAATTATTATATTAATACTAGTGCATAACTTTATCAACAGTCTTCTCTCTGCTGCTAATGTATCAACACAACTCTTTCAGCACAACATTCACCAGGTTACTGTATTAGCTACTGTTCCATCAACATCACTGTAACGCCACGCCTGTTTTAAATCTCTGTATCAACGCTATCGTATTTATACTTCTCTAATAAAACTATGGTATCAATATGGTTGTATCAACAATTTTGTATCAAACACAGTAGTGTCAATACTACTTAACTAAAGTACTGCTGCAACTTTTAGTATCACGATTACTGTTTCAAGCACTACTATATCAACTCTACTGTGTCAATTATATTTTATAAGCGATTACTATACCAACACAACTGTATCAATATTAGTGTAACAACACCGCTGTATCAAAATTGCAGTAGCGATATTTCTGTTTTAGCCACTATTCTATCAACACATGTCTATCAACACTTCAGAAACGTTACCAGTGTACCCATCGCTATTGTATCAACACTATCATGTTAACAATGTCATATCAGCAATATTCTAGGATCTTTTCGGTTTGAACGGCCGTTTTTTCTAGCGGTGTCATATGAAATTGTCACCCATAATTATGACCTTAGTATCGATCTATTGCATTTCAATCTGTTTTAAGGTTAGGGTTAGTTAGGGTTAGGGTTAGGGGTGGGGGAAGGGTATCTATTTTCTTCACAAATGTAAATAAACCCAATCTGTTTCTTAAACGAGGGAATATTCATACGGCACAGAATGTTTTTTACCTCAATAGACGTCAGTGATTGGTTGACATTGCAGAAATTGAAGAAAAAACAACAAATATCTTTATAGAATGTTCTCAATAAAGCCAAGAGAAAAAGATGTTTTATAAACACATTCTACCAGTACACGAAGTTTAGAATCTTTTGTTACCTAAAAATTATGTTAAAAACTGCCGTTCAAACCGAAAAGATCCTTGCTTGTTCGCAACTGAGACAAAAATCATAATCATCATCATCCTAGTTGTCATCATTACCATGATTAGGAGCAGCAACAACAAAACAGCACTAATAATAATAATAATAATGATAATAATAATAATAGTATCAACATCAACAATGGTTACGTAAATTTAGATTATGACAGTAGAGTCGACAGAATTCACTGCCACAATGAACCCTGCACTGCATGCTGGAGTATACAGTATGATCATATGACGAGGAATGGTATATCTTTAACTATGGACTTGTATGTCACTCTAAGCTATTCAACCATCTACCTAATGTTATAGCTGTACCTCGACTAGGGGCTGACTTTGGCCGCTCAACAACAAATATTCTTTATTACATCAGCTTAAATAGATGAAAGATATCGTCGACCCTGTCGGAGATGTATTTCTCGGTTGTTGTTTCCGCCACGTCATCATCCTATTAACTATTTCAAATTTTGGCAAAAGGCTGGCAATTTTTATGAGGTGGGGTATTTCGATTACATTGTCCCCTGTGCTCAACTGGTACTTATTTTATTAACTCAAAAGGATGAAAGAAAGAGTCAAACTCGGTTGACTGAAAATGATGAACCGAAATAAATGCCGCTACTCATTTTGTCCGACGTGCTAACCATTTTGCTTAGTTATCATCATGCAGATGATAACAATAGCTCTACCTACGATAGGTACAAGGCCTGAAATTTGAGGGGAGGCGGCAAATCGATTACACCGACACCAATACGCATCTTGACAAAATGAAAGGCAAAGTCGTATCTGCTATAACCAAAAGTATAACACTAAAGGATATCAATAAACAGTACTAGATAACAATAAGATGTTGACAAATCATCAGAATGGAAACTTCCCCAATAGGGCGGAAGATCACTACGGGTTATTTGTGGGGAAACATTATACAAAGACTCGGATTTCTCTACCACATCCAAGGCATCCTCAGTCTCTCTCTTCCTACAAAGAAAAGCATATTCAGGTTAACCCCTTTCAATCTCACCAATCTTTCCAATCGCATTTCCTTTCCGATAAGCACACGAAAGGACCGTATTTTCTCTCTCAATCACTCACTCGATCGCTCGCTCTCACTCTTTCTTTCTCTCTCTATCTTTCTCGCTTTCTCTCTTTCTCTCCCTCTTTCTCTTTTTATCACTCCCCCCTCTCTCTCTCTCTCTTCCCCCTTCATCATTCCCTTCGAGTGATACTTGAAGAAGCTGATGACAGTTTGGCCAGATAAGTAGATAACTGTCTTCAGACGAGCCCATAACACTACCACTTTCACCACACCCACTAGGGTGCATCGGAGAACAGTCCTTTCTGTCATATCCGCGATGTCATATCGGCTGGTGTCCGATACAAGCCACAAGTTACCATTCCACGACCACTGAACGATGGCGTGCAGGAGTGTTTTACCCCATTGCATGCGCAACGGACTGACTTTGGCGCCTTCATGCATGTAGAGCTTGTCTCGAATAGGTAAAGCTTCTCGGTAGCACTTTCATGCCAAAGATAGTAGGAAGTTGCTCCCAAAAGACTGCTCAGATTTTTTGCAGAGCCGTTGATGCTCATACTCTCAACAAGTCCTCCAAAGAAATCTGGAATCGTTTTCCCGCCGATGGTATTTTCTAGCTGATAGAGTGCTGTGAGACCTGGAAATGTTATAGATGCTACAAGACCGACATTGGTCTATGCAATTTGACTGTAGAGGCACATAAAACTGGGTGAGAAAAATTGGAGGAAGAGAAATGAGAGGAAAAGTTAACATAGTATGTAAATAAATGTATATGAAGGAAATTTCAATTATGTGACAAGAAAAACTATTGCATGGTCGATACCCCAAACGAGCTGTAGAAGCTGATGTAGATAAGAGAAGAAACCATAAGTGTATGCAGAGTGTTGGTTTGAAAGCCAAATCAGAAGTATTTATCCTAGCGACACATGATCAGAGTCTCCTCACTCGGAACTACCAAGCTAATGTCACACACTATGAGTTAGACACAAAGTGTAGACTCTGCAATAACAAACTTGACAATATATTGACCACATTGTTTCTGGTTGCTCAGTTCTTGCCTCTACAGTATATAAAATGGGGTTTATGTCGTCATTATGTTATCACGCCCCTTAAGATGGTATGAAGACCATCCAGAGATAGTCACTGAGAGAGAGAATGTTGCCGATCTCCGAGGATAGCAAATCACCTATACTGTGAAATATGCCAGTCCACGCAAGGAGATCAAAGTTAACCGTTCAAATATCTCTGTCATGGCCACAAAGAAGAGGAAATGCCTCCTAATCGAAGTATGAGTCCCCAAAAATAATGTTTCTGCCAAAAAAGAACGGAGAAACCATTAATATATATTATCGTATTGAGATAGAAAAACCCGAATATGGAAACTGAAAAGAGAAGCAATTTATTAAGAACAGGTGCCATGGGAATGACTAAATACATGCAAACAAATACTTGTCGGAGTTTCTCTCGAATAGGTAAGGCTTCTCTGTATTACTGCAATGCCAAAGAGTGTAGCAAGTTACTTATGATTCCAGTCTGAATCTGAAAGTTCTCCAGAAAAGACGGCTCAGACTGTTCTGGTTGAAATCCAGTGTTACTCTCAGGGCCAATGACGCTTTTCTTCTCAACTAGTTCTCTAGAAATCTTGTAAATATGCAAAATACATATAAACAGGAAATAGAACTACGTACTAGGAACCGCACTAGAACATTTTCAATATAGTAAATACGAGACTTAATCAAAATACTTGCATATACGAAAGACATACAGCGCTGAGCTCTGTAGAGCTGTTGAAGAACGCAATAAAAATGATATTACTGAAAAATAATAATAATAATAATAATAATAATAATAATAATAATAATAATAATAGTAATAGTAATAGTAATAGTTATAATAATAATAATAATAATAATAATAATAATAATAATAATAATAATAATAATAATCAGCCACCTTTTATATATGGATGACCTAAAACTATACGCTGCAAATGACAAACAGCTGGAAACACTATTAAAGACAGTTCATGGATTTACCAAAGAAATAGATATGAAATTTGGATTAGAAAAATGCGCCAAAGTAACCATGAAAAGAGGAAAACTAGTTAAGAGTAACAACATCACACTAGATAAAACCAATGAAATAAAAGAATTAGACCAAAGCCAAACTTACAAATACTTAGGAATCCATGAACTACATAAGACACAACACACACAAATGAAAGAGAAAATAAAAAAAGAATATTATAGACGAGTTAGATCAATATTAAAAACAGAGCTCAATGCTAAAAACAAGATAATAGGTATCAACACTTTAGCTGTCCCAGTTATAAGTTACAACTACAATATCCTTAACTGGACACGAAATGAACTGTCCAAAATAGATAGGAAAACAAGAAAAATACTGACAGGATCTAGGATGCATCACCCAAAATCTGACATAGAAAGACTATATATACAACGTATAGAAGGTGGTAGAGGCCTTATACAGCTGGAAAACTACTATAAAATAACCACCATAGGACTGCAAAAATACCTACTTCAGAAGGAAGGAAAACTGATCCAGATAGCAGCAAAACACGAGCAAAACAAAAAACTGTTCTCAGTATTTAAGGAAGCTGACAAATACAAACAAGAAATCATACCACCTAATAAACACAAAGAAGAAGAAGAAGATGATGAAGAAACAACAAAAGCTATAAAACAAATGAAATCCAAACTAAAAATAGAACAGCAACGAGCCATGATAAAACGATGGCAAGAAAAGCCGCTTCATGGTAAATACTGCACTAAACTAAACGCAAAAGAAATAGACAAAGAAAAATCCCAGCAATGGTTGAGAAGCTCAGGACTCAAAGCAGAAACAGAGGGATTTTTAATTGCAGCACAAGACCAAAGCCTCACCACCAGAAATTACCAAAAACATGTAATGAAAAGAAATATTACAAGTAACTGCAGAATATGTGGAGATGGACAAGAAACAATAAATCATATTATCTCTAGCTGCCCAGTCCTGGCTAAGAAGGAATATATTCACAGA